>NW_026250710.1:0-424362 GCF_024043175.1 Alternaria infectoria
ATGCAGGATCATCCGTCCGAGCACCCAGCGAAACGACGCCTCGCATAAAACCACCTAGCGTGACGCCCCCACCACCCCCACCACCCCACCACTCATAACCCTCTTCATGCCCTCAAACCGACTCCTCATCTCCTCCAACTCTTGCCGTGCTACAGCCTCCGCAGTTTTAGCGTTAACAAGTTCCAAAAGGAGAGCTTCGCTGTCGGCGGGTGTATTATTCTCAGTCGCAAGCACACTCTGTGTAGCGAGCGAACTACTCCTCTTTGAAAACGGGACCGGCGGAGCAGGGGAATTGTAATACCCCCCTCTCTCACTCTTCTGGCTATTCGTTCTACCCAGCCTCAGTTCCCGCAATCCACTCGTGTTGATAGAATCACTCGTTGTAGACCTCGACAATGTAGGCGGTGTGTCTGGTGCATTCCCATGGCTACTATGATCCACGCCCGTCCAACTCGCAGCTGCAGACTGTTTCCGCGCGTTTTGGCGCAGTTCTTGGATGGACTTCTCGAGGCGCTGGTTTGCGTTGTAGCTATCTTGCAACCTGTGCCGAGTGTCTTTGAGCGCGTCACGTGCGATTTGCAATTCTGCGTCGCGGTCCGAGAGATCGCGGGCCAGGGCGTTGGCGCGCAGGGTCTCGTTGGCGAGTTGCTCTTTTGTGCGGGACAAGTTGTCGCGGAGGAGGGCTTTTGTTTCGAACATGGAGGAGGCGCGGTGGTGCAGTGTGGCTGCTGGAAATCGGGATTCGAGCGTTTCGACGATTTCAGAGGCTTCTTCGGTTAATTCGGGGGCGGGGGCGTCGTCGGAGGGGGGAAGTGATGTCGCAGAGGTTATTGTTGTGCGGCGGCGTGAGGAACGGGTTGAGGGTGCGGCGAGGGTGGTGGTCTTTTTGCGGACTTTGTCGACGACGGTGCGGACGATGCGGTGGTCTTCTTTGCGGTCTTCGCGCTGCTTTTGGAGGGCGGCTTCGAGTTCGCTGTTTTGGCGTTGCAGTTGGCTTACCGACATGAGGAGTTGCTCGATTTGATAGTGTAGGTCCCGGTCTTTGGACGATGCGCCCATGGCCATGGAGCCGTGGCCCGACTTCATCGACAGCGCATCCCCATTCGAGGCGCGCGAAATATCCGTCATGGCTGTACTTTGTGTCGCAGCAGAAGCATCGGATTCGGCAGTAGAGTTGAGTGTTGAGGCGAGACTCTGCTTGGACGCCGAGCGCCTGAGGAAGCTAACAGGGCGTGAAGGCGCGGAGAGACCCGGGCTGAGTGAAACGGACTTGGTCGAAGAGTTGGAGGGACCCCACAGGCGGCCCAGGAAGCTCGTGGCAGATTTCTGGACTTGCTGCTTGGACGAATCCTTCTCCTGGGCCTCCTTGTACTGCTGCTCCAATCCCTGCAACCGCTCGCGCGTCACGTCGTTTGTGAAACCAACGAAATCACCGACCAATTCATCCGCCGACCCCGCGTTCCGCCCGTATGGGTCCCAGAGTTGGCGCCCCAAAAGCAACTGCATTACGTCCTCGAACTCACTCAGGGACAGCAGCTTTTGCTCGTTGCGCTTCATTAGCGCGAGGGCTACCCGCATGATCGTCTCGGATGCGCCCTCGGCAAATAGCACGTCGTAGATGCGAAACAACATGGGTAGCGGACATGTGACAGCGAAGAAAGACAGGAACCATTGCGATAGATATGCGGATTGCACTTCTAGATCGTCGAGATGCTGGGCTAGCTGAGGCATGTGTTGGTGGAGCAGCTTCTGGAACTGGAAGATGCGGAGATGGAGGCCAGAGAGGTCCGGCAGGAAACACGAGCGCAGATCGTAGTCTTCCATGAGCCTGGTGTTGTTAGTCGCTGACGTTGCGAGGAAAGTGCGATGACGTACCTCACGAGCACGCAAAAGGCTTCCTTGTCGCCCATCTGCATGAGCAGCGGGCCAACGAGGAAACCAAGACCCTGGCAGTAGCCAATCTTGTGGTCGTACAAGCTGAAGCACTTGAGCACGCGGCCGAGCATCTTCTGCCCCTCGCCTTCAGGGTCTTTGAACATCTCCACACCGGGGAAGCTGCGTCCCAAGTCCTTGTTGATGATGTTCTCGTACGGACTCGACTCTCCGCACAGCGAGTCATATTGGTCCTCGATCAGCTTCTCTCTCGAGCCAGCTGCACTCTGCCAGACGACGCCCCGCAGCGGCGCTGGTATGCCTCCCCGAATCTTATTCAAGCAGAGCGTGGGCAGTCTGTGGACGGTCTGCGGGTAGTCGCGTACGAGGGCAGCCCAGAACTCGAGTTCGGTCATCGGGGGCGGCGAGGGCAGCTGGGAGAAGCGCATGGTGGAGGTGTCATCCGCCACGAGGCGCTTGAGCTGGTTGAAGGAGGGGGGCCGGGACTGGCTGCGGGCGCGGGCGACCTTCATGTTGGACTTTGAGTTTGAGAGGATGGCTTCGTTCTCCTGCTCCAGTCGGGCGAGCAGCAGGGCCATGGCCTAGATATGTTAGCATTCGTTGTTCACACAGGGGCCGTCTACACACCTCCTCCTCGCCCTCGGGCTCCTGTTCTTCCTTTTTCTCTAGCTCAGCCCAGTCGACCTCTTCGCTTTTTCCCGAGCCATTGCTAGTACGGCGCCCCCTGCAGTCTGGCGCTGCAGTCTTGGGGGAGACGGGTGCGTCGGTGTCCCGCACTGAGATGGTAGGGCTGGTCGGGGCGGGTGTGTCGACACTGGATTGGCTCGCCCGGCGTCCGAAGGCATTGCGGATTTCCGTTGAGTTGGTTCGTGATGATGCTCTTCGCTCCTCAACTATAATCTCTGGCCGCATCACCGATTCCCTCGCGCCTTCCTCTTCCTCTGGGGTTCTGCCGTCCGTCTCGGAGAGGGGCACTGTGACCATCGAGTCTGTCGGCAGCGGCGAGCTGTCCACGTGTGACCTGGGCGCGCGCTCGACGGCTTCTTCTTTCACCTCCATGGTGATGCTTCCGCTGGACATGTTTGCTGTCTTCACGGTGGTGGTTCGATATGACGGAGCGGAAATTTGCTCTCCGCCGCGGCAGGTAGAAAGGACAGACCTGTTTACCTGTGGCGCTCGGTTCGGTGGTGCTGGTGTAGAGCGTGTTTCACTTCTGTGGAATTAGTATGCTGGCGCCGGCTTGAGTCGTGCACGCTGTGACTCTCTGGGTATTACTCTGCAGGCGGCATTCATGCGACAGAAGAAAGTCAGAGCGACGGCGCAACAGCTCACGGCAGCACGAAAAGAGCGCGACGGACCGCAAAAGAGGGAATGATTTCCCCAACGGCCTTCGAAAGGAGCATCAAGGAGGCCCTGGACTAGGCCCGCAGCCAGCTAGACCCTCTTGGTCAGGGTCCACACTCGCCTTTGCTGCTTAATTTACGGCGGGACCAGCTGCTGCCCCTGGCCCCGCATCCCACCTACACCGACCTCACCTCCGCTTTTCCTATGGATCGAGCCCTTGATGCCACTGATTGCGCGAGGGCGCGCTGATGTCACGACGCTGCCACTGGCAGCTGTCACAGCCATGCACGCGCAAATGGCGTGCACGAGGGACACGCGACGTAAACATGCAACACCCACGCTAATTTCGGCGCCGGAGCCAATCACCGCCGCCGACACTCCGCATCCTCCTCACCAAGCCCTCCCTCCAACCCCCTCCGTCCGCATCGAGCGATTGCACTCCTCCCATGCCCTCTTGAGTCGGCAGCGTCCTCCGTCGTGCTTGGCATCGCTTAACCGGGACGGGTGGTAATAGTACCTCAACACCTCCAGGGATTAACAAGAGACTACTCGAGTGCCCCTGCAGACCGCCTCTTGCTACGGCACAGTTGCTCCACACGAACTGCCCATCTTTTCCGTCTCTCGCGCCGAACTAGATGTACTCGCGTAGTCTAGGTTCTGGATCGCGACGATCAGTGGTATTCTCCGCTGATGCGAGTCTACAGTTATCTCCGTTGACGACTACCGTGATCGAAATCTTCCATATGCTGGACATGTATCACCACACATCATACCTGGCGGCTACACCGACTGCTGGACGCGGTAGAACTCTATTCAATAGTGTCAACGTGCTGATTCATCATTGTTACATCCTAGTATGCTCCTGCTCGTGGTGTCTTGCACTTTGCTAAGAACAAATTTCAATCAGGTCCACGTGAATATCATAATAACCGACTAACAGCAGCAAGCTTAGGTTCTTCGCAAACCCTTTCATCGCGGAAGAGATAAGAGATACCTTCCGCGCGTTGTCATAACCTTGCCCACTTCAGCGATTCGCCGTTCAAATTTGGACCTATATACACCATCCGGAAAACAACAAAGCGCTCCATCCACAACTTGATACATCGACTTCTAGCAAGTACCATCGCTTGGCCGAAACAGTGCTCCATCATACAATGATTGATAAACGCTCTCCTTCACTATGTCGTTCTTTTCGGATACAAGCTTTGACTACCGTTGGAATTTGCTACACTGTTCTTCACATCTTTCACAACGATCTAGTGACGACTCGTGAAAGGTCTACAGCAAGAAGTTAGGCTTCTCAGTCACTCTGGTGGATTCTCCATTAGCTTTATACCCCGCTTCCCATCCGTTGCTTTCCAAGTTCATACTCGCTGCTCACGTTTATCAACTGTAACGATCCACCACCCAGTACCGCCGCGATGCCTCCCAAGCGAAAGAACCAAGAGCCTACTACGCCAAAGCCCGCGAAGAAAGCCAAGACTGGCGGTACTCCCACGCGCACATCTCCACGAAACCAGAAGAGCGGTAGTGAGACACCACCCGCAGCCAGCACCGGCAAGAAGCCGAGGAAGCCAGCGCATCCCGGGTCAAAAGCAGTCAAGGCCCCAGACGAAGACGCCAACTTCGAATGGGAGATCTTAGACGGCGACGAACGCTCGACGCTAGTCGTCGGTAAGGATCAGGCAAATCGACTGACACTCACGTTCCACCATCGACATGACAGGAACGAGAAAGATCGAGTCTTTACATACGAAAGGCGGGAAGCGACTGATATCGACTGGAACTCCAAGGACCACATCAGGGACATCAACAAGTGGCGCAACCAAATCTTCGTCCAAAACATGAAGTTCCCTCCCAAAGTCACACACACACCATGGACTCCATTCGAGACTGCCTATCTCGAGCTGTTCCACGAAAAGCTCCTGGAAGCTGCCACTGGGAAGACCGACACGTTCGTCGCGCCCCACAACGAACTCATCTACAAGGCCTTCAACGACTACTTTGAGGACCGGACCGATATTCGGGACAAGAGCGGCAAACTCATAGAGGAGGGTCTCGGTACCAGGCCCCCGGGTGGACTGAATTCGTACCTCAACCGTGCTGATACCAAAATCCGTGGCCTGCGAGATCGTATGAAAGCACTCGAGCCTAAGCTCAAAAAGAGCAAGAAGGATGATACATGGATGCCTACCATTACCGACGACGAAATCGAGCAGTATATCAAAGGAGATTGGCAACCAGCTGTCGGTACTTCTCCCACTACCGCGGCTGGTGATGCAGACGGTGAAGAAGAAGATGAAGCTGAAGATGAAGATGAAGCTGAGGATGAAGGTGAAGAAGATGAAGACGAACAGCAAGCTGAGGAAGAAGACAACGGTAATGTCTCCGATGGTTCTACTCTTACCACACCACCTGACACCGACGAAGAACTCGAAAGCATGGAGATTCTTGAGCGCGAACAACAAGCTAAGCGCCTGATAGTCAAGCTGAAGCTTAGACACAGCACAGCCAGCAAGTTTCCTGGAAGCAAACGATCGACCACCAAGCCTACAGGAAGCAAGCCTACAGTCACTAAACCTACAGTCACCAAGCCTACGACAACTAAGCCCACGACAACTAAGCCTACAGTCACCAAGCCTACAACAACAAAGCCTACAACCAGCAATCCCGCACCAAACACGCGGAGTACTAGTAAGGCCACCTCGGGCAGGTCAAGCGCCCGTTCTTCTTCGCCACCTCCTCCAGAGAAAAGCACCAAGAAGACGAGCCCCGCCAAGGAAACGATGACTGATTCACGGAAAACGACGGAAGCGCCCGAACCGAAGTCGAAGCCGCGAGTCGTTAAGCCCGTTGAGACACCACCAATATCCACTCATCCAGACGTCATTGCCGATCTCAAGGCTAAAGGCTACACATGGACCGAACTTCCCAAGAATAACGAGGAGGCGATTAAGGCGCATCGGGAGGCGCAGAACAAGAAGCCTAGTGAGAATGCGTGGATCGAACCAACCAAGAAGAACCTTGAAGACCGTATTCAGAGGCAGACAAATGAGGATTTTAATCGCGAGTTCTTCAACAAGGATCTGAAAGAAAAATATGAGGGCAAGGGCAAGATGGTCAACGTGGAGGATTGGCACGAGAAATCTGCACGCAGAGCCGGAGCGGCGGAAGTTACTGCCCTGCTCAACACCGCTGATATTCCACCCCTCGGCTACACAGGTGACATCCGCGATCTCCACAAGAAGAGGCTGTTATCGGAGGACGAACTCGAGTTGGCTGACGCACGCGAAGCTGCCATCCCTCGAATGCATGACGCAGTCGAACGCGCGCGACAGATGAAGATCAAGGAAGAGTCTGACAAAGACCCCAACTTGAAAGCGAAGCATGATCGGGCTGCAGCTATGCAAAAGGATGTGGCCTACGATTCAGATATCACGACCTCGGGGGAAGATACGGATGAGGAGGCATAATGGAGCAGATGAGGATGCTGATGATGCCGCTGGATAGCAAGTCGGGTGTTGGAGCGCAAAGTTCGTCAACTACGAAGCTACTGGATTGGTCACTAGCCACTCCTAGCTAGAACAATGAAATACACTGTGCACTATTCATTATCTCGATGACATCCATGTGACGCTGAAAACGTTTCTTTATCATAAACAAAGCACCCTAGTATCGGGAGGTACCGGCACTCAAAAAGACGACGAACAAAGCGAAAACTCCGACCTTGAAAATGGCTACGTTGTCCGTATCGTCCTCGATACTCGAGATACCTGTCGCTCCGCACAATACCATTTAACGCTTCGTAGGACGACTCAGAAAAAGTGCCTGACACGATGGTGGCGGCGACTAGATCACAAACCAAGGATGCGCCTGGGGCCGCGCAGACAGCTTCATCATCCCTGCTGGTTAATCCTACCGTCCAAGAAAACTGGCCCGCTAATCCGACGACGCCGGCAGAGTTCAATGCATGGATGGCTGAAACCAAGGCCGCTCTGGAAAAATGGCTACGCGAAGCTGAGGCCGCGGCCAAAGACCCGGCGATCGAAGAGACCATCGACGACTACAACAAAGAAGCGCTGGAGAGATGGCAACCATTTGAACGACAAACGGACGTAGAAACAGGCATCATCCATGACGCCACGCAACAAGCGGCGATGAAAAGAGCCGTACTACGAGAAAGGAGGACGCGCGAGGCTATACACGACGAGCACAGGACATGGAGAAAGTTCGTCGAGTACCGATACGCGCAATCTGCCTGGGAAGACTTCCTATACTACCAGAATGTGTGGAATAGAAGAGGACACGATCCCTGGAAGATATACAGGGAAACAGCTGCCGAGCAAAGATATCAAGAAGCACTTGGATCGCTCAGCGCGCAAGCAAGAAGAGAAGGCGGAGAATCGGATCCAAATGAGGACACAGTAGGAAGACCACCAAAAACCCACCAGGCCCAGGAATCAAAGACTCACAAGCCCGGTACAAACAACCAGAACAAGCTCGACCGAACGAAGATCAACGCCTACACCGACGCCTTCCACGACCCTTACATGGTATGGGTAAAGCACATGATCGACCTGTACAAAGGAGCGTGTCTCGGATATCGAAAGCGCGTTCCTGGCGTTGTGGCTCCTGAGAATGCGCATCGGTATAGCCAACCGCCTCGTGGTACTACGCCGCGGAGTACGCCACGCTATCACCACCGCCGTCGTCATATCGAAGAAAGGTTTCCGCGTGTGAGACGGCAGCAGATAGATAGGGCGGAGGATGAAGAGGAGTATCGGACGAAAGCGCAGAGAAGCCGGGATATGCGGCTCGAAAGGAGGGGTAGAATGCAGGCGATTACATGGAGTATCGACGAAAAAGCGTACGAGAGATTGAGAGCCGAGAAGGAGAAGGAATTCAGCCGCAATCCGCTCACAATCAGTTTACTACCAGAAGGTCACAAAACCCACCACGGCAGTCTAGAAACAAGTTTCAACTGGCCCACATCCTTCGACACCCCCGTCTCCACCATCCTCAAGACCATAAAAACGCGAGACCACGTCTACGAACCCCTCAGCGACACCGAACACGACCCCGAACACGACCCCGAACACAGCCCCTCCGACCCCAGCCGCAGAAAAAGATTCTTGGGCTACAAGAAGTCCGAAAACGGACAGCGTATCAAGAAAATCGACAAAAGACCACACTACCAGCGCGAAATCCACATGCGCGAAGGCCTCGTCTTCGAACACCAGATGCTTGCCGATGGAGCGGTAAAAGGTCGGGACCGCAACGGTGAATGGATTGGAGATTGGGTACCGGGCCAGATAGCAACGCCCGTTTGGGTTTACGATGGAGACGGTGAGCGTATTCCCTTGCCACCGCGACATGAATCAAGGAACAGATTCTCGACTTTCCTGGTCAAGGAATCGCATATTAGGGAGACGCGGCGCCAGCGCCAGCAAGATGCAGGACGGGAGTATGAGTTATCGGATGATGAAGATGAGGCATGTGTAACCTCGAATGCCAATTTTTCGAGATCGGGCAATGTGAACCCCGATTTGTTGGGGAATCCTTGGGCGTACAACATCGACAGCGACGACGAAGGGGAAGGTGTTGATCACCCTGGTGATAGCGATGATGACGATAGTGATGATGACGGCGATTTGTTTGCGGAGTCGTATAGAGAGTGCTCGGAGAGTCCTGCGACGAAACGGGCGAGGGTGTTGTTGGAGGATATGCGGGAGAGGTTTGGTGTGCTTGGGGGCTGGACTGTTGAGACTGTTAGGGATTTGCAACGGGATGGTAATGATGGTTCTGTGGTTGTTGGGGATGAAGAGATTATGGATTGGTATCAGGACGAGGCGGAAAGGCCGTAGATAGTGGGTATGATTGATGTTTGCTGTCTCCTTCAAGTTCGGATCATCAGCGTAGTGTGAGCTTGACTAGATCTGGTACTCGACTGTTAACAGTGTACGCCAAATGATGTAGTGAAAGCGACAAATCGACGGCGCTAATCCATTGCGTGCTTGAGAACTCAAGGTAGCCAGCGCGCATTGACCATCACAACAGTGAGTAGTCGGTAACTATTTGCTACATGTTAGCAACCACCTACAATCAACTCGATAAAGACACCCGCAACCCTTTGTCGCACTCTAAGCGCCTTAATTCAACACGAAGCGTCCGCCAAAGCTCTTCGCATAGGCATCATGAATGACATCATCCTATCAGATGCGGCGTCTCCAGAGCAAAGCCGCCCACAGGACACGTTCACACCCACTCAAGGTGTTCCCGATGAAGCTGCGAGCACTCCAATGAGCATTGAAGATTCGGTGGCCACAGAAGAAAGCCGCCCCCAGGACACATCCACACCCACTCAAGATGTTCCTGATGGAGCGGCGCGCACTTCCCGCAACATCGAAGATGCGGCGTCTCCAGAGGAAAGCATCCCCCGAGACACGTTCACACCCACCCAAGAAGTTCCCGATGAAGCAGCGAGCACTCTCCGGAGCATCGAAGACGCGGCGTCTCCAGAAGAAAGCCGCTCCCTGGACGCACCCGCACCCACCCAAGACGTTCCCGATGAGGTAATGCGCACTCTCTGGAGCGTTGATGAGCGCCTTTTCATCGAGTTGCAAGCCGGCTTTGCGCTCGCCGCCGCCACCCTGCACATCTGTACAGTACTCCCGCCGACAGGCCCGAGCTACTACTACGTCTTTCGCCGGTTCTTCAGGGACGCCCAACAACACACCTCCGAGACTACTCCCGACCAGAACACAAATGCAGTTCAACGGAGCCAAGAAGAATACCTACTCAAACAGCAAGAGCTGGTACACTGGGCGTTGAGGAAGACGGATGAATTTGCGCGGAAGGCGATGAAGGCCGGGGAGTTCATGAGGGGCAAGATGTGGATAATTGAGCAGGAAGTCTTCGACAAGTACCGAGAGATCCGCGAAGAGATTGGTATCGATTTGCCGATCGAAGACCCGAGGCAGAACAACAAGATGTTCGACTTCCTGTACCGGATCGTTTGCGCAAGGTTCCCTAAGTCGTTGGGACATAGTCCTACAAGCTCAGACACGGATGAGAATCGCACCGCTACCGGGAATTCTGACGACGACATGTATGAAGGCTCCACTCGTAGCTCTCCGCCCGAAGACGGGTTTGAGATTACAGAGAGTGCTTCGCCGGCGGAAGAAGACGCACCAGCCACGGAGGAGACTACACGCCGGAAAAGCAGAAGGGCCCGAAAGCCCACCGCCGCCCCCGACGATAACAACGCATCTCCACCGGTCCGTCAGTCCGGTCGCAAAGTTCATGTCGCCGACAAAGCGAAAGAACCTCGGAAAGGCACGAAACGCACTAGGCAGACCACAGCCGCGGAGAATGAGAGCGAAGACGAGAATGAGGATGGAGAAGAAGACATCGCGGAAGTGGAAGAAGAGGACGAGGGTGGAGCATCACCGAAGAAGCGCGCCAAGAAGGCCGTCCGGAAGACCGCCCAGAAGACCGTGAAGCCGAAGACCAAGAAGGGCCATGGCCCGAACCGCAAGCTGAACGATGCCTGGTCGCAAGCAGAGCGCGAGGTCATCATAGCGCTCTTCAACAAGATCATAGCCGAGAAGGGCCTTGTTTACTGGGCGGACAACATCAGTGCCCTCTTTTACGAGGCCACTGACTCGGTGAACGCACATAGGGCCCTGGATAAGGCCACATATCCTGGTGATCCTCGCGGCATGGATGGTGTGCGCACTCAGGTTCACAAGAAGGCTGCTTATAAGCGCATTAAAGCGCAAGCTGACGCGCTGAGGACTAGGAAGGCCGATCCCAAGAAGACGGTGACAGAGGCAGAGCTCAAGCCTCGAGATGTGTTCAAGGCGACGGATCTTGAGCCCGATAGTGGCAAGAAATGAGGGCAAGGAGTGAAACTTGGGTGGAGAAGGTGGTGGCGATGCTTTTAGCGGATTTCGATGAATTGGTGTAATATAGGTGGTCTGGGGATACGTGTTCGCCGGGACGATATTATGGCAACGGCTATCGCCGACGAGCTGGAAGATGCGGACTGGAGGTAGTGCTGTAGATTGAACAAGACGTGAGTGACGCTACGAGACACGGATGCTCTGGCCCTCTCAGGCCGTCGCCTTTTCCTATAGCAATGAAAAGATGAAAGATATATATCCAAATGTGCTGGTTGTGCTTACTGAGTGTCTTCACGAAGCGCGTCGATTTATACGAATGGAGGGCGTTTGCCTAGAGAGATTGTATCCGTCCACGAGTTCCGTACGAGCGTGCGACGATAGTCAGATGAGTAAGTGTATGTGAGGAAATGGTGATGTGACGATGGAAGAGGACAAAGCAAGGTGCCAGGGTGAGGCCGAGGTTTGCAGCTAGTACGTTATGACGTCACTGCCGACGCGTCGACACCGAGCGACTTCCTTCCCGAATCCAATACCTGCATAAGCCTCGCTCATCGCGTCGCAATGCATCCATACTCTTTATCTCCACCGAAGGAGCGGTCGAGATGTGTGCGACAGTGTGCACACAGAATGCCATCTCTGGGCAGTACTACTGCATCCATTCTAGCCTGAGCGTCGCTGATCTGACCCGTCGATTTCACGAGTCGTCCGCGCGACGAATACGCAAACAATAAGCATGCGGGCAGGGCTTGTGAATTGACATGCTGAAGAGGGTCATGCATCGATATCAAGACGCGTGAAAGGTATCGCGTGTCGCTTGCTGCTGGAAGCGCGTGAGCAAGGTCGATATCCTTCCGATTACAAAGACTGGTGTCATCGAATGAGTTACTGACAGACTATCGTTACTTCACAGTACCATGGCTTCAGAGGATCACTACAAACACGCAATATTACTCTACGCCCGTCTCAAGGCTGAAGCCGGCGACTACCCGCACTGGAATGGATTACACATCTACGACATGATCAAGGAGGGTGTTAGCGACGAACACATCAAAGCCGAGTGGAGTGGTACTGTGTTGATGTATCGAGACTCATCGGGCGGAGCGGCAGACGTCTTTTCGCGCTTGAGTCGTTTCGGTGTTCCTCGTCATGGCATTGACCAAAACTCTGTCGCAGAATGGATAGAAGATGGGATGTCAGAACGAACCATCGCCTTGCAGTACCTTCTATCTCTACTAGAGCTAACTAAATTTTTGTTAAATACACAAATATTTCTAGCTTAAACACTTTCTTCTATAAGTAAATTTATAAAAAAATAAGCTTTTTACTTACTTATAAGTTATAAAAAGCTTAACTAATAGTTTTAAGCTTTTTAGCTTAAAAATAAGCTATAAATAAAAAAATTATTAAATTACTAAAAAATACTTTTATAATAAAAACTATAAAACTTTATAAGCTTTTTTAAGTTTAAAAATATAACTAAAGCTATAAAATTTAGTTATAGTAGTAAAAGAAAAGTTTATAAATATACTTTATATTAAAATACTACTATTTTAATTTTTACTTTTTTTTTTATACTTTATTACCTAAAACTTTAAATTAGTACTTTATCTTATTATACTACTTTTACTAACTTTAAAAATTTAAAATAGCTACTTTTAATAGTTACTTTTATATTAGTATATACTTTACTTTTTTAAACTATACTTATAAGCTTATTATTTTATTAAGAAATAGTATTAAAACTATAAAGCTATACTTATAAAGTAACTTTTTTTTACTATACTTTTTTTATACTTTTAAGCTAATTAAAAATAGCTATAAAGCTTTTATACTTACTAGTTTAAGAAACTTTAATAACTATTATAATAGTAAAAAAGTTTAGTTTTAAGTAACTACTATAAAGAATTAAACCTATAATCTTTATCTAATTAGATCTAGCTCTAATTAAGTAAAAAATATTAAAGTTTAGTTCTACGCTTAGATAGACTTATACACAGAATCTTACTTATTATATAACTTAACTATTATACTATTTTATATTACTTTATATCTAAGTATAGATACTTACTTCTTTATAATTAATTATAACTCTAGAGTACACTTCTTAATATTATTTAATATTATATAATTTTAAGAACTATTATATAGCTATATAAACTATTACTAAAGTACTTATAGCTTTACTAATGCTATCTAAATTAAGTAGTAACTCTACTATTACTTAAGAGATAATTACGCTAATTCTAATACTACTAGTGTCTATAGAATATAACTAGAGAATATAAAGTAAAGTAACTAATATATACTAATTAGAAGCTCTTTATTAGAGTACTTAGTTACTAGAAAGTAAGTGTATAGAACTTTACGCTTTATTACTAAAAGTATTATAATATAATAAGTAAAGAATTAGCTTATTTTACTAAAAGTAAGTAGTTAAAGTAAATTTATATATTATATATTAAGTACTAAAACGTATAATATCTATAAGTAAATAAATAAATAAACACTATTAAATAGAGATACCTTATAACTAAAAGAAGTTCTTTATTCTAACTATTATTTTATTATTATTATTATTCTTAAATAATATATTCTAAGAATAATTATTATTTAGTAAACTCTTAGAGTTTATATAATAGTTTTAGAGTAAAGATACTTAGAATACTTAAAATACTATAGTCTAGAAATTACCTACGCTACGTAAAATCTAGTAATCTAACTACTACTATAGTAGCTTTCTAGACTTTTACTCTCTATCTTCTACTATAGAAGAGGTAACTAGTTCTAGACTAAAAGAGCCTAAAACTTATAACTATATTAATCTAGATA
Organism: Alternaria infectoria; assembly: GCF_024043175.1. Lineage (NCBI taxonomy): Eukaryota > Fungi > Ascomycota > Dothideomycetes > Pleosporales > Pleosporaceae > Alternaria > Alternaria infectoria. Next base: position 13,971 of record NW_026250710.1, read on the forward strand.
TTAAAAGAAACTATATTAAAGTTATTAGTAATAATAGTATAGAGAGTATTTAAGTATCTCTAGAATCTAGCTAATAGCTAGAACTTAGCGTTTTTTATAATAATAGTAATAACTATTTTATACTTATAATAGACTAAGACCTTATAGAAGATAATAATAATATTAATAAAAACTTTATTCTAAATATTACTATCTCTAATAATTTTTATTTTAGTAGCGTAGTTAGCTAATATCTATAGTAGTTCTATACTATAACTATCTATTTTATAATAGCTATTAAACTTCTTACTAAAAGCTATAATACGCTTCTTAAGTAAAATAAGTTACTACTAAACACTATTCTCTACTAGTAGTATAATAAGAAGCTTAACTATATTAAGAACTTTAAGAAAAAGCTTAAGCTAGTGTAGTAGTAGCTTAATAATAATATTCTAGCTAATACTAAAAAGATTACTAATAACCTTTATACTATAACTAAAGAATATAATAAGCTTCTTAGTTAGCGCGCTAAAGACACTAAAGCTATTTATAAATACTCTAACACTATTCTATATCTAGAGAAATAAAAGCTTAATAATAATAACTATATTAAAGATCTTAAGAATATAGTTACTTAGCTTAAAGATAATATTATATATAAAAAAGCTAAAGCTAATTACTATTTTTAATAACTTAAAAATTAGTAACGTTTTACTACTATATAGTAGAATCTTATTACTAAAGAAAAGAAAAAGATAATATAGTACTATATTAACTAATAGAATAAGAACGCTAACTATAGCCTTCTTAAAAAAAAGTATAACTTTCTTTATAAAAATACTAAATAACTTTAGTATAAGTATAATACTATTATTATAAAGCTCTAAGCTTATAAGTCTAACTACTACCTATTTACTATTCTTTATTATAACTATACTAATTAAGTTAATTATAAGAAACTCTATCTAGCTAGAACTAATTACGTCTATTATAACTCTAACTATTTATACTACTTTATTATTATTAAGTAAAAGTATTATAAAGATATTAACTATAATTAAAGTAACTAATTCTCTATACTTTATTATAACTAATTCTCTACGCTTTATTATAATTAATTCTCTATACTTTATTATAACTACTCTTCTACTTTATAATATAATTCTTCTACTTAGCGCCTATAACGTAAGAATTAAAAAGATACACTAGTAGCTAGCTTATATATATAAGCTATCTTATCTATAAAAGATACTAGTAGAGGCGTTATCTTCTATCTTTCTAATATTACTATCTTTATAGGTAAAGATAATAATAAAAAAAACTATAAGAAGTAGTATTACTTAGCTATTAATAAGTATAATACTTATATTAATAACTATACTAGTATAGTATACCTAAAGTTCTAGCTATAAGATAATACGTAGAACCTTATTTACTATAATATTAAAAAAGCTAAGAACTACTTTAACCTTCTTAAAGCTCTTAACTACTACTTTACTACTAAATTTTATAAAAAGAAAATAAAAGCTAAAAAAGCTTTCTAAGATAGCTTACTTATATAAAAGAGTAGTAAGACTTTTATATTCTAGAAGTAGCACTTTATAAAAATATACGCTATCTTAAAAAAGTTAGACTATAAGATAATCTTCTATACTTAATAGTTTATATAATTTAGCTTTATAATAGTAACTAGCGTAAACTTATTCTATAGTAAGACTCTTATTATCTTCTTTAACTATATTTATAATTAAGATCTAGATAATAAAGAAATTAACTATTATACTATTTCTATTACTATATTCTTCTCTAAGCGCGCTATTAAGAAGAATATCTATAAGATTTAATAATACTTACTAGATAATTACTTACTTAAACGTAAGCGTAGCTTAGTCTAAATAGTAAAGTAATTTATAAACTTTAGTTAAACTAATATCTAGCGTAATATTCTCTATAAAAATAAGATATACTTTAAGTATAGTAATAAAGCTTACTAAAGTAATAACTATATAAAGTTATAAGCTATACTTTTTAATTAGATTAAGAGACTTACACTAAACGCTATAGATACTAACTTTACTAATAATAAAAGCTATAGTACTAATAATATAAAGAATAATAATAATAACTATAATATTTATATTAAGAATAAAAAAGACGTTAATAAAGAAAGTTATATTATTAACTATAGTAACTCTAAGTAGCGTTTTTAGACGCTTTTAGATAAAATTATAAATAGAAGCTAAAATAGAGTAAATCTCTAAATAAAATATAATATATAGTAGAGTATTATAACTATCTATAGGTAGCTACTATAAGAATACTAGAAGCTAATATCTTTTTCTAATAGCGTATCTATATTTCTACTACTATTATCTCTAATCTATTAAGACTCTAAGAGAGCCTTTACTTAGCTAAGTAGCTAGATTTTAGATATTATTTAAAGATAAGCTAAGAGTAGAAGTCTACTATTAGTCTTGTTAACACTAGTACTAGCGCTTACTTTATTAGTTACTAATAAGTTAAAGATAACTTTATAAAGACTATATAGACTTCTTTTATTTAACTATTACTTATAAATAGTTTAGTTATAAAGTTACTTTCTAAAGTAGTTAAACTTTCTATTAAGTATAGTACTTATAAAAGCTTTATTATATACTATATTACTAATATTAGTAAGTATAATATTATTCTTAGTATAAACTAAATAGACTAGTATAATATCTTTTTAGAATTTAGTAATAAGTAGTCTATAATATTTAATACTATCTACTACTACCTAAATATAGAGAAGTAATATAGTTAAGTTTAATAAGTAAGATTCTGCGTATAGATCTATATATAGAAGTAAGTAAATATTTAATATTTTTTACTTAATTAGCGCTAGACCTAATTAGGTAGAAATTATAGATTTAATCTACTATACTACTCTTCTCTTTAAAAAGAGTAAGTTCTAATACTTATAATATTCTTTTTTACTCTATATAATGTACGTATTAGTATAATTATAATATAATATAAATAATATATCTATATTATAAAAGCTACGTAGGCTAAATATATTAACGCTATCTTCTATCTCTCTATTTTATTCTCTAGTATATCTATTAGTATATCTATTACTAGTTTATAGAGCTTATTTATAAAAGATATAGTAATTACTATAATATTATAGACGCTAAGAGTATAGATAGTAGTCTAAAAAGTAGCGTTATAGTATCTAGTTTAGTAGTTAGTAAGTAGATAGCTTACTAGCGCTCTATACTACTATAGCTTTATTTTCTAGCTAAATTAAAGTTATAATAGATAAGTAGTAACTCTCTAAAAGCTAAATTATAGTATTATTATATAAACCTACTATATAGATTTTCTTTAACTTCTAGTACGTAAAGTTATAATAGTGTTAGTAGTAGTAGCTATTCTAGGTTCTTATAAGTATTAGCTAGTCTATTACATAGTAAGTTACTTTTTTATAACGTAGTAAAATAAGAATATAAAAGTACTCTTCTTAATTATAGATTAATAAATATATTAAAGTAGAATATAAGTACTTACGCTAAGCTATTAGTAATAGAGAAGCTTTCTATAGCGTAAAGACACTAAAGAATATTATTATAAGATTCTATTAGCTTACTAAAGTTCTAAATAAAGAATACTATTTTAGTTTTACTAGATAGCGTTAATAATAGTTAAGAACTAACTATACACTACTAATAATATTTATATATAGTTTCTAGATTAGATTATTAGATTCTTCTAGGTAGTTAGTTTATTATACGTAGTACTATAGAAAGCTCTTATACTTAGTGCCTAGGTCTATAAGCTTCTTATTAATATAGTAGTTTTTAATTACTTTAATAATATAGTCTTTATTATTTTCTATATTAGAGTATATAGTAGCTAGCTACTTCTTATTCTAAGTCTACTCTAGTAGTAGATCTTTAAAATATAGATATAGTAGCTAAAGATAAAAGATATTATAGAAGTATTCTATTTTCTTAGATAGTTAAAGCTTATATACTATATTATTAATAGACTAGACTACTTTAAAAAGCTTATAGTTTTTAAAGTTAAGAGAATAATTTAGCTATATAGTGCGTATATTTCTAGTATTAAGTATAATAAAGTTACTAACTTTAAAGATAGATATAGGTAGTTAATCTTTATTTATATATTTAGTTTACTTAGCCTAAGCTTATTATATAGACTACCTTAGTTCTTTATATAACTAATTAAGGTACTAAACTAGATTATTAGTGCGTATCTTATCTATATATATAGATTTTATATTAGTTAATAGAATAGAAGTAGAAGGCTCTAATCTAGACTTAGGTTTATATTTCTTTATTACGTAGAAAGAGGTAACGCTAGTAGTAGAGCTAACTATAGAGTTAGCTTTAAATTTAGTAATTAGAAGATAGAGTACTTAGTTATCTTACTTATAATTAATATAAGTATAAAAATACTACTTTAAGTAGGTATTAGCGTTCTTAGTCTAGCTATTAGTTTATAGATAGAAAGCTATAAAGTACTTAAAGTAAGTTTCTAACCTTTAGTAGAGTTATTTCTAAAAGTAGATAGTAAATTAACTTTTTCTATTAGTAATAATCTTATCTAGATAGCTTTTCTTTTACTATATATACTCTATAAAAGCTTATATAAGTGTATCTACGCCTTCTAATATTACTTTATTATAACTCTAAGTCTCTTACCTACTACTTTTTTTTTCTACTTTCTTTTACTTCTACGCGTTTTATTACAATAACGCTAATTAGACTTTTGCCTACTCTAGTTTAATAATATATTACGTAATAGCTCTTACCTAACGTCTTAGACTTAGATTTAAGATAATTATATAGAGGTAGTATAAAAGTATATACGCAATTACTAGATTATTAAATTAATCTAGAACTAAGTAGACTAGTCTATAAAGTATATATAAGTCTTTCTACCTATATTATAGCTTACGTACATAGTTACGCAATAAAGTTTTAAAGTATCTTTAACTTATAGCTTATTTAGGCTAGCTTAGAAGTTTAAATTACTACTATTACTATACATAAAAAAACTAATCTTTCTTACTATATATTTATTAATTAAAAGTATATAGTAAAGTACTAATTACAGCTGTAAACATATAAGATAAAAATAGAATAGTAGTATACTTATAAGAGTAAAAGCTTAGAACTCTAAATAAAAAAAAAAAAAAAATAAGCGTATCTACTATTAAAGTAGCTATTAGAATAAACTTCTTCTTTTTAGAAAGCTTATTTATAATAATAAGTATATTTATAAATACTTATTTATTATAAAGGTATAGAGAAAGATATATAATAAAGTTTATTAAAATATAAGACTAATACTTATAAGAGATAAGTAGTAGATAAAGTAATCTATATTTACTATTATAGTAACTTTTTATTCTCTTATAAGTAAGATAATTACGTAAGTATTAGATAATATTAGTAGTTATGTTAGACTAGTAATACTATTAGAAAAGGTAAGAGTATAACTTATACTTACTACTATAACTACTATAGAAAGCTTAATAGACTTATTTAATAACTTTTATATAGATATATCTAGAGCTAGAAATATATACTTTATCTTTAATATAAAAGAGTCTATTATAAAGCGTATAGTCTCTAAGTTTAATATATAGATAGTAACTACTATAAATAAGATTATATAAAATATATCTTAGCCTATTAGTAACTATCTTAACTAGCTCTTTAAGTATACTATTTTTCTTTTTTATTTACTTCTTTTTAATAGTGTTCTAAAAATCTTCTTAGATTATAATAGAAAGATTTTTATTAGTAATATTTAATAGAGTAAGATATAAAAAAGATATTATTAGTAAAGACTTAGCGTATAATTTACTAATAGCGTTCTCTTTACTAAGTTAATATATTATCTAAGCTAGAGTAATAGAATTTTTAAAATAGCTAGAGTAGTAATAGGCTAAGTATAGAGCGTAGTAACTTCTACTATTCTTTTTAAATTATAGATAAGCTATTCTTACTTCTAGATTAACTTAGTTAAGCTTAATAATAGTTTATATTTAATATTGCTATTACTTATTATTATAGTTAGTAAGTAAGTTACTAAGTCTTCTTATAAGAGCGTTTAGCTTAGTTTCTTACTTTCTAAAATAGTACTTAATATAGAAATTAAATTTAGTAAGAAACTTTACCTACTAGGCTTACTTTTAATTTAGTTTTTTATTAGTTATAAAAGTCTAAAGTACTTAATAGTTTAATAAAACCTTAATAGAATTCTTAGTACTAGTAAGCTTAAAGCGCTATTCTTTAAAAGCTTAGATAATAGCTAATAGCTTCTTATTATAGATTTTATAGTTATATTTAGTAAATATTATTTTCTAAGATAGAAAAGTAATAGAGTAAAGAATACTATTATATATCTAGAAAAGAATAGTAGTAGTAATAAAATCTAAAGCGTTAGTCTCTAGCTAGAACTCTAGGTTAGAATTAAAGTAGATTAAAACTTCTATAGTAGAGAACGCGTCTTTAATATAGTAGAAAGTAATAAATATAGCTAATCTATTAGATAGTAGAAAAGACTTACGTATATTAATATTCTTTTAGATAAGCTTAGTAAAAGACTTTACTAGATATAAGAAACTCTTAATAAAGTATTTATAGAAGTTTATAAACTCTAGAAAAGACTATATATCTTTAACTATATAAGAAAGAGGCTAGTTCTTAATTATTATAACTTTCTTTAAATCTATTTCTAAACTATCTATTATAAGAATAAGGTCTAGGTATTTAATATACTTAACTTTAAATTTACACTTAGCTACGTCTAAGTATATATCTATATCTTTAAGCTTCTATAGTACTATAAGAATATAAGTCTTATAGAGTAATTTATTCTTACTATATATTAAGATATTATTAAGATAGACGCTATAAATATTATTAAGGTATTTTTTTAGTATCTTATTAATAAAGGTCTAGAAGGTCTCTAGAGTATTATAGAGACTAAATAGTATAATAAGATATTTATATAATCTATATTATATTTAAAAAGTAGTTTTTTTCTTATTACTACTTTTAATTTAGATAAAGTTAAAGATAGTAATAATATCTATAATACTTATAATACGTACTTTAGATATTTATATAAGTATCTTCTTAATTAATAGTAGTATATTTTAATTTTTCTTTATAATAGTGTTTAAACCTCTATAATTAATATAAATATATAGTCTACTCTCTAGCTTTTTAATAATAAGAATAGATAAGATATAGAGTAAAGTACTAGGCTAGATAAATCTCTTACCTATTATCTTATTAATATACTTCTTTATAGCTTCTATTTCTTATTATATTAAACTATAAATATAAGAGTAAAGAGCTTTATTACTCTTAACTTTAATAGTGTAATTAATACTAAGTTAGCGTAGTAGAAGTATATTAGTAAGATATAGACTAAAGATCTTCTTTATCTTAGAATAGAGCTAGTTAGAGATAAAGTCTTTAAGTTCTTTATTAGTTATTTCTACTTTCTTATACTTTACTATATATTTATTAAAATTATTCTAAGATATTCTAGTATAGCGTATAATATTGTTCTAAAAAGCTTTAAAGCTATAGTTATTATTAGATAGCTTATTAAGCTTTTTCTAATAGTATAGCTTAATCTAAATAACTTATTTAGAATATTATTTAGTAGTAAGATAGATAGTGTAAGCGCTTATTATTATTATTATAGTATACTTATCTACCTTTCTAGTTTAACTATTAGACGCGTGCTTATTACTATAAACTATCTTAGTTATTCTAGTGTATAAGTAGTTTAAGTAGTAGTAAGAGCTCTTAAATATTATTAATTAGTTACCTCTAAACTAGAAGAAAAGACTATAGTAATCTATCTAGTTTATTCTAAGAATTAAATTATATTATTTTATACTTACTAAGTAGTAAAGAATAGTACTAGTATAAAAGCTATAGATAATAAGTAATTCTACAGCCTTTATAAGAGACTTAATAGTATAACTATTAGTAAGTATTAAATAAATTAGAGATATCTTTATATATTATAGCTTATAGTCTAGAGCCTATTACTAACTAATAAAGTAGATACTAGCTCTAGTGTTAACTAGGTAAGTAGTTATCTTTTTACCTAGTAGTGTAGATAGCTAACACTTAAAGTTAAGTTATAAGGTAGAATAAAGGCTACTCTTAGAATTAATAGTACTAGTAGAGAGGTAGTGTTATTATAGTAGCTATAGAGTATTAACACTAAGTACTATTATTACTATAGCTTTAAGTTAATTATAATACTCTATTATAAAATAGATCTTCTTAAGTAATTTACTTTATTTTAGCTTCTAAGTATTATAAGTTTATTTAGAAGTATCTAAAAACTTAAGTTACTAGTAGAGTCTATAATATAGCTCTCTTTATTAACTTTCTTATTCTCTACGTAAGCCTACTAGTTATTATAGTCTAAATTATAGTTATCTTTTATAAGAGTATTTTTATTATCTATAAAGTTAGCTTCTAGAGCGTTTAGTATAAAACTCTTAATTTAATTAAAGAGAATAGCTTAGTTCTTAGTATAGTTAGTACTTTAATAAGACTTATTACTATACTTAAAGTATACTTTATTCTTAAAGAAAATATTACGCTACTTATTAGTCTATTTAAACGCTATAGATTACTTAATAGTTTAGGTAGACGCGCGCTTACGCTTAGAAAAGTAATTACTAGAGAATTATTAGTAGAACTAATAAGTATCTTAGTTATAGTCTTTATCTATTTTCTTTAGAGCTAGTGTAGAGTAGTAGTTAATCTTTTATTAATTAAGGTTGCAGTTATAGACGCAGTTTAGAAATATAGTAATTATCTCTTTTTAAACTAAGCTAGTAGTAGTAATAGAAGCTAGACTAAGACATATATATTAATAAGCGTAGCTAATTATCTTATAGTTACTCTTTTTAAGAATAGCGTAAATCTTTATAAATTATTAACGCTAGCTTATAAAGATCTTACTATTCTTCTAAACTAAAGTATATTAGTTATAAAGTATAGCTTCTACTTCTATCTCTTTTTTATAAGTCTTAGCTCTAAAGTAAATATCTAGCGTATTAAGAATATCTAGAAAGTTTTTAGCTAAGATAATATTATACTTAATTAAGTTCTATATATTACTTTTAATATAGTTCTCTAGGTAAATAAAAGTAGTATAGTTATAGATATACGTAGAGTACTTATTAACTACTAAGTAGTACTACTTCTTATAGTTATTATCTTTACTACTAGCGTCTTTACTCTTAAAGATAGATATATCTAGTAGATAAATAGTAATACTACTACTAGTACCTTCTACTACTAATAAGGCTTAATTATATAAACTAGACGTTAGCTAGTATTAACGCTTAGAAGTGTTAAAAAGTGTAGCTTCTTATTCTAAATAGATAGTATAGTTTTAATAGCTATAGTTAATATTATTATAATAAAAGTAAATAGTATTATTATATAGTATATAGTTTATATTATCTTAGTAAAGGCGTTTACTATTATTATAGCGTAGGTAGTAGACGTTATTATATTACCTATTAGTATTATTATAATAAGTCTAATTTATAAAAGTAAATATAGTATAGCTATTTTACTAATTTCTATTAAAAGAAGTGTTATATTAATAATTATTAGAGTTAGTATAGTTCTACTAAAGAATAGAATAAGACTTATAGTTAGACTTATATATAAGAAGCTTATTAAGAACTATATTATACTCTTACTAGAGATAATCTTAGCTACTTTTTAGTATATTATACTCTTATATAAGGTTACTATAATTAGTATTATAGTTTATATAGTTATTATAGTACTAATTAGCTTTTTTCTTTTTTTTAGTAGCTTACTTATATTTAGTAGTAGTAATATTATACTTAGTCTTCTAGTTATTATAAAAGTAATTAGCTTTATTCTTTTTATTTTAAAAGCTATTCTTTAGCCTATTAATCTTATCTTTATTCTTATTCTAAGTATTCTTAAGCTTAGTAATAGAGTTTTAGAATGTCTTATAGGCTTTATAGAGTTTAGTAAGCTTAGCTTATAAAGACTTAGTAGAATTATTACTAGTTTTAGTAAAGCTCTTTCTCTTAAACTTACTAACTTAAGTCTTAAGATTATAAATATAGTTAATCTTCTTATTATAGAGGTAGCGTAGAATAGTAGAAAGTAGAACTTATACTTACTTAGTAAGAGTATTATATTCTTTAGTAAGAAGTCTAATTACTATTATAATATAAATAAGCGTAGCGTAGAACTACTATAAGTATTTAGTAATAGCTATAGTAAGGTAGATATTATTACTAATAGTAACGTATAAATACGCCTTAGTAACTATATTAAAGTTAATATCTTTTTTAAAATCTTAGCCTATTATAATTATATAGCTAGATATACGTTTATTATTAGTATTAGAGTAGAGTATAGTAAGTTTTAGCTATTAATCTAACTTAAGAGATATATAAATAATCTCTAAGTTATTAGTAGTAATAATTTTAATATAGTTTTCTAGAATATTAAGTTTAATATAGTAGGTATTATAAGTCTTAGGCTCTCTCTATATATTATTAGTACTAGTTACCTTTTCTAAAATAGTTAGTAGAGAGTATAGGTCTAGAAAGCTACTCTAGTAGTAGTTAGACTACTAGATCTTACATAGCGTAAGTTCTTAGAATATAGTATTTTAGGTATTCTAAGTTATAGAGACGTAGAAGTAGTTTACGTAACTAGTTATTATATTATTATTAGTTATTAGTATAATAGTTAGAATAAAAAATATAGTTTAGTTATTAGATATTCTCTAACTAATGTTTACTTATATATTATTATACGTCTTAGTACTTAATATATAATATATAGATTTACCTTAACTACTTACTCTAATTAAGGTAAGCTAATTCTTTTTTTATTATATTATAATACTTTTAGTAATAAAGCGTAAGCTTATATAACGCTTACTTTCTAGCTACTAAGTTCTCTAATAAAAAGCTTCTAACTAGTATATATTAGTTACTCTACTTTTTAGTCTTTAGCTTATATTCTATAGGCGCTAGTAGTGTCTTTATAATTAGCGTAATTATTACTTAAGAGTAGAGTTACTACTTAATTTAGTAATAGCGTTAGTAAGACTTATAGCTTAGTTTATATTATTATATAATAGCTATAAACGCTTTTTAGTATTACACTTTACACTTATTAGTAAAAGAAGTAGATATCTATACTTTAGGTATAGAGTAACGTAGAATAGTGTAGAGAAGTAATATAGTTAAGTTTAATAAGTAAGATTCTACGTATAGGTCTATATATAAAAGTAAGTAAATATTTAATATTTCTTACTTAATTAGCGCTAGACCTAATTAGGTAGAGATTATAGGTTTAATCTACTACACTAAATTACCTTAAATATAGTATTACTAAGATAGTCTATAATAAGTAAGCTCTAGATAGTAAGATATAAATACCTAACGCTAATACTTCTATTATAATTATAAGTACTTAGGTAGCTTATTTTAATACTAAAAGGTACTTTAATAAGATTATTTAGGTTAAACTTTACTATTAAAAGCGTTTTAAGAAGCTTTCTAATAAGAATACTTTTAAAGCTTTTTATAATAATATTATTTACTACTTAGCTATATTATAGAAGAACTTTAATAAGTATATAAAGAAGTATAATAAGTCTAACCTTACTAATAAGAAGCTTAAGAAGCTTATTCTAAATTAGCTCTACTTTAAAATAAAGAATATCTTTAGCGTAAGGCTAGCTAATAATCTTTTATCTTACTAACTAGAGGTTAACTATACTATTAACGTTAAAAAGAATAAGCTTTTATATTTCTATATTTATAAGCTTATATAATAAGAAATAGAAGTAGTAAAAGTATATATTAATAAGATAATAGAAAAGAGCTTTATATACTCTAGTATATTACTATATACCTTTTCTATTTTAGTTATTAAGAAGCTAAGAAGTAGATTATAGATATATATTAATTACTATAGACTTAATAGTATTATAAAGAAAAATTATAATACTTCTTTTTTTATTAAAGAGATACTTACTAGAATGTATAAAGTACGTATTATAAGTATTATTAATATTATTACTACTTTTAACTTAGTTTATATTAAAAATAGTAATAAAAAAAAGATAGCTTTTTAAACTTACTATAGACTCTATAAGTACTTTATTATACTTTTTAGTTTATATAATACTTTAAGTACCTTTAAGATATTTATTAATAAGATACTAAAAAAGTACTTAAATAACTTCTATAGCGCGTATCTTAATAATATTTTAATTTATAGTAAAGATAAAAATCTTTATAAGAAATACGTTTTAAAAATACTTATAAAGCTTTAAGTAGCTAGTATATATCTAGATACTAAAAAGTACTACTTTAAAGTTAAGAAGGTAAAGTATCTTAAACTTATTCTTACTACTAAAGGCCTTAAGATAGATTTTAAAAAGGTCTCTACTATTTTAAATTAGTTCTTACCTAAAATAGTAAAGAATATTTAATTCTTTTTAGACTTTACTAACTTCTATTATTAATTTATTAAAAGATTCTCTTACTTATCTAAAGCTCTTACTACTTTTATAATAAAGAACGTTAACTCTAGAAAGTTCTTTCTACTAGTAGATAGCTCTACTATATATAAAGCCTTCTACTTTATTAAGAATATATTCTCTAAAGCTAGCGTACTTACTTATTTTAATTTAGAGCTTAAATTATAGTTAAAAACTAATACTTCTAACTTTATTATAGTAGCTATTCTATTATAGATAGGCTCTAATAGTATTCTATAATTTATTACCTTTTTATTATAAAAAATAACTTTTACTAAGTATAACTATAAGATTTATAATAAGAAACTTTTTATAATTATTTAAGCTTTTAAGAAATAGTAATTTAAACTAGCTAGCACTAAAAACTCTATTAAGGTTTTATTTAACTATTAAGCTTTATAAACTTTTATAAAAAGTAAATATCTAAATTAGCGCTAGGTACGTTAGGTAGAATTTCTAGCTAAGTTTAACTTCTAAATTAAGTATTATTCTAGAAGATAAGGCACTAAGCTTAATATACTTACTAGATAACTAGGTAATCTACTAGAGAATTATAATAATAAATAATATAAGTATTAAGTATAAGTTATTATTAAGCTTAACTAAGTTAACTCTAAACTCTAAATAGCTTTTCTTAGTTATAAAAAGAATAGTAGTAGTAACTATACTATATACTTAGCTTACTACTTCTCTAGTTATATTATTAATAATTTTATTTAAGTTATATAAATAATATATTAACTTAGTAAGAAAAATAATATTAGTAATTTCTACGCTAAGACTATAATTATAATAGCCTCTCTTACTACTAATACTATTAATAATAAGTTACCTAGTAACGCTAATAATAACTCTTAGTCTATCTAAGAAAACTTATAGCTAGCTATAAGATAAGCTTATACTAAAAAAGAAGATAGCGTCTTAAGAGAGCTTTTAAAAGCTAAGATTAATAGTTTCTAGTATATACTTTATAACCTTATTTATAGTAGCTATTATATATACCTAGAACTAGAGAACTATAAAGTTATTAATAGTCTATTATATATTAATAAATAAGTCTATATCTCTAAGACTAATAATATTAGAATACGCGTTATTAAATAGTTCTATTACACTTTCTATAGAGGCTATAGTAGTAAATATAAATTATACTTATAGCTTACTTAATAGTACTATTAGCTAAAGATAATTTCTAATATCTTTTAGTATCTACGTAATTACTTTATATATAAGTATACTAAGAGCTATAGAAATAGTAAGTATAGATTACTCTATTTACTACTAATCTCTAATTAATATTAGTCTTATATATTAATAAACTTTATTACTTATCTTTCTACTTACTACTATAATAGTTAAGTCTTTACTAATATACTTATTATAGTAGATAAGCTTACTAAGAAGAAGAAGTTTATTCTAATAGTATTACTTATAGTTAATATACTTATATAAGTATTTATAAAGTATATATAGTATAAAAAGAGCTACTTTAAAAAGATTATATCTAACTATAGTAGTTAATTTACTTTATACTTTTAGAAGCGCCTTTACTAGCGCCTAGAAACTTACTTAAAGTACTTATTTATCTTTTACCTATAGACTAATAGATAAACTAAAAATATAAATACTTACTTTAAATAGTATTTTTATATCTATATTAACTATAAATAAGATAACTAGATATTATATCTACTTATTATAGAATTTAAAGCTAATATAATAGTAAGCTCTTTTACTAGAGTATTACTATTCTATACTACTAAAAGATACCTTCTATAGTTAGAATTAGAGCTTCTACTACTTATTAATAATTACTTAGCTACTCTAGTTAGAATAAATAAAGCTAGAGTAGACTAGCTTACTTAATACTTTAATAAATTATATAAGAAACTCTAAGCATCTATATAATAAGTATAAGCTAAGTAAGCTAACTATATAAATAATAACTATCTTCTAGCGCTACTATTTAAAGTTAGTAACTTTATTATACTTAATACTTATAATATTAAAACTATAAAGCCTAACTAATTACTAGACTATAAGAACTATAGTTCTTTTAAAATTATATATTTAATTAATAATCTTATATATAAGCTATAGTTACTACTAGAGATAGATAAAATATATAACGTCTTTTATTCTTAGCTACTATACCTAGTCTCTTTAGACTTACTTTTAGACTAGTAAGTTAATCTAAAAAAACTAGCTACTATCTACTCTAATATTAAAAATAATAAGAACTATATTATTAAATTAATTAAAGACTATTATATTAACTAGTAACTTAAAGATAGTAAGAAAAAAAAACTTCTATAATATAAAGTTTAATAGGCTAGCTATTTTAAAGAACTAGATAATCTATTATAAAAACTATATATAAACCTTATTAGTAGCGTAGAGATAATTAAAGACTATTACTACTACTACTTTAATAAGCTAAAGGCTTACCTAAAATTTAAGATACTAGTTAAATAATAAAAGCTAGTAATACTAATACTTAAGTAGTTTTCTATTAGTTACTATTTTACTAATAGCTTATTATAAGTACTTATATAATACTTTTTTATATATATTAATCTATAAAGAGAAAAGTACTTCTATAGTTATATCTTATTACGCACTATAATAACTTTCTAGATTCTTACTTAGAAGAAGATTACTAACTCTAGAAGAACTATATATTCTATAAGTACTATTTTTATAAAGGTAAACTATATATTATAAAAGAACTAGTCTTACTTTTAGAAAGCTATATTCTTACTATTATAGAGAGTCTAGCTATAAGTACACTTTTAGAATAAGTAGCTTTCTATTTACTAACTATTAAATCTAAAATATAGCTTTATATATCTCTAATTTATTACTATTTTACTAAAGCCTATAAGTTATTACTACTTAATTACTACGTTCTCTAACACTACGCTATTCTACTAACTAACTAACACGCCTATTTATAAAAGATATAACTAGATATATATAGAGAATTAGATAATAGAATAGAAAATAGAGCTATTATTCTATATTTAGTCTACGTAGCTTTTATAATATAAGCACTATATTTATATTTATAATTATACTAGTAATAAGTTATATAAAGTAAAAAAAAAGCTTATAAGTATTAGAACTTACTCTTTTTAAAGAGAAAGGTAGTATAAAGAATTAAACTTATAATCTCTACCTAATTAGGCCTAGCTTTAATTAAGTAAGAAATATTAAAGTTTAGTTCTACGCCTAGATAAACTTATACACAGAATCTTACTTATTATATAACTTAACTATTATAACTACTTAGTAAGCTTTTAAAATTATACTACTAAAATATTAGTTTCTTTTTAAAGTAATTAAACTTAACTATAAAAATATAGTACTAGTAAAATACTATATTAATTACTAATATAATAAGCTAAAAAACTTAATATAAAAGCTTAGGTTTAAAATTAAAATAAAAGAAAAAAAATTTTTTTAAATTAGTTATTTAGTAAAAGAAATATTAAGTAAATAGTAGCTATACTAAAAGAAGCTAGCTTCTAGTATTAAAAATAGTAGTAGTAGTAGTAAATAATAATAATAATAAAGGCTTTAGTAAGTATAATTTTATAATATATATTACTATAAAGAATAAAGAAATAAGTTATTAAATTTAAATAAAATTATAATAAAGATTAGACAATATTACTCTAATACTAGAGTATTAATGCAATGCAACCTAGAGCTAACTATTAAGGATGTAAAGGCATGCTTAGCTAAGCTCCAACGTCAAATGGGCCCTTGTCCATCGATAACGGAAGAGTATATTCGCAGATGCATGGAAGACCGTACCCTTGGCGAAGACCTTGCTATGGAGTATGCAAAGCGCCGACAAGAAGCGCAACTGGCAGATCAAACAGACGTTCCACAACCAATGTCCGACGAGGACTTGTGGTTCGAGCTGCATTACGGTCTTCTATACGCTACCACGAAACTTCCGTCGGAGCCCGTCGTTTTGCGGCATCCACGGCACTCCGTGCATCAATACAAGGTGTACTTTAACGACGGGCCTGGTATTGACGATGGCCTCTTCAACGCCAAGACGAGAAGATTGGCCAGAGACACGGTCATGAGGCTTGATTGGCGACTGGACCCATTCATCAAAGCAGGCGGTCACCCAATAGCCTTGCGAACAACCGTTACGTCGGATCATCTGGCCGCATACCGGAAGATACGTAAAGTCATCATAGGTGATGAGAGCAACACAGACGTGGAGAGTCATAGCGAGCGCTTGCAATTCCTCATGGACCTAGCGGCAAAGTTACATCCAAATCTAGCCTCACCGCCTATGCGGTCTACTGATGTGGTAGCACCAGTGGAAGCGTTCTCCAAAAGCCTCTGGACCGAAATGGAACGTCACGCCCTCTGGCGCGCCATCAACAGGTGGTGCAAGGATAATGGTGTAGATCAGTTCGAATCAGGCAACATAGGCATAGTCACATGTCAGACTTTTGCTGACGAGATCAAAGCAGATTGCGCGAACCGAGGTACCGAATCAGAGCGCAGTGCAGAGAGCGTCCAAAGCCAAGTCAAAGACGCGATACGGAGGAACAAGACGAGAGCGAACAAGCCGATCACGGAGCTGGCCTTGCGTGCAAAGGCAATGAAAAAGAAACTCAACGACAAAGGCGTCAACTCTGTCCCAAAGAGCGAAAGGTTTCCGAAAGCAGCCATTGGTATCCCAGGGGATGATGAGTGGGACACTGATTAGACGGGTTCTGCAAGTGTTCAGGATGAAGGACGTGTTTAGATCAGGTTAACTAGATGTCAGCTACAATGAAGCCGAGCCCTCTCTCATGACCTAGATCTGGATTTGATGTGTGAGTCTGATAGTGTTATGCCGAGCAAATTACGAGGATGCTGCGAATAGAGTGACATGGTGGCAACGTAGTGGTAGGATAAGCAAGCTTCACGTGGTTCCGCGCGATTGTTATAGCCCAGCGTGACTTGATCAGAACACCCTCTTGATATCGTCCCTTGCAAACACCCTGGCGTATAAAGAAGTAGGCCAGTATGGCGTTACTTTGAATCAACACAGAGTTATCACCATGACCGACAACCTCGATACCTCATCTGCCCCGCCCGTCGAATGGAACGCAGATCAGCGCTCCTGGATTCAACTCTACTACAAGCTACTTTTGGAAACCATACGCCGATACCCAACTTTCCCGGTCTGCACTAGTGATAGCGTAGCTGCAATTGCTCACCGAATGTTCTACCGCAGCCCCGAAGAGAAGCAAAATGGCATCAATCCGCACTCCTCGGAAGACGATGAGATCTATAAGGCCTCGTTCATTAGCTACCGGAACGCCGCGATGCCGAATCTACTGTCTCAAATTGTGCAACTCTGCAAGGATACTGCCGAATTAGACTCTCGCTGCAGCATACCCCAGGTCTTCATCAACAGGCCGATGCTGGACGAATACAAGAGGATCAGCAGGAAGTATGGCTTCGAGAACAATGATCCACAGCCCTGGGACACGCAGCCTGATCTCTGGGAGTTCATCTCGAAGGCAGTAACCGAGAAAGTCCTTCACCGTGGGGTTCTGGACAGTCAGGATACTGTCGTGCAGTCATTTGTTGAAGCACCTGACGGCCGCCCACCACCGATCTCTGATGAAGAGCGCGCGGAGTTGAGGCTGCTGCAGCAACTCATTCAGCGTCGACTTGCTAGAGCTGACGATGACGATCCATCGATGGCATAGCGTAGGGGCCAGCGGCTTGATCCGTGCGGACACCAAACATGCTCTGGTCTCGTTTCAGCATCTCGCATGGAAAGAAGTTGAATCCCAGGCTATTCATACACCATATCTACTTTGTATTCGTCCAGAATATGCAGTTTTTGACCCATGACTGTGTACGCAACGAGTCTTCCTCTCGCAGGGACTGATTCCCACATGCTTTTGATATGTGCATTCTATCTATAGGCGAAATGTGACTACATGATCTTGCTTGAAGCCTTCTATCTTGAAGAGTTTACGTCGAGCTCCTCCGACAGCTGAGAAGAATCGATTGTTGACGGCCTTTTCCTTACCCAGTAGGCTGCATCTTGCCACGTCGTACCCGACGACGCTCCGGAGCCCTGTCGGTACCAACAAAGGACCAGGTTCTCGTTGTGGATTATCATCTTGGCGCAAGGACAGCCTTTGTTTTGACATGGGCTGCAAGCTTCGTGCTCACCGATCTGCTGTGATACCTTGCCTTTTGCAAGGACACGGGTTTGCACGCATCCTCTTCCCACGTTCGCTAATCGGAAGCCTTCTTTAACCATCCTAGCATAAGTATTGTGGCGGGACCTGTCCGCTCGTGTATATTGGACGTGGTTGCTCGCGCTGAACCAGAATTGGAAGTCGGCTGTGAGCCTCTCCTGGGCGTCAGGGGATAGTTCGTCGAGCTTGTGATAACTGATTCCACCTTCGCCCGCGACACAGAATAGCCAAGGTATGTCGTCGGCGGTGAAAACCTCGTTCTTTCCCGGCTGTGTGAAAAATGACTTTCCCCTCCTCTTTTTCGCTCGCTGTGCTGATGACTGGTCTTGGTCGAGTTTGTGCGTACGCTTATTAAGGGTGAATGTAGGTGGAGTCTCGGATCCCGCGAGGACTAGGCATCGTGTTAGTGCTTGTCAACAGTAAGGCTCCAGGCAAGAACGCGCTGCTCACAGTCCTGGTCTTGATCAATTTCTGAGTCATTAAAGACATGCGACGGGGTCAGAGAAGTCTCTTGGTCCTGGCTGTGACTAACAAGCGAACGATCTCTTGACCGAAGCCTTGAAGATAGCGGTACTGAAGACCCGGAGACATCCAAGTCCCCTCTTTGGCTAGATTGTGCCATGATTGGAGGCGGCGGCTTTGCCATTCTACCCCCTCCCGGCTTGGGTATGATATCGTAGAGTATCCGATACTGCTCTTCCGAGTAGAAGAGCTGCTTCTTGGTGTCGGAGAGCTTTTGCGTGATTTTGGAAAGCTGTTCTTGCGTATATAGCTTCTCTGCGTGCTCTTTATTGGTAGCTGTGTGAGCATCACGCACTTCCTCGTGGAGGCGAGTAGCGACGATGCTATGCTCTTCTTTGATCTTCGCCATCTCCGCGGCGTGCGCAAGGTCTTTGGTTCGCAACTCTTCCTCCGCTTTGAAATATGCGATGCGTAATCCAGCCTGTGCGGCGTCCTCGTCGGGATCGGTCTTGGCTTCCACAGCTGTTGTAAACAACTCGTTAGTCTTCATACTCAACGCAAGGTTACACTCCTGGGTTCGAGAGCCAATGGTTTTGCTCTCTTCGGATAACTCACCTGCAGAGTCGAGTTGTTCGTGAAGTTGAGCGATCTCGGCGTCTTTCAATCTGCATGCTCCGCAAAGCTCTTCCGTGCTCTTCTCTTGATCCTTCAATGCCGTGATGTTCTCTTTGAGGGCATCGTTTTCCTCCCAAAGCTGTCCGATCTTGGTGTACAGATTATTCAGCTTTCGCTTCTGTTCGCCAACGGTGCAAAGAGCAGCGTCACGTTCACGCCGAAGTCGAGACTCGTTCTCGTTGACCTTGCTCACTGGGTCTAACACACTTTGTAAATATGCCGAGACAACAGTAGTACCTCTTTCGCATCTCTTCTATATTTAATAGATAGATTTAGTTATTATATATCTTATATATATTATAAAAGTTATAAGTAACTTATTATTAATAAGTTATTATAGTACTATAAAATAAAATAAAATAGAACTAAAGTTTAAGATTTTTATATATATATAAGTTAAAAGAGAGTATAAAAGCTTTATTTTTATAATACTTTTTTCTCTTTTATATATAATATAGTGTACTTTTTACTTTAGTTTATTATTACTTTTATATAAAACTTAAATAACTTTATTATTACTATTACTACTTTTATTTTTTCTAATATTATTACTATAGTTTTTTTAACTAAAAAATAAGCTTTTAAGCTTTTAATAATTTTATAAGCTTTTTAGTATTTTTTTTATATAAGTATATATACTAAAAAGTTATATAGCTTAAAAATATAAAGCTACTACTTAAATACTTTATTAAGTAAGTAATACTACTATATTTTTTATAAGTTATACTAATATTTTAAGCTTTATACTAATAGCTTAAACTTTTATTTAAAATAAGTAAGTAATAGTATATAAGCTATTAACTTAAATAAAATACTTAGTATACTAGTTTATTTATAAAAAGTAGCTACTTATATATTAGAACTACTTTAGTAGTAATAAAAAATACTTTAATAAAATAAATACTATACTTACTTTATATAATATAAAAGTACTACTATAAATAAATATATAGGCTACTTAAATAATAATACTAAAAAAAATATAAAATATTAGATAGATAATAAATAATAGAATATATAAATATTTATATTATAGATAAAGCGTTTAGAGCGTGTGTAACGTGTATAAGACAATAGTAGTATTGTTATCGAGGCGCGTCTTGGAGGTGGTGACGGTAGTAGTGACTTCTTGGGTAAGTTCACGGGCTTCGAAATCGTCGCGCGTATCACTGGATTGACTTGGACGCGACATTTCTCACATCCGGGGTGATGGGTGAGACTGGGTGCCTAGTAAAAAGGATGTCGTGGCCGAGATTTCGCGTCTCAGGATGACGGCGGTGGGGGTGCGACGCGTGCGCTTCAGGAAAGAGCAAACGGGCTTAGTCACGTGAGGGTTAGTCAGCGCAGAGTTAGGAGCAGTGCATGCACTGCACCATGGCCTGGTCGACGGGATGTGTGAATCGAAATCAGAAGAGTCGAAGATGCAATATCTATTGACTTAATTCGCTTGATCAATGTTCCAATAGTACTATTATGAACTACCACAGCTTCCATGAGCTCCGCGCTTCAACAGTACTGTTGCAAGGGACTGCTGTGCCGTTGCTTGGGCTTACAACACCCTTGCTCTGGATTCCAGTACCCTCGCTCGTGCTATCTGTACCGTTGCTCGGGCTTCCAGCGGTAGTCACCCTGCCTAAAGATGGATGTACGAAGTCAGTAATCATCTCAGAACAGTTCGTACACGGATATTACTTGCTGTTACCATTGAACGCAAGTAGGTTCACCGAGCCCATGGGGTCCGTCACAACATTGGGCGTAGCTAGCGCATACACCCTCGCCTTGACATCGGCAGCAGTCGATGGGCCTTCAAGACCACGAAGGTATGAAACCAAGCCCGCTACGTGAGGAGACGCCATAGAAGTACCAGTCAGCGTCCTCGTCTCTGTGTCGCCCAGGTTGGATGCCGATACAATGTTCGTTCCAGCAGCAAAGATGTCGACCACAGCGCCGTAGTTGGAACCTCCACCGCCGCTGTGCCTCTTATTGGTGATTTCGATGTTTCCAACACAGATGACTTCAGGGGAGCGAGCTGGCGAGCTGTTGATAGCAGGGGAATCCTCATTGCCTGCTGATGTCACGACGAGAACGCCTTTCTTCCATGCTGCAGTGATGGCGGCATCCCATGTTATTGATGCGGAAGAGCCAAGGGAGACGTTGATGACGGCGGTGTTTTGGCGGCCCTTGGAAACAATGTCGTTGACCGTCCAGTCAAATCCGGCGAAGACATCTGATGCGCTTCCGGTGTCACTGTCTAAGACCTTGACGCCGATAATGTTGGTCTTCTTAGCGACACCGTACTTGGCGCCACCCACGGTTCCAGCGACATGCCTAGGACTTGTTAGGATGTGAAAATGAATAGTTAAGAGACTGTGACTTACGTTCCATGGCCTTCGTTGTCGGCGTCGGCGGTGCCTCTCACGGCATTGTAGCCCCAAGTTGCTCGTCCCTCGAAGTCGCTGTGACTGATACGAACACCAGTGTCTTAAAGATAATGTCAATTCCAAGTCAATATTGCCATAAATATCGTGACTTACCCATGACGTAGGAGAAGGTGCCTTTGCCCGCAGTGTCATCATACACGTATGAAGTGGCTCCTGCCTTGCGGGAAGAGATGCTGGCTAGACCCCACGGTGCGTTCGCTTGAGTCACCACGGCGTTGATCCTCACGATAAAGTCCGGTTCGATGGTGAGGACCTCAGGGAGAGCCTTCAGCTCTTCAACGGTCGCCTCATCGAACGACCCAGCGTAGGCTTTGAAGTCGCCGAACCCGTACTCGCGTTCCACTGGAGCACCAACGGGACCATCGTCGCCTCGTCGAGCCAGATTGCGGGCATGTATGCTGCGCACAGTGTTGTGGTGGGCTGCGATGGATGCAACGTCGGTATCAGGCTTCAGCTGAACGATGTATTTTCCGGGAATGATCTCGTTTGCTGGAGGCGCCACGACGGGAGCAGCTTGGGCCAGGAAAGGGGCTGCAGCTGCAGCGAGCGCGGTGATGCGGGTGAAGAACTGCATTTTGCCTGTGGACTGTGGGTGCGGCGTGTGGAAATCAAGGTCGATTTGCCTACTACTGCTGGACTACGTGCGCTTTTTGACTTGCACCATCTTCGTCGCGTAGGTTACAATACGACTAATCGTTAATCCAAGCATCGCGCTTTTCTTGACTACTGCCTGTTTGGGCACAGCTCCCGTAATGCACTTCGTATAAGAGGCGATGCCGGCAGTGGTAGATGAGAATCTTCCGACTCATGGTCGGCCAAGACAGTCGCGCCAGGGGTAATTTTGGAAACGGGATGGAAAACAACCCTGTTCTTCCGGCCAGCGCTTGCCAATTCGAGCGTGACTATCGGGCGCGAAGCGATGAACACGGGATCCGGCGTCGTATTCTGTGGATAGATCCCACATCGGAATGCACTCCGCAAAATCGGGCCTTGTAGAATCAATGCCGTTGTTCGCGACAACAGAACAGGCAGGTTCCAAGAGTCTGTATATTGCGAAATGCTCGAAAACATGGGGAGAGATAAGAATCAGTCTGGGCAATAGAGCACTATCAAGGGTAAAGGGCAGTAGATGATGTAAACCGCTGCTCAGAGTGGTGGACTTTTCGGAGACGACAGTCTGCGGTGCATTTGAAGTCGTATTGCATCAGCCCAACAGACGCAATGAGAAGGAGGCAATCCGGTCAAGAGGTAACAGCGTGAATCATTGACGACTCGAATTGTGAATTGCGTGATGGTCTCGTGCTGTAAGCATCCGCTGGGCGGGCGGTCCCGAGATCTTGAGCGGCTTGCGGCAGATATCGGCGCGACTACGGAAGTAGATAGCGAAGACTATCAGTCCAGTCCATTGAGCTGGTTGATGATCTGGCAACGAACAGTCGCCGCTTCGTGGTATCTGTGTTTGCTGGCCCGCGATGGGCTGATCATGGTCGACGCATAATGTGTGTAGATGATGGGCATGCGGCTGAAAAGGAGTAGCGAGAAAGCCGCTCCGGTCGAGACCTCGGGAACAGGCTAGATTGACCGCGCTAGATGACTCAGCAACTTCCTCTCGCCATCCCGGTGCATCGAAGCCGTTGCAAACTTCAACACCGTAGAACAACACTCACGCGTCGTGGGAGACTGCATCAATCCGCATATTACACGCCTTCGCTGTGACGCCACGCGTTATCGAGAGGGGTCATTGTCAGCATATACACGATCACGATGGTGTGCACGACTCCCAACTGGCCGCATATCCTTAGTTCATCCCAGAGAATGTCCTCAGCGAGTAACTAAACAAAAGGAGATACCGCGGTAGCTGGCCAGAGTGCCTAAGGAGCGGATGAACCAGAATTTCACGTCAAAGATATACAAGAAGTCCAATTCCCTTCCGCCTGCTGACCTTCATTCGCCTCTACGCTGTGTCATTGGACGCATTACCTTCGTCTTCCAGGCAAAATGCTGATGACAATGGCGAAATCTTCCATCTCTACCTGGGCCGAAATCTTGCTGACTCCTTCTCATCCAATTCCGCCTCTAACAAAAGAACAAGTTCTAGTCATCCTCTTCAAATACTTCTTCCTCTTTATCATCGCCAAACTCGTAGATCATGTCAACTTCGCGGTTGATATCCTCGTCGTCGTCGTCAGCCATCTCATCGACTTCCTTAGCAGCATGTGCTTCATTACGAGCATCCATCTCGGCCTTGCTAAGATGCGCGTTTCGTCCAGGTTGTATCCTGCCTTTGGCACTAAGCCTGGGACGTTTGTCGGACTTGCGCGGGGAAGAGGGCAGCAAATTGTCGTCATCGTCATCTTCGTCCGAGCCGGATTCGATGGAAGTCTCGTCGTCGGAATCAAGCTTACGCTTCTTGCCGGATTTGTTGTGTTCGGACGGTGTCTGCGGCTTCGCCTTTGCCAAGAAGCCGGCGATGTCGATAGCCTCGTCAGGGTAGCGCTCGTCGTCTGGGACGTTTTCACCTGCGTCGATACGTGCAGCCACCTTCTGGCCTTTGGCATATAGCATACCCAGGGGCTCGTTGGGTTTATTGGTGATCTGCTGTCTTGCCCAACCACTGACCGAGTCAACTGAACGCAGAAAACCTGTCTTTGCCACAAGGGTAGCCTGGAGATCCTCCCTCCCACTCTCCATCACCCGAGGTAGGAGCTTATCCACGCCATTCTTCTTGACCCAGGTGTTCACCCACTCGTAAACGATGGCACGCTCATCATCGGTCCAGGGATCGCGCATCTTGGTTGTCTCGCCGGTGTCACGATTGCGCCATTGCGAGAGCTTCTTGCGGTACTTTAAAACCGAAGTATCATTGTTAAGATCGATTTGGTCAAGGTGGTCGAGGTCGACGAGGTGTTCGTGGATGTACGCATGTGTGGCTGTGTCGAAGACCATGAACTTGAAGGTAGGTGCCCAGCTCGTCTCGCCGCGCGTCCAGGTCTTTCCGTCATCTGATCTCTGCCAATACGTGTTTTTCTGCTTGTTCGGGATCGTAGCGGTCGTAGGATCGGGTATTAGATACTTGGAACGAGTCTTGTCGCGCCACATGCGGGTCAACTCGTCTTTACTGTACTTGGTGGCAATTTCTGGGATGACGTCCATTTGCGCGAAGACGTTCCCGAGCGGGGTGTTCATACGGTGATACACCCGAATTTGGTCGCGGTTATCCATCACGCGCATGAACTCTTCGGCATCGAGCCGCGCCGTCTGATTGAATACCGGCTTGGGTGACGTGTGTTGCCAATCGTCGAAGTTATACTGCAGTCGAAATATGGATTCGAATACCGGAATCACCTTACCGAACTTTGTCGGGTTCGTCCAAGGGTCGACGTCAGGGTCAATGCCCTTTTTCCTGGCCTTCTCCACCCACGCACCGTACATGGTTACCAGGTTCTTGGCCAAGAATAGCTGCGAGAGTGATCGATGCTCCGGGTTCCTGTCTCCATGCACGCGGTTCTTGGGCTCCGCGTTCAGGTTCTCGCGCGACTGCTTCTTGACCGCAGCTGTCAAATTGGGGACGAGCTCGTCACACAAGTTTTGGTAACGCTGAAGCCGCTCGGATCGCTGACTTTCGGCGGACCAGTGTGTTGCGACACCTTCGTCGGTGATATCTCCAGCCAGAAAGGCGTCGAGCTGTCGAACTTGAGCCTGCATGTCCAAGTCAACTACTGGCTGCGAAGAATGTCGTGTCAACGCCAGTAGAGCCGAGTATGTCAGGAGAACGTGTAGTTTCTCTGGCCCCAAGGGTAAGATCGGCGATGTTGGTAGAGACGCCATCTCGTCTTCGTTGCTACAATCTGGCGCCGTGTCTCCGGTGGTCGCTCGATCGCTGATACGGTGTGCTTCCGCGTTGATGGGCGCAAGCGGCGTGTCTAGAATGTAGAGCGTCAATATTGATGGCAGATTTTATCAATATCTACGCGACTATACTCACAACTATCGCTAGTTTTGTTGGTGCTGTCGCCAGTCGCGGGGTAGGTCGCATCAGCTCGCTTGCCTTTGTCGCTCTCCATTGTGCAATTGCTATCCATGTTTGCAAAGCCTTGCGCAGACTTCTCAATGCCACACGGAACGTTGCATGCGCGGATTTTGGCTTGGATGAAGGACCAGCTAGTAACAGTGTGCGCTTCAATAGCTTCGGCGATCGAAAGTGAGGAGGTCTTGCTCGCGGGTGAGCAAATCGATAGTGACGCGAGCATGTTATGACGCGCTAGTCAAACAGCGAGGTCGCACAGCTCCAAAGAACGAACCTCATTGCTAGTCACTGAGTATTGATGTGATGAATACAGCATTGTCAGCAAAGAAGCCCATAGGACAGGCTGTCGCGAAAATAATGTTGAACCAGTGAACACTTAGCGTACTTTGTTCTCCGCAAGATAGGCTTGAAGTCAATCGTTGCCTCCTGAGGTCCACCATGTTGGTTTGGCGTGCTCGATCGGGCTCGATTTGGACGTTGGTATCTCGAAGGTTCGTCGCCATGAAGTGGATCTTGTCATTGAGGCTGTCGCTCTAGAGGACACGAGGCCAGAAGAAGTCTTGAATGCTGATTCGACGATGTACTCGGCGTCTTTGCCTACGCTGGCCAGCAGTAATTAGACAAATACCAAGCTGTCTTTCATCCACTGACTTCGGTCAATGCGCGGATGTACAGCGCAACTTCGATCGTCTCATCCGACATCAGACGGTTTTCCAAAAGTCTGTATCCTCATGACTATCTGGCGCGTCGACGACAGAAACAGTAGCTGCTCTCAGACGCAGGATCAGGATTGTTCTAATATCTCAGAGACTGCCCGGTTCATCGGAGTCGAAACACCAGAAGTGAATGAGCCTTTTGAGGCCTTTCTCCTAGGCAGTGACGCGCGCACTGTCCCATTTTGTTAAGCCTTGTTTTGAAATCTTGAGTTTTCCCCTTCCTTGGCGTATATCTTGCTCAGTTCAGTCCGCGACCAAACGCGCCACCGTCACCACACCTTGAAGTCTCTACTCTGAGAATTGGAAGGACTTGGTCATAGCAACCTTTTCGATCTGGCGCGCGCTCAGGACTGTAACGCGTGATATCTGCGCAGCTGACTTCGCAACTGTACCCCGCAAACACAGTCGACACCGCGCCGTGAGTTCTAAATCCACCGACTTCTGTACGCGATGACAGCGCTGCACCGTCCAAGTCGTCTCATCTGTTCTACCTGACGTTTGAAGCGCATCGACTAACGATTTTTCTGAAGGGCTTTTTCACCTCTTGCCACGGCTTTTCTGAATCCAGCGCATACTCCTACGCTCCCAATACATACCTTGTACGCATCCGATCGACCTTCACAAGAGGACAAGGACGGAAGAAGATGGCGCCCCACCTGATCGGTAGCCTGGCCCGCGAGATTCCAGGCGCGGATGAGGTGCCAACACCCCAGAGCAAGGCCAAGGTCAAGGTGCCCGCCAGCAGCCCGCCGGAACACGTTTCGAATACCGAATCCATCCCAGTCGATGAAGATAGTGATGTCGAGCTGTCGGACGACCCTGCACCCTACGCCGGTCGAGAGCTAGTCAACAAGGAGCTCACACCGAAAGAGACGTTCGCGCCCCACGACACCGACCCCACCAAGATCGAGGCGACTTTCAAGGTCCAAATGCCCGACGGCAAGAGCTGGTTCATACAGAAGAACATAATCCCAGAGAAGCGCGAATCCGCCGACCGTGACTTGTACGAAGCCGATGACAGCATCTTCTTCCCTGACCTCGAGAGCTGCAAGGTTCCCAAGAAGGACAAGGAGAAGAAGAGTAATCCCGTGGTAGAATGGAACAAGGTTAGCGAGAACCGTTGGGAGCGGACCTTCAAGGGCATCAATGAGGTCTTCACCCCGAGCATCGCACTCCGCCGCTTCAACGCCCGTACCCGCGCGTACGAACACGTCCACGTTAACCAGTCCAAACTCACCAATATCGATCCCAACGACAAGAAATGGAAAGACGCATACAACAAGTGGATTGATCAGATCTCGCGCCGGTCCAACGCCGCCTACGAGAAGAAGAAGAACCGTGACCACTGGACCGTCCCAGAGATCTGCGCGATGTACACTGGCATCAACGACTTCGTCCACACCAAGGGTTTTGACGCGTACGACACCATTACCACCGTCGACTTGTCCAAGATCGTTGAAGCCATCAACAAGGCTGGTGGGAAGAACCGTGGTCTGGACGCTCTCCGAGGACAGATCACGTCGGCTCATGCGACGAAGAACAAAACGATGGCGTATCTTCGTGAGAACGCCCGAGACTTTCGACTGCTGGTTGAAGCCGGTGGTGTAGTGGGCGATGAGGAGCGGTACCCTAAGCACATGATTCCTCTCTCAGAGTTTCCAGTAGAGAAGCGTGCCAACCACCGAAAGGGCACCGGCAAACCCAAGGTATACAAGCCCAAGTTCCGATCTGTGAACACACAGACTGGCGATGACAAAGTGGTCCACGAAGACTACGACAGTGCCGTCATTACTTCAACTGCAAGGAAGATCTCCAAGAAGCGCAAGCGCGATGCATCGGCTTCCGACAGCGATGAAGTCGAGGATCAGACCGAGCTTGCTGCTGAGGAAAGTGACGAAGAGGAGGTCGAGCATGGCTACGGAAGCGACGCTGGCGAAAGCTCAGACGAGGAGGTGTATACCGGCGATGAGCCAGAGTACATGGAGGAGGCAGGGGACGCGGGGGCGCCCGACGATGTGAAGGCCGAGGATCAGGAGGTCGAGGACAAGGAGCCCCAGGACGTGAACGCCGAGGTCGTGAAGGCAGCGGATGTAGAGGCCGACGCCCTTCCACCAGCCAAGAAGCCACGTGTAACTGATCACGCCATTGAGCTCGCCCGCCAGATGCTCGAGGACGATTCTGATTAGTAGCTGACCGATACACCTGACACGGTCGAGATCAAGATCACAGCCTGAGGCTGGCGTAGCGAAAGCGCGGTAAAAGTTCGATGCTGGCGTGGAAGCTAGAGGAAGGTACGAACGACGTTGTCAGATATTGAATAAACGCACAGCAACAAAGCGGCTTCACCACTAGCGACTGTTGGGAACGAGCGTACGCATGGATAGCATACTGTAGGCGTAGAATGGATGAGAGCAAAACTCCGCGTAACCCTTGTGATTACCCATGTCGCTAGAGTGAGACTATGCTTCTAATGGTAAGAGACATAATAGTTTGCGAATGACTGTATCGAGAGCCAGGTGAGGTAGAGGGAGAGTGGTAAAGAGTCAGAATTGACGAGAAGAACGCCTGTGACGATGGTATGGCCGCGCGTCACAAGCATGGAAGGCGCAAACAGTCGCATTGCACCACGAACGTAGTCAATGCGGGGTTTGCAGTGCTAGATAGCATGTCGCAACTGATTTCCTCAGGGGTCTTCAACACAGTAGATGGTATGGATGAAGATGATGTATTTATGGCATGCGAAGGGGTAGTTGAGGATGAAAGGAGGTGCGAGTAAGATACGGCAGGCGCGACAAACCTGCCCCGCAGCATCGCCCACAAAAGCACACTAACCGCAGAGCCTTCCCCCACCAAAGGAAACTTGACGCGACATCCCGCCTCATTGCAATTTTTGCGTAAAATTCAAGACTTGCGTTCGCAAAAAGAGCGAAAGTCACTCCGGAAAACATGTCAGACACCGAATCAGACACCGCGAGCTCAGTTGGCAGCATCGTCGAAGACGCAAGCGAGCCGGATACGACTACTTTCAAAGATCTATTTTCGGATCGACAATGGACTCGCGTGTCGGATATGGTAGAGCACAACAAAACTGAGAACGGATTCGATCTGCCAGCAACCATCAAGGGACTTGGACCAGGTACGGGTTCCAACATTGAACGCTCCTCGATGCGTTCTACGCCTTACCCTTTTGGGATAACCACTGACTGCCTGCACTAGACGCGGACGAGATCACCATCATCAAGCTGATCAACTACCTCCGTTCAGAGGCACAAAAAGGCACAGATCCCAAGAGTATCAAAGTAACTCTGGATGATCTCACAAGCGACAAATACCTACAGCCAGCATTGGAAGATGACGCCTTACTCTTTGAACTTGGGGATCTCATGCCTGATGACGACAGCAAGGCCATCGACTACGACGAGTATGAAGCGAAGATGCACAAGGACATGCAAGAAGACTTCTCCAAGATCAAGCTCACCAACGATCGGGACCAGGACTACTTCGAATCGTACAAGGGCAACAGCATTCATCGCGAGATGATTGAGGATCGCGTGCGAACAGAAGGGTACCGTGATTTCATCGAGAAGAACGCCGAGGTTTTTGCTGGAAAGACCGTGCTTGACGTCGGATGCGGCACCGGTATCCTATCCCTCTTCTGTGCCCGTGCAGGCGCGAAGAAGGTGTTCGCAGTCGACAACTCTGGCATCGCTGTCCGCGCGAAGGAGATCATCGCGAAGAACGGCTACCAAGACCGTATTGAACTGATCCAAGGCCGCGCTGAAGACTTCAACACTCAGCGGTTAATCGGCAAGGAGAAGGTCGACATCATCATCTCGGAATGGATGGGCTACGGTCTCCTCTTCGAAGGCATGCTGGATTCGGTCCTGCGCGCACGGGACATGTACCTCAAGCCTGACGGCATCATGGTACCATCCCACTGCAACATTCGTCTTGCACCAATCTCCGATGCCGACTGGATAGCAGACAGCACGAGTGAGAAGTTCTGGAAAGACATCTACGGGTTCGACTTTTCACCCATGATTCCAGGCGGTCTGCTCAACACACACGAAATCGGTGTCTTTGACGTTCCTGAGAAGGCGCTCTGCGGCACTGCCACGAGCCATCTGCTGGAGATGAAGACTGTGTCTGTGCAAGATCTGAGCTTCAAGGTGCCTCTTCGCATGACACTCGATCGCGACATCACATCTCTTCAGGCCATTGCGATATGGTTTGACACGATCTTCATCCACCCCGGCAGCTCGCAGGATGTCAAGACGCTTGACAACGTTGATTGGGGCATGAACGGAATCCCGGGCTTGGGCTTCTCGACGGGTCCAAGCAACACACCTACACATTGGCATCAGGCGGTACTGCTGCTCGATCCAGAGGCCGCGGAGAAGCAAGCTTATAAGAAGGGCACGGTATTGGAGGGAAGCCTGACGTATGCGAAGGAGAAGGGCGACGATCGCGGTATTACCGTGACGGTGGAGTGGAAGGGCAAGGGCGAGCAGGGCGATGTGGAGGGCAAGGTGCAGAGAACGATGGCCTAAGCGATGCGCGAGTATGAATGATCCTAAACATAGACACCGGATAGCACAAAGACGCGTCTGTGTAGCTTGAGCGCGACACGTCGATGCCGGGCCGACATTTCTGATTTCGCGCTAGTGTTCCGATTCCGAAATGCACGCGGAAGGCTGGCAGGAACCCCGAGGCGTCGACAATGCATCTTGACTCCGCGCAACACCCCATCTGCTGCGATAGGGCGATTTATATCCTTCCCCACCCGTTCGATTCGCTTGTAGCAATAGCCGTGCCGCATCTCTTCTCCACGATTGCCGATGTCCGAGGTGACGACATACCACGTGGATCGTGCGCGTGAGCTTCAACATTCTAGGAACCCTAGGTGTCGCATCTCGTACCGCGAGACACCGGAAGCTTAATATACGCCCACGCGTACTACTGCCAACTGGACGCTACTTGACATCCAGTGACTGCCTAATAATGCGCACTCAACGGTAGCCGAGCTCGATAACTTCTATGCGCGGTATCCTCCCTGGGCGACCCCAGGCTAAGCTCCAAGCTGTCGCTCATGGCCTGTGGGAAGGCCTCCAGATAATCGTATGACTACACCCTTTGCGACGCGCACAAAGACTGACTCGCTGCCCATACAGGTTTACATCTCCGGTAACGCGCTGATCATCCTCGATCGACCCAACCACGTCCTCCAAACCATCTACATTGACGAGGAATTCGAGCTAGAGGCAGTCGCGGTCGACGAAGAGACCGGCAAGCTCGCGGCATGTTCGACGCGATATATATACATATACCGGCCATACGGGCAAGATGAAGGCGCGATCAAGGTGGGCACACAAGGAGGGGCAGCTAGGAATGACTGCTGATATGCGCAGTGGTCGCAACAGGGCAGCACGTCCCTGTCTGACGCCGATGACACGATAACGACCCTTTCGTGGGGCATGCCAGACGAATTGCTCGTCGGCAGCGCATCCCTCACCCTCTTCAACACCCACAGCGACATCGAACGGATTTGGACAAAGCAGCTAGCGAACCCTGTCAAGTTCGCCCACTTCTCGCCCGATGCCGAGTTGATAGCTTCGACGGGCAGGTACGACCGCCTCCTCAAGATATGGCGACGCACATCCTTCGGTTCGGCCGATCAGAGCTTCGACTACTTCTACCTCCCACACCCCAAGGCCATCACAGGCTTGCATTGGCGGCACCCGTACCACAAAGACCAGTCCACGGACAATGTACTATACACAATATGCGCGGACCAGAAGGCGCGAGTCTGGGTACCAGGAGAGCATCACGGCGTAGACGGCATGCACATGTGGGCTGAGGTGGACCTCGTCGAGTCGATAATGTCACGCCATGTGCCACTGGAACAACAGTCGAAGAAGCGATATGCCTTCTTCATCGACGGCAAGCACTTCACACATGCGACGGAAAGAGCTATGCAACAGGCTTCGCCAGAGGAGAAAGACCACGGTATCGCGCTACATCACTTGATAGAAGTCGCGAACCGCAACCCCGAGATATGTGTTGTACTGGATGACAGAGGCAACATGTCCGCGTGGGGTTTTGAGAATGTGGGGGCAAAACAGAAGAAGGTCACCGACGTCTTCAATATTGCGCACGTCGATGGACTGCATCTGCACTTCGCAAAGCAACCGAAGCCCATCGAGGACAATGTACAGTTCTACGCTTTCATCGGCGACAAACCCGACTCCGAGTTGACCCTGCTATCGCATCACTTTGACGGGCGCATCGAGTGGCTAGAGTCGCGCATCGACTATTTGTTCGACCCTTCTTCACAGCCACAGCGCATTCAGCGCAAGGCTATGTGGACCGGACACTCGCATGCCATCAAGAAGGTCAACCGCACAGCCAGTGGAAGAGCATTGCTATCGCGGACCACGACAGATGAATGCATTGTGTGGCTACAGCGGCAGAGTGATCAGAGCATGACGTTACATCGACACTGCAGCGTCAGAGTGACGGAGCACATCCATCGTACTGCTCTCTTGCAAGAGGGCAACTTCATTGTCTTCCTACACCATGACGAGATATCGCTTTGGGATACCCGTGGTCATGAAGCCGTTGAGATGACACGGCTCGCATACAAACTCCAGGGCAAACCTCTGTGTCTACTAGTGATACCTGAGGTCGAAGTTGGCGGACAGCGCATACACATTGCCACCATCAGTTCCGAGATGAAAGGCATCTGCTGGGAGGTCACACTGCCAAAACTGGAGCGAGATGCACTTGCGGGCGAGGAACAGCCTGCCATCGCGCACACCAATGGCTATACCAACGGTCATTCAGAGATCACGCTCAAGGAGTTCTCCACATTCAATCTTGGATCTGGCGACGACCTTGCTTTTGTACTGCCTGTAGATCCCGCTGGCACAGCACCCGTGATCTCGGGTTTTCTTGACACCTTTGCGCGAGACATAGCCATCTCATACACAAAATCCGGAATCATCAAATCCTGGACTGCGCGTGTCAACATCGAAGATCGAAAACTGGACTGGCTGTTGACTTCGGAGGTCGAGACTGGCGTCAAGAACCCATCACTTGCTAGTGGCACGTCGATACGTAAGGCTGCGTTGGCCGATGCTGATCGAACTACGCTCACGATATGGAACACCCGAAGCGCTCAGTTGGAACATGAAGAGACATTCGAAGGCAGCGGAATCATCCAGGATCTCGACTGGTCTTCTACTCCAGACAACCAGTCCATACTTGCTGTTGGCTTCCCCCACCGCGTCGTCATCTACGCCCAGCTGCGATACGATTACCTCAACGCCGGTCCATCTTGGGTACAGATCAGTGACGTGCGCATTCGCGACATCACGCCACATCCGATCGGCGATTCGGTATGGTTAAGTAGTGGTAATCTGGTCATTGGCGCAGGCAACCAGCTCTTCATTCAAGATGAGCATGTACAGGTGTCCGAAGGGCTGTTCCCTAGCTTACGTACCATTTCACGGAAGACGGCATCTATTGACATCTTCGATGCGGTTAGTAGACTCAACGGTCCTCTACCCGCGTACCACCCCCAGTTACTTTCACAATGCGTCTTGGCCGGCAAGTTGCTACTGGTGCAGCGTATCCTGATTAGGCTTTACACTACACTCAAGTTTTGGATCGAAGGCGAAGAGCTTGATAGCTCGCTGGGATTCGCACCTGAAGACTTCTCAGAAGCTGAAGTATGTACATGAACAGCTCTATCTAGATGTAACTGACCTTTGCAGACTCAAATGACTGCATCTCGAAAAGAGGTGCACTCATCATACGCCGATTTCTCGGACGACAGCGAGCCTGAAGCAGTCACCGAAGAAGTTGCCTCTAGCCTCAAAGAGCTCCTGACCACTAAGCGAATACCGCTCTTGACCAGTCGCGAACAGTTTCGCCTGGCCGACATCATCGAGTGTATTGGTATGGTAGAGAAGCATCGTCGATCGATTGACGATAATGCTGGTCGCTTCTTGCTGTTCTTCCGACAACATGTCCTCAGCGAAACGTACAAGGGACCCATCTCGTGGCGCGAGATCATCTGGGCGTTCCACTCAGGAAGTCAGGATATCCTTGTAGACCTTGTTAGCAGACATTTTAGCGGGAAGATGATGTGGCAGCACGCAAAGGAGTGTGGAGTGTTCATGTGGATGTCCGACATCAACGCATTGGTACAGTACAATCTTCCTTATCGGTAGAAAATGCTAACGACATCTACAGCGCGCCCAATTCGAGGTCATTGCTCGAAACGAGTACACGAAAACCGACGAAAAGAACCCCGTCGACTGCGCCCTATACTACATGGCCCTCCGGAAGAAGCCAGTGCTTGTCGGTCTTTGGCGAATGGCTACTTGGTCGAGAGAACAGGGCGCGACACATCGACTATTATCGAACAACTTTAACGAAGACCGCTGGAAAACCGCCGCTCTCAAGAACGCGTACGCATTAATGGGCAGGAGAAGATTCGAGTATGCTGCGTCGTTCTTTCTACTTGCAGATCATCTGCAAGATGCTGTCAGCGTTCTCCATAACCAGCTTGGTGATACCCAGCTCGCCATAGCAGTTGCCCGCGTCTACGGTGGTGATGACTCGCCCATCTTGCTGGACTTCTTGAGAGACAAGATTCTGCCTCAAGCTGCTAGAGAGGGCAATCGATGGCTTGCAACATGGGCATACTGGCTATTGAACAAGAAGGACATGGCCGTTCGCTCGCTGGTCACACCGCTAACAACTCTACTTGAGACCACCGAACCGCCCACTTCAGCCGCTAAATCGTACCTCACCGACGACCCCGCCTTAGTAGTCCTGTACAAGCAACTCCGCGAGAAGTCGCTCCAAACATTACGCGGAGCCACAATGATAGGCATGCGCGAAGAGTGGGACTTTGTGCTACACACAGCCGGCCTATACGACCGCATGGGCTGCGACGTCCTCGCCCTCGACTTAGTCAAGACATGGGAGTTCTTACTGCCACCACCACCGACAAAAGCAACATCCGGTCGTCCGCCGCTAAGCCCCTCGATGCCACGACAGAGCTATCAATCGCAGGGAAGGAATCAATCTGCGACGGACTTTGACTTTGATCCTAGGAAGCTACTTCGCAGGAGGAGTTCGCTTGTTATTGCTGATTTACCGGTACGAGAGCATGCTCACAACGACTTGGCGGAAAGCAAGGGCACGCTGGAGGAAAGTAGGGAGAGTGGTGAAGAGGATGGCGAGGAAGAAGGTGAAGAGGAAGAAGAGGAGAAGAAGAATGATGAGAAGCCTAAGGAGGAGCCGAAGAAGAAACCGCCGCCGACTCAGTTCAATGAGCCGGATGCGAATAGTCTGTTGGATGCTTTCGGGTTTTAGTAGGGCTGGTTGGTTGATACATTGTGGGTCTGGTACGAAAGTTTCGTGATAGTGGCAAGGCTGGGTGTTTTGAGCGGTACTTGGTACGTATAATAGTTGGTGCGTGTAGTCTGCACATGGCTGCCAGTATCAAATCTCAGGCCTTGTTAATCTTAGCCAAGATTGTCATTGACAGTACTAGCGGTGATTATAATCTACATCGTTTTCCACAAAGATAGGTAAACCAATGGGTATCATTACACAGCATGTCGTACTCAACAGTACTTGAACCTAGCTGCATTACCATTTGCCAAAACGAGTGTTCCATCTCATCCCCCAATCCCATAAACTAAACAAAGAACGCAGCAGCAGCAGCACCAAGTCCAGCCAAAAGCGGCGCACCCCTAACCATCGGCGCACCAGCCTCCGTCACCTCAGGCACAGGCGCAGTCCCAGAAGCATCCGTCGCGTTCGTAGGCGCACCCGTAGATATGGCACTCGACATCGTCGGTGTAGCCGCAGCAGTAGCTTCCAACTTCTCCGTCCCCGCAGTAATAACAAGGTAGTAAGTTCCGAATTGCGTCGCCTCGATCTCCACTTCAGAAACATAAGGTTCCTCAGGTGCACCACTCTCACTGCAGTAAGCTGGCTGGGAGACAGACGAGACAGCAGAGCCATAGCCATAGCTCAAAGTCTGCCTGATTGTCTCTGTACCCGCGGGTTCGGAGCCGCGCGCAGGATACGTGTGTGTTCTCGTCCAGATCTCCTCAGTTGTCGAGATGTAAGCGGGATTCTGACAGAGAAGACTAGCGAGGCCCGGGGGGTAGGATACTGTGCATGTGCGGTTGGACCCTGCTTCTTCGGGGGTCGGCCAGGTGCAGTCGAGGGCGTAGGTGTCGTCCTCGTCGTCTTCGCCGGTTCCGGCGACGCCAACGTCGACGGTGGTGCCGTAGTATTCGGGACCTATGGTCATGGTCATGGGGCCATTGACACCGATACTCAGAGCGTCCAGATCGGTTCCTTCGTCGTATTCGACGGCGACGGTGGTGTGGGTTTCGTTGGCGGCGATGACGGAGCCGACGAAGCCGATGTTGTCTGTTCCGAGGCCGTTGGAGGGCATCCAGAAGGAGGTTGTGACTTGGGCTGATGCGCTGGCTGCGAATAGCATGGTTGAGAGGAGGGATGTCATTGTTGTGGTGGTGGATTTGGGTGTAGTGGATGATGATTCGCGATATGCCCAACACAAACCTTTTGTTAAGAGGTCTTTACGTCCCTTTAAGCATCGTGGGGTTATAGTAGGGCATCCTCACCGGTTAGCCAAGCCCAGGGCGCAGTATCTTCGCTTGGACGGATACCGTTCCACATAAAGCGGTTGCAGCGGCTATCATCACGATGAGTTGGCGTTCTCCTCAGATGACTGGAATGTGGCGGAAAACCTGTGTTGGTTTACCACATATTGGCGCTGGTGGCCTTGTTTACAACAGAGCCTAAGTAACTCGGGTCTCTTATGCACTCCATGCGATTGGTCCACTTAGCGATGCAGTTGCGGCTGTGCCTGGCTGTCACGGCTGTATGATCCGGGCGTAATAGGTGGAACTCGGATGGATAAACGGCAGGTGTCATCCGTTGTATTAGCAATGTGGTTCAGCGACTTAACGATTAACCCGTTGTAAGGCCTCTGATCGGTGTGGAATACCAAGGTCGCCTGCCTTACAAGCCAAGACTCGTAGGGGCTGTGGAAAGATCGTCTCGTGTGCAGTCGGCTCGAAGCATCGCAGCAACACTCTGCTAACTTCGATGGCGCGACACAACTCTTGCTGGCGACCTTTTCGTCGACCTGTGAGTGCACCTCTTTCTACCACGCCGTGAACCCTATCACGATTTGAAAGATGTCGTGCAATGGCAACAGCACAAAGAATACGGGTCGCTGAGCCTTCGACACCTACCTAGGTAACAGCGAGCTGATTAGTGAGCAAAGTCACACTCGCTCGAAGCATTGAGCACTTCATGACGGAGATGGAAGTGAGGACGTTCTCGTGATCGTCCGTGAGAAAAGAATTAGCATGACACTGAGAGACGAAGAATGTGTGATAGTAGCTGCGTGGTGTTTGGAAAGTTGATAAGTAGCCTTGTCGTTGAGCTTTGCTAGATGGTACCCCGACGGCACAGCCCTGGAGCAGGACTGAGCTCGAAAGTGTCACGTGGTCGTAAAGTGGGTCTCCGTCGGTCGGCTTGAAGGTGTAGCCGAGTGCGCGTCATCGCGCCGGATTGGTAATCCATCTCAACACGCGTCGAATGGAGGCGACCTACCTAGGTACTGTGTAACGTCGCACTTCAACACCATATACCCATTACGATGCCTTCTCAACGCGACTTAGAAGGCGGTAGCGTGCCAGACGAGCGTGCGCCCTTGCTCTCGCATGATGCCGCGCGTCAGCACACGCCCACACCATCGGAAAGCGACGAAATCATCGATCAACCGGAAAAGGCGGCTTCCAAGACCTGGTATTATGTTTGGAGAGGCATTTTGGCCGTCTTCGCGATACTGGTCATCGCTGTCTTCATCAAAGGCTGGATAGAGGCTGATGACGTCGATGTACGTTCCTCTGCACTATCGCGGCACATAAAAACTCCAAAAGCTCACAGCATGCGTAGTTCGATCTCAAAGGCGCATTGAAGCGTGCATTAGGTGGAGGTTTGAGTGGTGCTGCGGCGATGATACTGCAAGTGTTGCTATTGATGCCCATCCGTACCATCATGAACTACCAATATCGCCACGGAACATCAACGACTGTCGCAACTAAGACTCTGTATGCAGACGGTGGTATAGGCCGATACTACCAAGGCATGGGTGCTGCGCTCTTCCAGGGGCCCATCGCTCGATTCGGAGACACAGCCGCCAACGCTGGTATCCTGGCCTTGCTGCAGTCCAACGGCTTCTTGAAACAGCTTCCATCACCCATTCAGACGATCTTTGCATCTGCGTGCGCTGCAGCTTTCAGAATGCTACTAACACCAATCGATACCTTGAAAACTACCTTACAGGCCCAGGGAGCTAGTGGCTGGGGTCTCCTCCGACAGCGCATTAGGACCGACGGCATCGGCTCTCTGTGGTGGGGTGCTTTTGCAACCGCAGCAGCGACCTTCGTTGGACACTACCCCTGGTTCGCCGTATACAACTTCCTTTCCGAAACCATTACAGAGCCATCGAGACAGCAGATCGGATGGTGGTTGCTACGGGCGGCTTTCATCGGTTTCTGCGCTTCGGTCGCTTCGGACACAATATCGAATTCGTTACGCGTTGTGAAGACATATCGACAGGTCAACGATACAAGGATATCCTATACCGAGGCTGCCAAGCAGGTCATCCGTCAGGACGGCAGATTGGGACTTTTTGGACGCGGACTGAAGACGAGAATCATCGCCAACGGTCTGCAGGGCATTCTGTTCTCCATCCTGTGGAAGCTGTTCTTAAAAATCTGGGAAGACAAGACAGGATGAGCGCGACTGCGATTGGGTCGACGAATTTGAGGCAAATGAATTCGGGCTTGACTACTACAATGTGCGATTCATACCTACAACGAGACCTCTTTTTCGACGTGCAACACCGCCGCTGACATGCGTACTGGGGCCAAAGGTACTGGCTTAGACATCTCCATATTCGATACTAATCCTGATCACCTCAGTTTATTCGCTTTGTCTTCTTGGCCATGGTATCCCCCGCATCGTTTTCATCCCGCTTCCTCTTCGGTGACGGTCGCCTGCTTTTCTTCCCCTCAACATCCAAGGCGGCATTCTTACCAACCTCAGTCGGGTCGTCAACGGCAACCGACTCATCCACCTGAAACTGCCTCAGCTCGTCCTCTGTCACGTTCGGAACAAACAAAACACCGCCTGTCTTCCCTTCAAGAAGTCCTCTCATGTTTTTCCTTTCTGCGGCAACTTTGCTAACCCTGCCGTCGAGCTTTCCCCGGATGGATGACACGTCGCGCTGTGGTCTGGAAGGTGCATCAGCACCGTTCGCGTCTTTGAGCACCTTGCCTTCGAAGAAGGCGTTGAAGGCTTCCATCACGGAGACTGGACCAGGGATCTTGATGACGTGACCCGCATCGATAGTTGCACGCAGCTTTCTGTGGAAGAGCGTCATCCAGGTGTCCTCCAGTGGTGTGTACGGGTATGCAGCCTTCTTGGTGCCAATTCCATGTTGCTTGAAAACGTCGGTGCGCCACTGTGTTATCGCGACGATCTGGGGCTTGGACTTCCAGTCGATGTCATCCTGCTCGACGTCGGTGTACGTGACGGTCTTGGACTCACCGGTAACGTTGTTATGGAGCTTGATCGTGAGCTTGTGGACCGACTTGTTGCCCGTCCGCGGGGCGTCGATGTTGCCGTCTACCACCTCCCATCCGCTAGCTTCATCTGAAGAGGAAGCAGGGCTGGAGCTTCGCTCAGCTTTAGCGTCGACCTTGAGATTATCGCGACCGGTGTCTTTCGGCAATGTATCTCCTGTGGCCGGCGGTTGGGTAGATGTCTTGGTAGACTTCTTTGGTGATGGCAAAGACTTTCCAGGTCCCGCGGACTTGCCAGGCGAGGAGCCGAAGACAACTTTGAGTTCCTTCTTCTTCGTTGTCTTGAGTTTGGTTTGACCACCTGTCTTCTTGTTCTTCGTCGCAGAGTCAGATTCATCCTCGTCCTC
The DNA here is from genome assembly GCF_024043175.1 of Alternaria infectoria. Taxonomy (NCBI): domain Eukaryota; kingdom Fungi; phylum Ascomycota; class Dothideomycetes; order Pleosporales; family Pleosporaceae; genus Alternaria; species Alternaria infectoria. Next base: position 55,184 of record NW_026250710.1, read on the forward strand.
GACGTTGTTAATGTAGTTCAGGTAGCCGTTGTGCCTGAAGTACTTCTCGTCCAGTACATCGTCGGTATCATCCAGCTCTCTCAAAGGTTTCGCGTCGTCAGCAGGATCAGATGGGAAATCCGCCACCGAGTCTTCTTCTCCTTCGTCGGGTAAGTAGCCTTCGCGCGCTGCCGAGGGCTTGTCTGTGGGTGTCTCTTCGCTGAAGTCTTCGTCGAAGTCTGGATTGTTGATGGAGCACCATCCGGACTTCGTCTGGTAACCGGCGGGATCCCACGAGGATTTGCCGATATCCTGGCTGGGGTTCTCGTCGAACGCTGGGTCGTTGATGGACTGCCATCCAGACGTGGTCGGGAAACCGGCAAGGTCCCACGAAGTCTTGTCTATGGGTTGCCATTCTGGATTGGGAGACGCCTCCGGCTGCCGCGGGGACGACCTCATTTCCGCCGGGATCATCAGTGCCTCCAATTCCTCCAAGTCTCCATCTTCGTCAGCCGTCTCATGCTCGTCCGTCTTTCGAATGGTTGTTGCCTCCTCCTGTCCACCAGTTTTGGTGGTATCGCGATCTCGGAACTCGGGGACGTGGGTTGTAGCGCGCGGGAGTGGACGGTTGTGGGCGATGTCAGCGTGACGCGAAGAGAGTCTAGGACTCCTGACAGTGTTATCAGTCTGGTCGAAGGCGTCAACGGAGCTACCGGTCGCGCTGTATTCTTCCCGCTCAGTGGTCTCCTTTTCAAGGTCTTCCGCAAAGGCGCGAATCCCGGTATGGGGTGGAGACGATGGCGGATCCATGTCTAGGTTTGTGGTTGGTGTCTGGTCCATGGTGTAGGTTGTGATTGTGGTTGGGGTGGAGCAGTTGCGCTGGTGGTGTGATTTGCGGTCGGAGTAATGGGCAGTCCAAGGTGCAACAACTGTGAAGTTGAGTGATTCAGGAGGGGATGCGGCTGGGGTGATGGTGAACGAATGCTCTGGTAGGTCATGCTCTATGCGAGTAGAACGCGGTGGATACTCCTTTGCAGTTTATGTCAGCAAGCCGAACTCATACAGGGTTCTGGAGATGTATCGGAGCTAACCGTTGACGAGACCGGCGTAGAGGTCACCCATCAGCTTGGCACTGTTTAATGCCGCTGCTTGCGCTTGATCTCAGTCTCGACATCTTCTCGACGCCCCGAGCACGACCGCTGCACAGCGCCCCCTACGCTGTGCGCTCACACTTCGCTTGTACGCACCTCCGAGCGCCGCATCCGCATCCAAAGACACCCGTTGCATGCGCTGAACAAAACTTCACATACGCCATGGCCCCAGCCAGCAGCAAGAACCACCCCCCTTGGGCGACGACTGAACAGACCTCTGCGCTGAGAGCCCACGTCGTCCTTCAGCGGCATAAAATGGTGGTACCTCCAAGGATCCTACCAGACGACGTTGAACGCGCCATTCAGATTCTAGATCAGCACGACCCGTCAACAGCGAAAGCGGATGCGAAAGACCTCAAGCCAATTGATTACGCCAAATACGCGATCAACGACCACTTGCGGCCAATGGCTCTCGCAGCTGGCATGCACAACCTCCATCAAGAAGGAATAAAGAAGGGTAATCTAGTCGACCTACTGACAGACTGGGATTTACAAAACGTCCCGCTTATAGCGGCTCTGCTACCGCGCTCGGACAAGGCCACTAAATCCGTCATCCCTAAGCAGGTCGTTTCGACGCGGAAAACGGCCGAAACGGGGCCAACAGAGTCGAAGAAACGCAAGGCTGTGCCAACTAAAGTCACAGCGGTTAAAAAGCCCCGCAGCAATGCCAACGCTCCTCTAGAGGACTACGACATCGAAACGAAGGGCCGAAACGAACTAGATGACGGCGACTCCCTTCCACAAACTGCTGTCGAGGGCAGCACGCCCGCTCGAAAACTGGCTCAGCCGCGAACGCGTTTCCGCAAGCCTCGAAACCTTCAGCCGCTTGCTACCGAGACGGACCTCGAAGTAAACAAGGACATGGCTGCACTGGCGCTGAGGAAGTTTGGGGAACACAAAGGTGGTAGTACCGACGAGGCATTGGTCCACAACCGCGAAGAAGACGACAAGAGGCTCGAGACTGAGGCTGGAGAGGTGCAAGTGCCAGCTCCAGGGCGACATCGTACTAAACGGCAAGCGAGTAGGAGCGGGAAAGGCAAGAAGAAGAACAGCAAGGCTGGCACAACGAAAGAGATGCTCAACAAAGATGGCACGCTAAAGACTGCTAAACAACTTGAGGAGGAGCAGCGTCTGAAAGATGAAGAGGAGGAAAAGAAGCTGCACGAAGCGCGCTCACTAGGTCACTACTCAGACCCTATCGTCGCAAAGCAATTTCGTGTCGTGCACAAGACAGTTCGTGCTCCCCTGGACGGACACATCCGACCTGGTGTCAAACCTGCACCTACTGATCAGCTGGGCTCATGGCGTCTGCACGAGCGTCTCATGAATCAGGCAAAAGAAGAAGGGAAGGACCTAGACCTCTGGATGGGTGGCGGAGCGTCGCCATCAAGGCACGGTTCCGAAGAGGACATCTACGAAGAATGGTAGGGCATGATGTTGGCATGGATGGATGGGCACACTAGTGTCGGGCGATAGCAAGCGAATACTTCACGTCAGGATGCTTTGTGTCGTGTCGCAGAGTCTTCAAACCCTTTGTTCAGGAACGGCGACGCAGGGATGATGAATACGACATATCCCTTTTGTACTCTACAAAAGCGCTCAAAACAAAGAATGTAGCATGAAATATCAGTCTCGTTCATCTAAGTGACTACAGCTTCCTCGCGCTATCTTACTGAACGCTCCTGAAGCTTCCCACTTGCTATATCTCGTATTGTATTCCCCTTCCAGAGCTTCCCCCCTCTTCTCGACTGAAGATGCCGCCCAAACGCGCAGGACTTGATCCTGATGCCGCAAGTAGCGCAGAAGAATCACCAAACGCCCGAAGCGCCAGAAATACAGATAGCCCGAATCCAAGAGCGGGTAGAACATCGACGCCAGTATTGCAGAGCAGTAACGTGAGCGCCAAAACCAGGAAAGGGAGACAGGGCAACGGTCCTAGATCTGAAGATAATGCCAAAGAGTCCCAGAGGGTGTACGAACACTTGGAAGCACAAAGACAAGAACTCTCGCAAGAAATCAAAGACACGAAGGAGAAAGCCGAGATACCCGATTTTGAGGAACACCTTACAAACCGTGCTCGGGCGCGACATAACAATGCCGGAAATCGAATAGCTCTCGTTCGTGCGGCCAACAAGGCGGTAGGCGGGCAAGAGAAATTCGACCGCGTTGTACGCCGGGAAGCCCACGCCGCACGTACACATGCGACTGCCTTGTATGAAGACTTTCAATATTATCAGACGCCTGAGTTTCGTTCTCAGTATCTCCAAGACATTGACAAGGTGAAAGACCGAATACAACAGTCTATACGGAATGGGCAGCCGCCTGGGCTACTTTCAGGAGACGATGCTTACGATAAATTCCTACGTCCGATCCTCAAATCCTTCGCAGATGATAAAGTCGGTCAAACGGAGACACTCGATTACGACAACATGGGCCCACATCACCTACACGTTAGGATACCAAGGGCAAAGAGTCAAGCTGTGGGATTAGGTAGACCGCGATTTCCGCCAATCGATCCGCCGATCAATCTGAAACTTGATGTGGAAGCTATTGAGAAGAGAAGGAGGGAAGTAGAGGATGAAAATAAGGATGACAAGATGGTTGAGTCACATTCAGAACGTCGAGCACGAGAGACCGGGCTTGCAGAAGGGCTACCCTCAGATACTCATGTCAATGACGCATTATCAACAGCGAATGATCTTAGGAGGACGCGACTGGAGAGCGGCCTGTTCATTTCAGCGGGCGAGACATGGAACGACTGGAAGACCTCCGACGAGCGAGATGCACCGAATGAGCTTTACGACCCACCGACCGAGGAGGATGCGCCGGATGACGGCGATGACTCTAGTGACGACGAAAACGACTTGTTCGCGATCAGTTACCGCGAATGCAGTGGTTTGGCAGGTTGTCCCCGTGGTAGTGGTGGTGGTAGCGACGACAATGATAGTGATGATGACGGCGATAGTAGCAAGGGGGAAAAGAAAGATACCGGTGATCCAGTAGCACCAGCGAACCCTGCTGGTGGGCCGCCAACTGGGTCCAAACCTCGATCCAAGGGGCAAGGCAAGAAAGCGGAGAAACATGACTACACGCAATACAATCGCCCACAAGTCCGTACAGCTTTGAAGTATCGAGGGCAAGCTCAGAGTGCTCAGTATGTTACGGAGCTCCAGAAGCGTGCTAATGATTATGACAACAACCCGAAACAACCTGGTACTATTCATCATTATATCCTGAAGGATCGGAGTGTAGCAAGTCGTCTTGAGAAGCGGATTACTGAATTGGGTGATACTTGGCCGGCTGAATATAAAAAAGCACTCGATGAGCAGAACAAGAATGGCGGACAAGTAGATACTGACATATCCGAAGAGAACTCTCCCGCGTCAACTGGGAAGGGAAAAGCTAAGAAGACAACTAAATCTAAGAAAGAGAAGAAGACGCAGCCCAAACGTAAGAGCAAGAAGTAGAACCCTTCGCTTATCTCTTCGATATTTGGCGAAAAGGACGACAAGAAGGAGCGTGGGCGTGTAGGTGCAAGCTTGGACTGGGGTGACAGCCGGTGCATGGCATGGAGATGCATGCGATGCTCTTCTCGCGCTCGATCTCGCAGTCTGCTAGAATAGACCAAACTTAGTATAGTTCTCACAATTTCAGCACGTTGTGCTTCTTCATAGCGCGCGCTTTGCTTTGAGCAATTAGTTTGGTGTGAGTCGCGAAAGCAACTTATATATTCCTCGACCGTTAACTTACTGCAGTGTGTGACTTAATATTCTAGTTCCCTTCTATTCTATCTATAGTACTGCAATAACGCAGAGTAAGATAAGCTACTTATAACTCCTAAAATATATAACTACTATGTACGCAAAAGGTGCTTCTTATTAAATAAGAGACATCGCAATCCTTAAAGTCTGAGCAATCAGTTCGAGACATGGACTACGCCAAGAGCCGAGTAAAGCTCAAGTCCTGTTGTATCTGACTGCCGCAGTGTTCCGCGACGCTGCTGCTCGTTTGGAAGCTTATACAGAGCAGAAGCTTTCGTGGCTCACACTGTTGTCGAACTTACTGTTGTCGAACTTACTGTTGTCGAACATTGATTGATGACGTACCCCCAATCCGGTTAGGGTTGCGCTGTGTAGGGTCAGAGCGGGACGTCGCACGTGAGGGACGCTTCACCTCCAGGGTTTGCTCGCAGCATGGTCACTCACCCTGGAGATACAGGTTCGGCAACTTCCATCGCAAGCGTATCATTGGCGCGACTCGCGTGCCGTTCCGCATACGACGCGACCCCAGTCACGATCCTTGGCGCACACCACCGCAGCCCATCTCGCTCCGATCGCACGACCCCACCGCACCAAGACAGCGCCTACAGAAAGACAGCCGGCAGCGCGCGATACTGCACACGATGGCGGACGACTACGAGAATTGGCCGGTGAACATCAGTTCGGGCAATAAGCCAGCCCTTCGACCGACGCTCAAGAAAGCCGACGACACACTTACAAATTTCAACGGTATATCGAAGGATGCCCTTGTGGGGATCTTTCTGGACTTTGATAACAGAAACTATCCGCTGTCTCTGAGCGACACTGATATCAAGGACAAAGTGACCGCCGCACAGAAGGCAAAGTTGAAAGAAGAGGTGAATAGGCAGAAGGAGATCGCGAAGCTAAATAAGAAGCTGAAGGAAGAGGAACAGAAGGCAGAGCGAGAGAAACAGCGTAGCGCGAACGCAGCAGCAAGGTCTGAATTAGAACAGAAGAAAAAGACGACCACGGTGAGGCCTGCGACGACCAAGGCCAGCGCTCAAGAAGATGAAGCTACCCCAATCGACGGCGAAGCAGCGGATCGAGATCAAGACGGAGATGTGCGTATGGCGGGAGATGGGGATGCGGCAGAGGCAGTACCGTTGGTCGATCCGACGGCGGAGGCGGTCTCTAGTCCCGTCGACGGCGGGGGCAAGCGCAAGCGTCCTGCCACAGTGAGTCCATCTGACACCAAGCGGGCACGTACCGACCGACCGAAGACATCGTTAATCGTGAAGTTGAAGTTGCGGACTAAGGACGGAGTTGCGACTGGCGGCATGCAGACTGCGACACAAGTAAGTGAGACCGAGTGCGACAAGATCCTGGCTCTTGCTAACGACAATGCTCAGGGTCTTGGTGCTCGTAAGCGTCCGAGACAAGCTGCTGGGGACATGCGCACAGCAAACACCCGACGCACCCTTAAGAAGCCAGGTTCGAGGCTACAGCATGGCGTAGCATCTCCTCTTGAGCTCGCAAACCCCATGGAAGGCAGCAAGAACAACCCTGGCGATACAGGCGCTCAAGGAGTGGGCGATGTATCCGGCACCGTTCCTCCCACCAACGCACCCGAAAAGCTCCCGACCCGACACCATCCGCAACGTACCACCAGGAAGATGGCGAAAGCGCCAGGCGTGAGTGAAGACGCCGCTGCCGATGACACATCCGATGAAAACGAACGATTGTCCGAAGGGGATGCTGCATCCGACGCTGCATCGGCAGAGAACACCGAAGACACGCCTGGTCATACAGGGCCGATGCTACCTGAGGAAGAGTGGATTGACTATGATGACGACTCGATATCGCCATACGATGAGGTAGCGGCGCGGACTATAGTCGCAGAGAAGAGTGGCAATCTAGGCTCTAGCCGTGATCCTAACCTCGTTATTGGCTTCAAGGGTACACACAGGGTCGACGGTTATATGCATATCCCTCTGCTCTATTGGGCGAAGCAGATGAATCCCGACACTCTGGATTCCGCACAGTTGGTGCTCTACAAAGTGCAGAAGAAAGAGTGGGAAAGGCAGGATGCACTCATGGCGGGAAAACCGGCTCCGAAAAAAGTGGTCAAGCCCAAGCGGAAACGCTGGGCTGATGTGTAGTAGGGGCCTCGAATGGTCAATTTGGCAAAGCCTCTAGGCGGAAGTGACGACGGGTGCGTTTAGAGAGGGGAAGTGATCTCTTTGTTTGAAAGATGCCGGGCCGGCATGTGCTCGTTCCGGACGTCTGTACCTAGCGAGCATGTCTTTGTTCCATGGTAGATTGGAATGCTCGCCGGAAATGGTAGATAGCTCTTTGTTTGTAGCAGCTGCTCGGCCGGTATGTTAGCATGATATTTACCCTGAACTTGCTGCAACGACAGCGTTCAATTCCCTACGGTTTAGCATAATTGAATTCAGTCCTGAAACAAGCCACCCCACGTTTGCTGCATTAAACTCAAACTTATCGCGACAAGATGACAAACGAGAAACACCAGAAGAACGGCAAAGATGGCAATTCGAGGAAGGAAAAGGGAAGAGAGAACAACACAGCTCGTAATAGGTCTGAGGATGTAGGCGCCAAGAATAAGCATATTCCAGAACTGATACTTGTCACCACGGAGCCAGGGGCAAACAGAGGCTCTCGAGTAAACACTCTGCGCGACACATGGGATAAGATAACAAAAGAGCTGGAGCTCTGGCAGAAAGACCAGAAGAAGGATGAAGACATTGAGAAGGACCATGCTGCTGACTACAACTTTGAGGAGATCGAAGCGGACTATACAGCGAAGAATCAAGCTTATCGAGATGAGCTCGAAAATAATGGGCGGAGTGGAAGGGATCCGGATACGAAAGCAGCGAAGAAAGAGATGCTAATAGCAAGGGATAACCACAGGCAGGCTAAAAAATACAGAGATGACAAGAGGTTTGACAAAGCAAAACGTCAGAGAGACCATGAAGGGATGACGCGCGCTCAACAGATGGTCGAAGACTGGCTCTTCTACCAGGATGCCTCCAGGCGGCGAAGAAGACTGATATACTTGGACCCTGATAAGAGGAAAGAAGCTGAAGCAAAACGGTTGCGTCGTAGGCTTCAATATAAGCTCGAGACCTCAGGCACCGATAATGGCCATTATGACTGGCTGCATTCGTTGATGGAACTATATGACTCAAGAGACATTGGTGGCCGAAATTACAAACAAGGCTTGGAAAATCATCTGGGGAATCAAATCCCGAAAAAGACGAGGCAAAAGGTCACTCTGCCTCTTGTAGGGCCGGGCGAGCTTCACCTGTGGACACCAAGATACAGGCGTCGACTTGTTGGCTTGCGTCGCCCAGAGGAAGACGACACTGACAGTGATGATTCGGACGAGATCGAGCCGCATCGCTTTGAGCTGGATGAGGCGGCGGTCGAGGCCGAGCGGATGAAAACGGAGAAGAAGATCGATCGCGAGACGAAGAATCTCGTGTACAGTTCCCATGATGCAAGACGCCGAGACGAGATCGAAACCTACAAGAACAGCAGACCTAATACTTCGAATGTCCGAGAAGCAACGGTTTCCGGTAGGAGTATCGTCCAAGACAGGTGGGGTCAAATTCGGACGAAACAGGGCCTGTTCATCTCTGCACGTGAGAGCTCTTGGGATTGGCTGACCTCGTATGATTGCCTCGGGCCGGTGAAAACTGGTTGGCATCCTGAGACCAGCGCCGTCAGGGACGATCCAGAAGTCTGGATAGAACCAGATGATCTTGACAGCGGAAGTGATCGTGACAGCCAAGTTGACGCACCACGGGCTTCCGGGGATCAGCCTACGAAAAATGACGAGAACGCACTCGAAGAGCCAGTAGGCGAAAGCCGAAAAGCTGGCAAAGCGACCATCAATTACCCATACCCCGCCAGAGAGTTCTGGAGAGATTCGAAACCATTCCAATTGGGCGAACGCAAGTTCGTCACCACCGAGTGGGCGGAGGAAACGACCGGTCGCCGCGAACGACACACATACCGAAAAGAAGAGCATGCCTCGCCTGTCAACTCGCCCCCACGATCTCCAGTGTTAGAGGAGATTTCAGATGCGACCATACCCATGGGCTTCCCCGAGACGGATGCGCGAGCTGTCGCTCTAGAGCCAAGATCTCGCAGGAAAATATGTCTTCTAAATCCCAATAGATGCCGAGCATTCTGGGCCCACTCTTTGAACGAGTGTTGGATACCATACTCAGAGCAACCGACGCGACCTGAAGAACCAGTCAAGTGGCCGATCCAGGCGACAGACGCACCCAAAGATGTTACTGAAAGCGGTACGGATGGATACGTGCCGACACTAGGTATACCTGTATACCGCTCTAGGCTATACGACCACTACGGACTGATGTTCCAGAGCACACCCAAGGACGAAGTCCCAGCGCGGCCCATATGGCCTAGGATTGGAATACGAGTGCCATATGAGCCAATGACGTTTGAAGACCTTCGTATATGCAGAGTTGATGAGGGTGAGGGTGAGATAGAGCCGGAGGCATCGAAATCTGCAGAGCCCGTGGATGTTCCGGAAATATCCAACCAAGGAAAGATAGGCAAGATCCTGGCTCCAGATGCGCATCTAAGAGGTGTCCATGAAGTCCGATCGATGGCGGTGCCAATTATCGAGGAACCGCAACGGCCGTGGGCAGATCCTGAAGAGGAGCCTGATGAAAATGACTCGGGCTCGGGCTCGGACGCGGACGCGGAATCGGACGATGAAGGTGATCTTTTCCATGAATCCTACGTGACAGGCTCCTTTCCAGGTGGCCTACCCGCACCCGTATTACCGCCAACGGAAGCCTCGGAGACTGCCGCCCCGGACAAAACAGCTTCAACAAGTGTTGCCCCAGAAGCTGCTGTGGCTACAGAGGACAACCAAATGGATAATGGTGCCGAAGATCTGTAGACACAACACCACCGTATACCGGTTCAACTATGTACGTAGATGTCGGTCTTTATCCATGATTATTCGTTGACTGTAGCAGGTATCGGGTGAAGCGTCATGAAGTTTGATCGGGTGAGGGAGCTTTGCTGGATTTCGTTCGTCGGTGCGCGGAAGGACGCGTCGTCTTCGCGTTATCTAGGTGGCGTGGTCTCGCTACCATGGAAGGAGAGGACTGGGAAAAATGTATCCATATCGCGAGGTATTCGGTAAGACATCGAGCTCGTAGGATTGTGGCATCGGGCAATCGTTGATGTTTGTTGGCCGACGTGGAGTACTGAAGTTTGCAGTCGCGGTTTGAGGCCGGATTTGTGCTTAGTAATCAATGTGCGTCATAGCTCAAGCTTCCCAGCTGAACCCCACCCATCCCTGACGCGGCCTCCCAGCATCAAGGACATCGATAGTGTGTCCGGAGAACCAATTGATATTCGAACAATTTAGCTGAATTATACGGCAATATAGTGTGAGTTAGGGTTTGATGCACCCATTAATGCCCCGTGGCAGAGTGAGTTGCACCTATTTTTTATGGACCTTAACACCAGGAACCGGAATTGTTACTGTACACTCGTGGATTCATTAATTCTCGAAATGTTCGAAAGATTTATCACTACATGATAGTGATGTCGATATGCGCATACACTACGCACGCGACAGACAGTCGGCCATCACGCTCAATGTAATGAGGTGGCCGTAGCGACTACGCATAACTCACGACATGCCTGGAGTGTCAAACAGTTGCAGTATTCCCGAAACTTCCATCGCAGTCCGGCTATATCAAAGATACAACCACATGTGCTGCCCCTACACCCACATACTCCTCGAAGATCTCCTCTCCTCTCCTTCAGGGTATTTTGGATCCTCTCCAAGATACTCCATCCTGTTCTCCCGGTAACGCTTTCCACTACTACCCTGTTCGAGATTCCAACATCTCTCAATCTCTTCCCACACATCCTTAGCTCGGCGACCTATCTTAGGCGCCAGGATCTTGGCCTCCGCTACCGTAGGCGGAGCTTTCGGATCCGCGGTCTGTCTGGTATCTAGCCAGTATAGATACGCATGGCGCGCCGATACCAACTCGCCAACTCGCCAAACCTTCGGATCCCGCGATGCTAGACCGGGGTACATAAAGATCTGATATGTCTCATCTAGGCGAGGATTGGGTTGGAGGTCGATGCGATCGTATGGTGGCTGGCGGAAACCTAGGAACGCAATGATGCGCGGGTCGTTGATGAGGAGGAAGTCGACAGGCCCGTTATCCATACTTGCTGCTACTTGGGTGACCTCGTCGTTTTTGTTGTCGCGGTGTACGCACATAGCAATGATGATAGCGCTTCGATAATAGTCGGCTTGGACTTCTTGGATCTTTTTTACCGGAAAAGCGTTGAAATCATGGATTCGTACAACCGTGCAGGTACCGGGAGGGTGCCTTTCGCATGCGACACCTGCAGAGACGGATGGAGCAGGTGATGGTACCGGAGACGAGGGTGGAGGTGAGAGCGCTGTTTTTGGGTCGGCATGTTCGATCGTGACTGGTTGGAGGTTTCTTGCTAGAGGTAAGTCTTCCATGTGGACATCTACATCTTGCGCGACCTCGATTTGCTTTTGCAGTTCATCGTCGGCAGCAGCATCCTCCCTCACAATCTCTTCGGGTGCACCATGGCTTCCAATATTGTCGTGTGCTTCATCGACCTTCTCCGCCTCTTCTTTCTCCTCTACCAAGTCCTCGATCAACGGCAGCTTGTACGACAACCTCTCTTCTCGATGATCATGCGCAGTCGCGAACTCATTATACACCCTGATTACTTCGCGGTTGTCCAACCTCTGGAGAATATCTTTGATTCTCTGCGTCCACAGTGCCAGCAAGTGCTTCTTCTGGCCGCCTCTGGTGAGAATCAAGCGCATAGTGTTGATGAGCTCGCTGGCTGCGGTTTCGGGCATGACAGCGAAGAGCCGAGGTTCAAAGACGGTAAGACTGCTCGACGTCGTGGGTGGCCGTTTCCGTCTGTATGTCGTGGGAGTCTGCATCGCATTTGTCTCAGGCGCGGTGGTGTTGAGCGGTGGGGTAGGCGCGGGTGTGAAGAATTGCTGGGGGTCTGGCGTGTCGCTTTGCATTTTGGTGCCTTCTTTGCGCATAATGGTTTTGGTATATTGATGTTCGGGGGTTTACTAGAAATTTCGTTGAGATGTGATGTTATTGATGGTCGCCTGGTGGGCGTTTGCGCGCAGAGTCGTTTTGTTTTGTCTCACTTTCGCTTGCGCTCTCACTCGCGACCTCCAAAATGAGAGAAAACATTGGAAGGACTATACACTGTACCAATCATTAATCCAAATCCTGCAAGGGTTAGAATCAATAAGTGATTGACCCACACACATTCAGGAAGCACTATAGAAGTCAAACTAGGGATGTCATTATCGCGCGAGCACTTTGATGAAAAATATAGGAAGCACCTTTGCATTAGTCAAGCTGTATCATGATTTCTCGTCTCTTCCCAGATACCATGCATCACACATCTCCGCCATATGCCTCCACTACACATTACCACACACGCCCTGTCATCCAACTCCTTTTGCCAAACACCTTACCCAAAGTGCGCCTCAACTAATACCGTGCTGCGCTTTCACATGCGCTTCATACTCTGCGATAGCCCCATTGATCTCATTAACCATCTTCTCCCTTCTCAAAGCATCCGCTTCCGTCTCTGGGTCCTGAAGATCTGCCACGGGCTTACCTGTGACATTCTTGAGGGCTTGCTTAGCGACGGCAACATTCCGAAAGTCCTCATCAAACGCATCCTGAGCAGCAAGAAGCTCCTTCCGTGCCTCCTCGGTGATAACCTCAAGCTGTGCAACAAGACTGCGCGGTTGTTGCGTCGCGCGAGCGGCGGCCATGCGCATCGTAGCCATGCGCTCCCTCAATCGAACGCCATACAACGCATTGCGACATGATTGGAGCTTGACTCTGGCATCGGCGAGGGTGTATTCTTCGGGGCTGGATTCGCTACTGGTAGTCGCGGAGACCAGCAAAGCACGAAGTTCTTCGGATGACTGCGGACGCGCTCGCTCGAGAGCCTGAAGTCGCGTCATCTCACGCAAGTCCTCGAAAGGCATGTTGAAGAAGTGGACACCAGTTTCCGTTCGTTTGTCGGCTGCACGCCAATACAGGGGGCCGGGTGTCGTCCTTCCGACACCGAGGTTATTTGCCAGTGGGTTATCGATCTCAGCAGCGGCAACGTCCTCCTCTGGTAACAAGTCTGGCGAAGCATGATGGTTGACTTGGAGATTTGTATCGCCACGAGCAAAGCCAGAAGCGGTGACACTAGCTTGAGCGTCATCAACATCCATCATCTGAACGTCTTGATCTGGTACTGTGTGATTGTTCCGGTCACTAGCATCTTGCGCAGCTGGATCCCGGTCGGTGGAACTTTTCCTATTGTACGTCTTCAGGCGTTCAAGGATGAAGTTGGTGTCGACAACGTCCTCCACTGCCACCATATTTTCTTTCACTGCATTCCTAGTGACATCATTAACTTTATCACGCCTCCTATCGCCATCGGTGTGCTCTTGAGATATTGCGTCTCCGGTAATCTCTTTGTCCGGATCAGCTACCGCGGTATCGGGGGTGTGTCCGACCGAAACATCATCGGAGATGTCGTCTTCTTGAAGAGAGAGGGATTTTGCGCCCTCTTCTTTCGCACTGTGACTCGCCGTAAGGCTGTTCGATCCGGTAGCCGGAACCCATACCTCAAAGCCGTATTTGTTTACACTCTTTACCAGAGGAGTAGTGGGTCCAGCTTCCGGTCGACCAGCCTTCTTCCGATGCGAACGTCTTGTTGGAGTCTCGGATGTACTGTCCTTCTTTCCATTGCGTCCTCCCTTCTCACGCATTTGGGGCTGGAAGTGTTTATCCCGGAGGTGATCGACAGTTTGTTGAGTGCCTTGACCTTGTGGCGCACGACTGTTCACGGAATTTGGTACGCGCTCAGTGGGAGATTCTATGACTTTTTTGGCCTTGATAGTCTTGTGTCGCTTCGGTTTGGGTTCGCTGAAGTTTGTACCAGGCGCATTTGGTCACTGTTGCCGGGCTCATGCTTCTTAGTTGCTTGCTTCGGTTCTTTGTCACAAGACCTAGCTGTCGGGACGCTGCTCTCACTTCCCATATCATTGACTTTCCTATCGGTAATAGCAAATTCTGATGCAGGAGTGCGAAGCTTCCTAGTCGAAGAGATAGGATTGGTGGCGGCCGGTGGAGAAAGTGATCGGCGGGGTGCTCTACCGTTGGTTTCCTTTGCGACGAGTTTTCACGCACCGACTTCCAACCTGAGAGTCTAGACTTCGGAGTTTGTTGAGTTGACGAGAGGCAGAAAGGTCATGATCAGTACACAAGTGCGTACTGGAAGACTGGGGGCACGTAAGAGGACGAGCAATGTCGATGAGTTCCAAGAACCTTTGGTCATAGCGGCTTGACATCCAAAGAGTGAATTTGCGTGCGGAGAAATTTCTGCACAGCCGATGCGGGCCGTAACAGTATTGGATTCATCTCATGTATCGCAAGATGTCGTGAGCATTGTAAGCGGTCTTCGTCGCTGTCAGACGTCTTCGAAGTCCACGCCTCGCTGGGAAGGAGGCAACGACACCCGCTTATGACGAGCATCCTGAGGCCTCAATGTAGTTGTCAGATGCGCGGTCTTGGAAGTATATCCCCGAAGGTAACTTGAGATGCGCGGTTGTGGTTGCAGTGGTGTTGTGAAGAATGATGACGTCATCATCACCGAAATTAGCGCCGATGTCGCGTGCGCGACACGCGTGCTTGGACCCTGAACCACCAAACTTCACGATATCCGAAGAAGGCTACCTAGGTATGGTTGCCATCTCCAGAATCTGTCCAACATTTACCTCACTTTCGTCAATATTCTTTGTCGCACGTGGTTACCTGTGAAGCATAGTTGCACGCCCAAGGTCTACACAAGCGATCACACACGACGTCATATCGGCCCGCAGTGCTTAGTATATCGCGGATTCATCACATTTTAATCTGTCCTCTTCAATGATGACGTTCTACCCTCCAGCTAACAGCCAGTGTCATACGCAAAGCTTTCTTGACTCCCTATCAAGTCTCAACACCATGGACCCGCGCCGAACCGTCTCATTCCGTCTCGAACCCACCAAGCCTTCCTAGCCCCGACGCACCCTTTTCTTCCTCTCGAACATCGTCTTCCGCTCCTCCGCATCCATCACACCAGTTCCTGCCGGTTTATACATGGGCATGGCAGTCTTGACGCCAGACTCCATCCATCGTGCCCACCGGTTGTGCAAGTCCACGATGCCGTGATTACGCACAAAGGTCTCTAGGTCATGAAGCACTGCTTGTTCGGCGGTAGCATCCTTGTCTTCCTCGGCGGCTCGACGACGCGTCCACACGAGATGCATATACTCTTGACGCTCAGCGTCTGTCGTCAGGATCTGGCCCATCTCTTCCATAACCTGTCGTAGACTCGGTCCGGCGGTACCAGTGGTGATGATAGTCGTCGGCCAGATCGGAACCCCAGTCTTTCGAAGCTTTGACTTGGGGGGCTGGGTATTGGCTTCAACTGGAGTGGGCTTGGCAGGTCGCTTTCCAAGCTGCTTCTGAGACGGTCGTGAGGCCTTCTTCAGGGTACCTTGCGAGCGCTTGCCTTTCACAGGGAGAGACTCCCCGAAGTCTCCGTCTTCTTTGTCGTCGTCGGGTTCTTTGCTGCTGTCTTCAAAGTCTTCGCTGTCCTCTCCAGGCTCTTCTTTCGACCGGTTCCCGACTTGTCCCTCAATATCACCGTCGTCATTCACATCCGAGAAACCAACGAGCTCAGCATCTCCGGCTTCTTCACCCTCTAAACGAGATGTGTCCAAGGAATCCGATGGGCCCGCCTCCGTGGCCTGAGCAGCCTCGATCTCGGCCTGGCGACGCCGGACCAAGGCTGCAAGGTCTTCAGACCCGGGCTTGTGCGCTCCGGTTGATGCAGAGTCGCCAGTAGTCTGGCCCCCAACCTCTTCCTCTGCGTCACTCCAATGCCCTTCGACGTCTTCTGGCTGTAGTAGTGTATGACCACCGATACGCATAGGGCGTGTCATCGTTGTCGGGGCCGACGGGATTGCCTGGCTTGGAACGCGGAGAGAATTCTTGGAAGCTGGTACGCCAGGGAAGACGAACGGATGCCTCGGTGGGTTATCTTGTGGAGTCGTCGATAGCGATGGTGCAAATACAGCTCGTGGACCGAGCGGCTCAGCTTATGAAAGGTCAGCGATCGCAATTGCGGGGAGACCGACTTCGAAAGCACAAACAACCAACTTGAAGAGAACGCAATTGTTTACCATTACCAGCTTGAGCAGCAAGCTCGTCCTGCTTCTGCTTTGCACGCATAGTCGCAGCCGCTCGCCTGTTCAGCTCTTCAAGTCCCGCATGGCGCCCCCATACAAGTCGACAGGTCTTCCAAGCATGTCTTATCATCTCGAAGTCTCCATCGGTGTCCTCTTGACCCTGGTTGTCAGGTATTGGGCCAGCAGGTTCCAACTTCCAGATCGGTATCATCATGGGAAGCTGCGTGAAATTGATGACTATTTTTCCCTCCTTCTCAACAAACATGCGAAGGATATCGGGGTTCTCGATGAGGATGGTGTCGGTGTCAAGGTTGCCGGTGCATGTCATCACGACCCTGATGACTTTCGTGGTGAAACCCTCGGACGGTGGGGTTTTAGCGATCCTGGTGATTGTAGCGGTCGCACTGTGTATGTGCACGGGGCCATGCTGCTTGTCGATGTTCATGTCGGGGAAAGGGGTCTCTACCGGAACCTCCTGCGTGGACATGGTCACTGTTGTATGGGCAGTGTAGAGCAAAGATGGCTGCAGGAACAAGTGGTAAGAGTTGATGTTGGTGTTTGGACTACGTGTGGGCCACAGTGCTCCAATGTACGGTGGGGTGGTGGAGAGATTGCTCTCGCACTGGCACCTGCAGGGTGGTTTGCGTCTTTCATTGAGTGCCCTGCACACCTTTTTGGATCGAAAAACACAAGATGATCTGTTCTGGAACTATCAGAATCGGTACCTGGAGTTGCAAGGATCATGGCGGCCTCGCGCTCCATACTCACATCACCTCCGGATGCAATCTCGTCCAGTGATGGTTCTACTCACTCATCGCTTGCGTAGCAAACAGACACTGTTTCTCGACATCGCCTTTCACAACACCCTCAATCGAGGTCATTCCATGAGTATGCGCGATTCCACGAGCTTCTCTTTGCTACTGCAACCCAATGAAGACTAAGCAAAGCGTGTCCAAATGATCAGCTCGACGTTGCGCGACTTCATTGAGATGGAATACACTCAGCAGCCGAAAGTCTATCGCCCCAGCTGGTATACCATCCCAGCAATCTTTTCCACGATCCAATCGTACACTTCGGCAGTGGAGTGGTTCTACTATCTGACTTTTATCTCGCACATACTATGCAAGTCTGATTCCGCGCACATAGCCAAAGCCCACCTTATCTCCTTCTTACGCGCCCGGCCGCGCATCCAGATGTGGCACGAAGCTTTGCTCTCAGAGATGTACGACGAAGACGAACCCAACCTGCCGTCGGTACTGGAAAGTACAAATCTCTTGCATCCCTTGATACAGAGATTTCACGAGTATTGCACGCAGAGATTCTCGTTGATGACGAGAGAGGATGTCTTCGTCGCGCGATGCGTGGTAGTTGACTTCATCTACAGGCGTTTGGACGAGGCGCAGAAGGCAGCTGAGCTGGCGAAGGATGCGCAGACCAGGAAAGTGCTGGAAGAGCAGGCTGTGGTCGTGCAGCAGCGCGAGCAGGCTCGCAGAGATTTTGAGGCTTCTTGTCTTCGCTTTGGCAGTACCGTGCTGGACATGCCTGCTGTCGGTCAAATTGGTGTCCTCGATCTTGCTGCTCTCTTAGCTGTGTTGTCGTTGCAATCGCCCTTTGACCTACCCGCCACGCCGGAACCTGTGTTTGTGACAACTGTAGCGCCTGTTCAGCAGGTATCATGGCTGAAGAGTCTTGCGCGCAGTTTGGCTCAGCTTGCAGTAGAGGTCACTCCATCCTACACTCACTTGGCAGCGTAGTCCTGTTGTACGACAAACTTTGGCACAACTGCGTGCGCAATCATTAACTACCTTTGATGTTTTGCTCGTATAGAACAATAGAATGAGGTTAGACAATGATGCCGAACAAGCAATAGTCAACTCATCACAAGGTAAGTGCAAGTATTTAACGGACTGGCGAATTACCTTCTGTTTTGCTTCGCAAATTCCTTCTATACTTATATATATATTGCATTTAAATCTCTTGCTACTTGGCTAATCAGTCAGGTGCTGCTTTTGTTCGTCACTACCGACCCGTCACACTCCTTGCCTTACAAGAAGATGAAGTTTGCGACATCTTGCTTTGAGACCTCCGCAGTCGCTCCGCGGGAGTCACGACCCTTGAGAAGCTCACTCAATTCACCGATTCGATCATTGTGGCCCTACCTTGGCGATGTGAATGAGAGCCTTCTTCGCCGCTTATATCGACCGAGAACGGTTCACGATCTGATTCTTGTTCTACTCAACCAATTTCACTCTTGAGTTCAGAGCCTACAGACCCCTTATAAACGGCCCTTTACCTTCTACCACTTTAACCACTATCAGAAGCGTTCAACAGAACATCACATTCAACAGCCAACCGCACCGAACCCACACAACGATTGTAACGGTAACAATGGTCGACAAGATGGTCACACACACGTCCTATTACACCAACAGCATTCTCCAAAGACTCAAAGATATCATTGGCCTTGATGA
This sequence comes from Alternaria infectoria, assembly GCF_024043175.1. NCBI lineage: Eukaryota > Fungi > Ascomycota > Dothideomycetes > Pleosporales > Pleosporaceae > Alternaria > Alternaria infectoria. Next base: position 73,872 of record NW_026250710.1, read on the forward strand.
CTTCCTGCTCTACGGGACCATCATCACACGCGTCTTTCGATGCAACATCAGCGGGTCCGGCTCTTCACCAGCACTGTTTCGCATGCTCAACTCCAACTCAGACGCGATCTTCCTCCACAACGAGATCGCGATCATGACGAAGACCGTGCTGGAAAAATATAACCTTCCGATATTCGAGGACGAGAAGAAGAGCGCGAACTCTTTACGCTATTCCGCGAGCGCAGACGATAGCTATGGCCACCAGCTATTTGATGTTGTAGATCATTTCGCGGGTACGGAAGGAGCGCGACCCGCTGATGCGCATACCGCGCGATCTCAGGTCATGCGGGGTGTGGAGATGGTGCATCAGGAGCATCAGAAGATCAACGAGGCAGTCGACGATGTTGCGACAGTGTTTGCATCAATGGGGGTGAATACCATGGCGACGGATGCAATGGAGTTTTGACTCAGCTTTAGGGTGCGAAGGGTGAAGACTAGAGATAACATACACGTGCCAATGGTTAAAATGCATCAGGTTATAGCAGCGGGAAGACGATATACACATTGTAGTTCATCAAGTATCTCTGGCATGCAGGGCCTGGAGGCACACAACTCATTCTTTCAGTCAACATTGATCATCACAAAGGCATCATTCGAGTGTTCAAAGAGTGTATACATGAATTGTTGAGACTTACAAGGGACCAGCCCCAGCTCACAACTAGCTAATGATCATCAGATGAGACTTACGGACGACCAGCGCCCAGCTCACCACCAGCACCCACAGACCGGACACCATCACACCACATCTCCGCCGCCGCCGCCACCACCATCACTCACTCCTTCTTGACCACCTTCTTGGCCGTCACCGGCACCCGACCCTTCATGTAGAAGTCAGCTCCAAATCTCTCCACCTCCTTGGTGAGACTTGAGTGACTCCTCAAAGGCCGAGCGCCGGCCGTACCCGCGAGGACCTTGCCGCCGAAGGTCTGGTTGAACGCCTCAACGAAGGCCTTCCACCCCTTGGTGGGCTTGCCGGCGGTGAGGTTGGCGAGGATCCACTTGCGCTCCTCCGCCACGTAGGCCTGCACGACCTCACGGAACCGGACGCTGGTGTTGCGCCGGATCTGCTGAACAGTGCGCTTGTTCAGCGCCGTGATGGCCTCCTGCGAAGCCCAGTTGCGCGGAGGAGGGTTGGCGAAGATGCGCTTCTTGCCGTTCTTGTCGAGGAGCTTGACGACCAGCTTGTGCTTCTGGTCGAACGCGGTGCCGTCGGCGAGAAGCTCGAACCGACCGGGGACAAACTGAGTGAACTCAGGGTTGGCCTTGAAGTTGTCGTCGTCGGCGTAGTCGGTGGCGTATGCGCCCCATGTGACGTTGCGGAACAGTTCTGGCTTGGTGGTGTCTTTGACGTCGCCAGCGACGTCGCCCACGTCCGAGTCGTAGTACTCGTTGCCGGCTTTGGCGGCGGTGGCGATGAGTGCTGCGTGGTCAGCCCTCTTCGGGTCCAGAATGCGCTTGTTGCGCTTCATGGTGGGCGCGGAGATGGGCAGAGGAGGTTGGGCGGTCTGCTTCATGTGACGCTTGGGCGCCTTGATGTCGGCCTCGGAGTCGTTTTCGTCCTCAGAGTCAGTGACGAGTTGATCGATCTTGCGCTTATGGCCAGCGCCAGCAATGGGGGTGGGTGAAGAAGGGTGAAGGGCGGATTGGATGCAACGCAGTTTGAGCTTGAGACCTGAGCGACCAGATTCTGCGTTGGGGAGCCCGGCAGCGTGGCTCACGGGAATGGGAGTCGAGTCGACCGCGGTGGTGTTCTTGGGGCGCCTGAGCTTGAGCCTGAGCAGACGAGGCTTCCCAGAGCTGTAAGGAACAGACGGAGAAGGAGCGCCGGTGGAGCGAAGGCCGAAGGTGTGTCCAGCACGAGCAGTTCCCATGGGTACATCGATCGGTGAGGCCTGCTCAACCGAAGGGAGGATGACGGAGGGTGACCTTGTGGGAGTTGTAAAGGGATCGCTGGGACGAGCGTGACGAAGTCCAGCGAGGATCGTGGCAGCTTCAAGCATACCGGGTGAGACCAGCTCAACCGAGGGCATAGTAGAGGAAGACATGACGATGGAAAGGTATCGTAAAGAGTAATGGGTATCGTAAAGATTGAAAGATGGAAGTAAGAAGCTGAGTGCTGAAGAATGTATGGTAACGTGCTGGAAACTGAGAAAGTCGTAATGAGAAGATAGAGAAAGCTGGGTGGTCTGACGATAGAGACTGCCAAGGGGAAGGGCAGTTTAAGTATGAGGACTGCTGTCGACGGCTGCAACTTTTGTCTCATTAAGGTGCTATTGTCTCGAGGTGAGCTGCACGAATTTCTGCCGTCTTGTCCCAATCGGGTGGTGAAGGCTGGTATTTCCTATTGTGAGTCGTAGTGAAGACGCAAAAACGACCCATTTTGAGCGCGTTCACTTCACGGAACAATAGGATTGTGCCGAGAAGCGGTTAAGACGGGACAAGACGAGGTGACCTGCGATGGTTCCAGACGTCAGGGAGCCATCTGATAGCCAAATATGGCTGTCTCAGCACATCAATACTGGACTTCTCCATTGTGATCGGGCGTTCATGAGACTGATTGTTTCTGTCATGATAGTTCTGGATGCTGCCTCTTGTTCCGGGGTCTTACTCCCATCAGACCCTTTCACCTTCACTTGGTCGCGGCGTTCCCTTGGTGCGGATGGTGCGAACATTGTAGTTTTTGCAGCAGCCACGACGCATATCGTTCCTTGCCATATCAGGTCCATAGCTCTTCAGATCCCTCTTTTCAAATGAGTCGCGCAATTCCGTATGAATAGAGTAGGGTGGTGTAGTGGGCGCAGCTCGTACGTGACGATACCTAGGTATATGCTGATGGCTCGTGTGCACGCTAGCATCGAATGTGGTTAGCGTGGTGGATGACATCATCCATCGGATGTTCCGTCTGGCCGCATCTGCTCAACCTGCCGACGTGGCTATCATGGTTCACATCGGAACGATGCGATCGCAGAGCCCGCAATAATTCCAGATGGATGTCTGGGAGAATGAATAGCGACGCGGACCAAAGTCCTACAAGATTGACGATGGCGCATGCAGGACGCGACGCGTCAAGGCAGCAGCTTTGCATTTGTCTTTGCATCACCCAGTGTATAGCTAGTGCTCTCACGCCTTTGCTTCTCCAGATCAGATACTACATTTTTGTCAGTCAGAATGACTAGTTCACCCGCTATCGACGTCGCCATCACTTCTTCGCCCGACGTTTTCGATATCGACGGCCGTACAGATCTGAGCATCCGCCTCAGTCTCACGCTTCGTCACGACAAACTAATCACATTGTACAAACGTGACACGAGCCTCTTCGACGGCAAGATTCTCCATGATGGCGGGCTCACGTTCACCGATGTCGAGACTGGCCAACGCGTGCCACGCAGCACCTTGAATCTCTGCTATTTCTCTAGCGAGAGCTTTTCATGGGCGACTAGAAGCCAATACGTTACACTACATCCAGGGAAACAACATGTAATTCTCACCGGCTTCACACCTCTAAGAACAAGCGGACGAGAGAAAACGGATCCAAGAGAATCGTGGGTGAGGTCGTTGAAGTTCGCCGGCTTCAAAGATGGGCAGACATATAGAATGGGCATCAGCGAGAACGCTTTTGTCAAGGACTGGTTTGAGGGAACAGTCTGGGAGCTACTAGGATGGCAGATGCTGGGTTGGGCGCCGACGACAGTTCACACGCATATCAGCTATAGGGTTGTTGAGTCATCGGTTGTCACGATCAAGCGACTCGAGGCTGATGATGATATCCGCCTTGAGGACGTACTCTCTATGAAACCGACTGATTGAGCTATCATCTAGTTCAGCAAGTCGTAGCTGAATGCTTAAACCACACCCAGACGCTGGTCTCTAACCGTTCGACCAATACAACCCGCGCCTTCCTGCTCTAGTCAAGTCTATTTCGAAGGTGATGCTTTAATATGCGGCCATCATTCTCTATATTTGTACCGATCTTTCCTCTCAACGCCAATCATCTCTGCAAAGGTCGTCTTCAGATCTCTAGCCATCGTGTATACGATCTCTTCCGTTCTCGCAATACGTATTGGTACGTCGCGCCAGTCTACACGCCGACGCAGCTCCCCAGACTCGACGTCTTTGACTAGTTCGTTTAATAATGCAGCATTCAACTTGTAAAACCCCACGAAATGCCGCGCATGCGCAAAATGCGCAAGCTCATGCAGCATTGTCCTTACCAAGTCGTTCATGTGGACGAAACGGCGTGGATCGCGATCGTCACGTAAACGTAACTGTATGTTCAACGGGATGATCTCGGTTTTGGTCTTCCCATAACGATCTATGCCGTATTGCTTTTGAGTCAGGGACTTGCCATGGCAGGAAGAGTACTGCGAGAGCTCATGCAGCATTGGGACAGTCCAGCCATGCCGACGCATGATAGGTCCGACAATGTAGGCACATCGTCGCAGGAGGTAAAGGGCGTAGGATCGGTGAGGCAGGCTATCGAGTGTCGTGTAGCTAAGGAAGGAGCTATCTAGGCCGCGTTGGGGTGGCAGGTGGTCTAGTCGATGGAACATGGTTGAGCTGATGCTGTGAAGGCTTTACACCTGGGTTTGGTCGGACTTTACATTCTTTGAGACGAAGCAAAGGCCGTAAGCAAAGAGCGAGAAGGCGAACTTGGCAGCTGGTGAATCACATGCGCAACCGGCCTCAGCTGTTATCTATCCCCTTCCTGCTTGTATCCAGTGAGCATTCATTCAAAAGTTATCGGAACAGTGACGCTATCATGAAAGGGGACTACAAGAGCCGCATGGAAATGAAAAGGTTCGGTGCACATACGAGACACTGGTAGTGAGACTCGCATTTCTCTTCAGCGAAGGTTGTCTCAACGGGCATGGCCCTACACAAGACATTGTGTACAACATATAGGTATCAGTATGCGTTCACAATGTCTATAAGCGACAACGTAGAACAATGGCTGTGAACACGGCCACAATAGTCAACAAAGGGCCTCCAGTTATTCGTACGGCTTTGTTCACCCCATGCACTTCACAATGATGTTGCTCGTGCTCAGCCCGAACCGCCAAAGCACAGTTGAAAGAGAAGTGGATATCTGTACTTGATGCAAGCTAGACAATCTACAGCAAGTACAATTTGACAACCTACCAATTACTGGAAGTTTCCAAATACATCGCTCGATTCGAGACGATGAAGCTGACCATAGCCAAGGTGACCTTCACACAGTGAAATGCCTAGACACGCCAGCGACTATCAAAAGAATTGAGAATAGCCATCTTGAAGACTGTCAAGTCCTTGCCTTAGCGAGAAAAACAATGCGCTGTCTTCCACAAATAGTTTGCGAGACATCTCTTTTGGAATGAAGTGCGGGACAAATTCAAGCCTGAGGCCTGGCCGTGCGAACTCATGCGATCGAAGCTGGAGCTTCTCGATTTGCAGATCGAGTGTGTACGCCCGGGAACAGTGTTGACCCGAAGCAAATGACCGCAGTATCTGAGGACGCCCGGTATCGTGTCTGTCTCTGCGTGACCCCAGCGCTCGTATCGGGTATCGAAGACACCGCATGGCCGCAAGGCCCCACCTCATCTGGGGAGGCGCAGGGCTACAAGCTTGCACTACTGAAAGTAAGAGACCCCTTTGCTGATGTCTCGGATCAGTCGAAGACTTTGCACCACGACGTATTCGTGAGTTCTGCCGTGATACTCGTCGAGGCGATTCCAGAGGACATGGGTATGGATGTAGAGACACGGCTGGACCATGCGAATGCCGTTCATCGCATAATTGGAAAGCTGGGGTTCGGTTGTAGAAATTAGAAGTCGAGAGCTTATGTCGCATTGTGACGTTGCCGCCGGGTAGTAGTGTCTTCGAAGGCAAGGATGGACCATCTTTGTGCTATCTGGTTCTAGCATTGTTAGCTCATTACTACAATCATTAGACTGTCGGTAACATACTTCCATCCCACAATCATCTCCAACGGCGAAATCTCGCGGCTATTGTTCACAATCTTCACTATGCGCATTAATCCCATCCTCCGGCATATGGCTCTGGTCCGTCCCGACTGGTGATACTCAGGCTTCAGTGGTACAGTTTCAATGTTACTTACAGGGCTACCCTGGCCAACGATGGTAATCCGTCTTCAAGCATGGGTACGTAACGCGTCTGTGAAGAGGGGCTACCTGGAAATGCGGCGGTACCTGGACACTGCTTACATCGCGGGAAGTGGCAGTGCTGCGTTAAGAGGGGTGTCGTCGTAAGCAAGTAGCCGTTGGGGGATAGAGGAGATGAGCCTGACGACGATGTGCGGGAATTTCCTGGACTCCTGGAGTAGTTATCATGGGTACCGTAAAGACACCACGGTAAAGGTTAGGTTTTTCGATAGATCGACCGTTGATCTACCGAACAGGCTGACCCAAGCCCTACGATTTGGGTCGACTCCACGATGCTGACCCGTTTTGACAGTTCCCAATTCCTCTCTTGGGATCGGGTGATGAGACTCCGAAATTTGCTCCGTTGAGCTGGTCTCGTTGGAGTCACAATAGCGCCGAACGAGAACATGAAGCACGGTACGTGTTCAATGGTACTCGGTAGCTTTCGGTCCTCGGAGGCTAACAGGACATCGCCCTGAAAAGCAAACATCCAATGAACTTAGAATCAGCGGCGTACAGCATTGCGCCACTGTGAGCCAACGAAGGGTCCGCGGGTGCGGCGTCGCCTCGCTTTTCTGGAACTGCGGCAGCGGGCAACGTAGCCCGGCTGCCAAAGTACGCCCTCCACAACAAGCGCGGAAGCAAGCGCAAAAAGAGGGTCCACGCAACATACTGACATAATGGCACCTCGTTGCGACAGAAGCAAGAATAATTGTACGCCGTTGTACGTAAGTTGGAAGGATTCGTCACAGTAAGCGCCAAGCTGGAGCGTTGGGTATCAGCTGCAAAACGGCATCTTCCTGTTACGTGGACAGAAACGTAGCGGGTATCGGAGTCTTAGCGATATGCAAACAGTTTCAACCGCCATCGAAGATGTCTGGTAGGAAAGGGGAAGCTCCAATGGGCGAGCAGACAACCTGGTGCTTACGCGCGGGCCACTGTCGACTCGGCATATGTGCAGCTCTTCTCGCGTGGGCTGCACCCACTTATGATTGGCGGTTCGATAACAGAATGATGTCGCTCGCCTGAACGGTGTGTAGGGCTGCGCACGAGTCCTCTTTGAAGGTGATTGACATGAAGATTGACAAGTTGAGAGTTGTCGGACACCCGGCCGATGCCGAATCGCACTAGCGCCTTGGCGTCGCGTGGTGCCCAGCCGCTGGGGACGCCTTCGAATCGTGACTTGTGGAGAAGGGGTCCGCTCTGTTCCCACGACACCATGCCCTTTTGTAACGCTACGCTGTCGACGATCCTCATGTCACAGCGCGCGCCCAGGCTAAGGCCCTCACTGTCGGACGCATCCTCAGGCTCAGATCTTTACCGGGCAGAAGGACCGACTCAACCCTGGTTCCGCGGGGAAAGAAAAGCAAGGAGAATCTCAGAAACAACAATGTGCCAACGGCACCGCTGTACAGCCTATATGGAGCTTCATCTATGTGAGGAAGCCACAGACAGAAAGAGAGCTCATCCCGTGCGCATAGTCAGCTACGACCCGTTGATAATCTCCACAGCAGGTCTCAGCGAGAAAAGGCCGCCGCCGGGTCATCGCGGCTCGCGTACAGCTAAAGATCCGGTCTAAAAGCTACCCGCACATCTCCTGGAGCCACAGTTATTCTGCTCACCAAATGTTTAGTGGAAGTTGATCTTGTCCAATTTCTGATGTCTCCACCTGTATTCGAAATGCCTCGGCGACTTCTAACGGTCTTGAGCAGCTGCATGCGCTGCTGATGACTGATCTGCAGATTTTCAGGGCCATACTGCTTCTGCTCGCTTTCTAGCAGCGCAGCTGTGAGACCATCATAGGTCAACGGAGTAGGAACCAAGCATGTCAAGTGGCAGAGCCGTCTCGCTGACTGCGACGTAGGATATACTGTAGCGTCCTGTCATTTTCATGGGGTTGGCACTAGGGTCCCGGCCCGGGCCTCAACCAATTCAATTCAAACTCAGCACATGAAAGCTCCTTTCCAGACGTCTCGCGATGGTGTTCGTGCCGTCAATTTCTAAAGCTTCGTACTTTGGCGAGGTAGAGATTGAAAAAGCGCATTGCGTGCGCAAGCCCGTCTTTAGGTCCGCCCCGTGCGTCTCTAGCTGCAGCCTGCAAACGCGAAGGATGATCATGGTTTTGCCCACACAAAGTTTTTAGTCTTCGCTTACAAAATCCGCGAATGAGAGTTTACCGTCTCCTGTACGACATCACGCAAGCCGTGCCACGTTCCTGCATGTGTGTGTACACTCCGCTTTTTCGACTGATCTTCCCGAGTCCTCAGTTGCATCCTTTACCGCTCTGGTTCGGTACGACGCTCGAGATGGAATCGCATCCACGACTCCTTAGCCCGTGTGTAATATCACGATCTCACTTCCCAGGATGCTGGCGGCCGAAGGAGCCCTATGCATCGGGCTGAAACACTACATCCGGCAAACATGGTTGGTGACACCATAGCCGCCATCACAAAACGAATGAACACGAACTGCTCAAGGTCGAACCATACACAACTTTTGCGCACGCGTGCCGCTTGAAGTTGGAGCTACTTCTCCAACTTTTCGTGACAGCCGAACAGCTCACCATTGTGCAGGGACTGGGTTCTCTGCGTTCTGTAGATCCCGGGAAAACCGGAACGTCGCACGGGACGTGTTGAGACCGATCTCACACACTTCGTTGCTCTCGCGTTTTCGACTCGTGGCCATGCCGAAGGTTTCCTGACAGGGCTGCAGACCCTGGCACCCGCGGAGTAATTGGCGAATGTCACTGTTCGGTGGGCGTACGGAAGGTGGGTACGTGCATAAGTGTGGTTAAAGGTAAAGCCACCGACAAAGCCCATACCACCCATCTCGTCCAGGGATCGAGCAGGTTGTGAAATACTCCATGTTTCCCACAAAAGCAGCCTGATTCACCTTATCTGGTCGTCTTGAGACCTACGCTATCACATCATGGCTGGATCATTATCTGATAACCCGAGGGGCAGGCAAGCGGTCGAGATCTCTTCTGTCTTCACTGGTCTGGCTCTCATCACCGTCGTCCTTCGACTATACACGCGCTTCTTTATAATTCGCTGCGTGGGTATCGAAGATGCCGGCATCGCTCTCGCAATGGTAAGTCTATCACTACGTCATGTTGTGTATGTCCATGCTAACCTTCTGCCAGCTCTGCTCCATTGGCCTGACAATCGCCATTGGTATCCGTTAGTATATGCCTGACTATGCCATCTTATAGACACTGACAAAATACAGAGGCCGAATATGGTATGGGCAGACACATCAAAACAATTCCAGACGATCATATGGTCAAGTTCTTGAGGGTGCGACACTCTCAACGTGTACTTCAGGGCACTGCTAACATGAAGCGACAGACATTCTGGTCCAGTCTCATCGTATACTACCTGTCGCTTGGGTTGACCAAAGGATCAATGCTCCTCCAATATCGACGCATCTTCCCGACCAAGAAGTTTCAAATCGCGAACTGGCTCACGATGGCCGTTGTCGTCGCCTACACCATCTGGACAGTCTTCTCCAGTATCTTCACCTGCACACCCGTACGAGCTTTCTGGACTCACGAGAAGTCTACTTGTCTTAACCAATTCGCCGTCTGGTTCACGAACGCCGCCATCAACATCCTTACCGATTTCGCGATCATCCTTCTTCCTATTCCGGTCATCCAGAAGTTAAACCTCGGCAAGAGGCAGAAGATTGGGCTCATCTCCATCTTCGCTGTTGGCGGATTGTGAGTATCCCTCCCTGCTGTTACCTTGTTTTGTCCATTCGGGCCGTTCCGTGAGCGCCTGATGTCTGTTACAAGGTGTAACACGAAGCTCACTCGGTTTTCGCACGGTGCATCACTGTACCACCGGCTCTTCTCGTGATGAGTTACTCAGCGGGCATACCCCTACCATCAACTGTTACAAAGAAGTCACACTAACGCGCGATCCTGCAGTGTCTGCCTAGTCTCAATTCTCCGTCTACAATCTCTCGTCGCGATCTCGAACTCGGCTGATCCTAGTTACGACAACCCGCCTGCAGCGACCTGGAGCTCCGTTGAGACCAACGTCGGCATTATTTGTGCCTGTCTGCCGTTGCTCAGGCCTTTGATCACACATTGGCTTCCAAGGGCGTTCCCGTCAAGACACCGCAGCGCATATTCCCACTCTCGCCCACAAGGCGCTCGTACCTACGGAAGTAGGGGTGGCAGCAAGGCGCTGCGCACCAAAGACGACTACGTTCTAGACGTAACAAAGCGCTCGAATGGCTCGAGCGAGGATGCCAGAGACATCCAAGTCGTTACGGACATCCACGTAGAAGTGGATGGTGCCGATGGGAGGAGGCTTAGCGGCTGGAGAACGCCCGCTTCGCAGGCCACCTGGGCGGACGATATATCCCGCAAGGAAACACAAAGGGAGAACAGCACCGAGATGCTGGTAGACGAAAATCCGCGTGTGTCGAGGTAGATCCGAGACTTTCCTTTTGTTCAGGCCACACACTTTGACATCACTTTGTTACGATACCCCATGACCTACCTACTATTAATAGAGAGTAATTCGACTCTTGTAATGCCCTCACTTCTATATCTTTGTAATTATCCCACTCTTCTCACGATTGTGCGCGTGAGCGCCACCTTATCGCCTTCAATTGCTACATCCCGGAACTTCAGTCCTGGTCAAAAAGATGCTGTCCAGCTCAACTATACCTCTTCTCTCTGCTTTCAATCATGACCAGAAGTCCCTGTTCTCGCCACCCTATCAGGACCATGATTTGTTTCCTACGTTCTCCCCACGACATCTTTCGCCCATCCAACCATGTTTCCTCGTCGGCAAACCACCCGAACCAAGCCAGTGACTTCAGGAAAAGAAGCGTACTGATCTAATCGAAGCTTCTGGACTGTTGCGCTGACTTCCCTTTCACCCAGATGCTAGGTGTTTGGCCAACATCGTTGAGTGTAAGTCGTACAAGCAACAAACACCTCGCTGAGCACGTTGATATACATATATCGCTGCGCAGTACCACGTCGGAGTCAGTATGTACCTATGTTACCTATACTATAGCTTTTCAGAGCCTTTCGCAATATATACCTTGCGTCATTAAGAGGAGGAATCGCAAGCATGAGGAGCTTCGCCAAGCCTGTACGTGATGGTCGCACAAGCCCTTTCACGTGCATTCACTCGCAGGTACGACTAGTGTGGAGCTAGTGTAGTCAGTGCTACAGCTGACACTACCCTTTACTCAACCCAGAGGTACTTTCAGCCTCCGAGCGATAGGCCACCACCACTTCCCGCAAGCTCGTATTTACTCTACCAGTAACTGCAGCTTTGCACAGCTAACAAGCGCGTCGGTTCCATCTCCAATATCGACATACAGGCTGTCTGTATGGTATACGGAACCTGTCTGCACGCCAAAATGGTACCAACAGTCGCTATGGCGCCCGCTGCTGCGGTCACAAGCGATGATCGCGCATCATCCGCTCATCCAAGGTCAGTGATTGCTTTCTCCAACTACACGATATATCCCCTGACTCTTCCCAGTGAGCGTGCACGATACGCAGGCCAGGCTGTCCAAACCTCTATGTCGTACTGGTCCGCAACTACGTACACATCCGTCGCCCCAAGCACACGAGCGCCGACTATGTCGCACCGCTCATTTGCTGCTTCGGATTCGCCCAATGTGCGAGCTCTCAACGGCTTCCAGTCGCGCGACCCCCATACCTCACGACCTGAGTTATCCGGGTTGGAGTTCCACGCCGAATACTCCACCACCAAGAGCCCTCGGGGGCTCCAGCGGCGGGCCAAGGTCGATGGATGCTCGACCATCGTCAACGCTACCAGTCAACCATCGCTCGTTGAGAAGTTCGCTATCCTCGTGGTCTGCGCGTTCTTTGTATCATGGATAGTACGATCTGCCGCTGAGAGCATCTTTACTCTTGTTCCCTTTGCCGGCCTGGTATGGTTGGTGTTCGGCGGGTTCCAGATGCTTGAGCAGCAACAGCAGTCAGCTCAGCCGTTACCGATTCTAGACGACGACACGTCTTGCGGTGTTTGTACGACTGGCGACATCGTACCCTTGATTGAGGCAATGATGCTCGACCGACAGACCGCTCATGAAGAGTCGAAAGTGCCACAGTGGTTAGCAAGCTTTCGGGATATGTCTGCAGGCAGCGACCAGTGGATGTCGTCTCTTGGAAACGAAGAGAGTCTGCCTCTCGATACCGCCATCTCACCAAGTGCTCAGGGTTCTACGGGAATGTTCCACACTACCGAACCCCAGTGCGAGATCGTCGGATACGAAGACGCTGTCGAAGCTGCTTGCTCCAGCAGTGACCAGATAGCAGCACTTCAGCGTCAGCATGGCAATCTTGTCTTCAATGACACTGATCAATGGGCCCCGGGTGGTCGACTTTACAACCAACGCATGGCCAATCATCTCGAGCCAATCTTCATTGGTAGTGATGGTCAGTCGTACGAGGATGTCGACGCATGGTATGGACGACCTACCGAAGCAGACGCGCTGGACATCGCCTTCCTTCTATACGTTTTGGAACCGCATCTTCCAGAAAGCCTGAAAGCAGCGATTGGAGCCCAGTCTTTGGATGAACTTATCAAGACACGATCGCAGAATGGCGAGAATGCCCTCCTCCAGGAACTCGAAAAGTGTTGGTACATCATGTGCCCCGGTACTGTCGTCGCGTCCGGTGCGCCCATCAAGACATTGCAGGATATCAAAACCATCATCGAGGGGAACCGGAGGAAATTCACCCCTGCATGTCACCTTGATGTACGCCATTATGTGGGACTAGATCACCCTTGCCGACCATATCTCACGGAATATGAAGAGATGGCGATCAATGAAGGCATCTCGGACTACAACATGCGTAACTGGGATATTGCCTTCAAACCCTCCTTCATTCGTGAAGTCACGAAGGGCAAGCCAGAGCACGCCTTGATCGAAAGCTACGAGCGTGTTCCCGACTGGATGGAAGACATTGACCAAGGCGACCTACTTGATCCAAATGCCTTCCACGAGTGTCCATGCGGACAAGTCGCGATGTCGACGCTCGGTAGCTACCGCGACGAAAAGGAGCACAACTACAAGGAGATGAAAGGCTTTGAATCTTCCTTCCCGATCGAAGTCCTCGACGGTAGCGAGCTCCATGACGCCATGGCTGACCTGGTTCAGTTCCCGGATTATCCCGAGCATGCGACACCGCCTCGTTCCCAGGAGATTGTACAGAACTGCGAGCTGCATAAGACGACCACCAAGAACATATTTGTTCTAGTCGACACATCAGCCGAGGACATCAACGACCGCATCAGCCATCCTGGTGGTTTACTTCCTGCTCCAGGAATCGCATCCTCGTCTTACCCTTCTGGCTTCCAGACTACCATCGGTTTTTCGGAGATTCCTTACCGTCTGCTCGCCCCTCGGTGTGAGCACGGTCGCTTGCATCAGGTTGAGTTTACGCCTCAGACGATGTCGAGCAGGATGATGAACGCGAGTCAGATCGGCTGTACACAGTGCTTCCCGCACGGCCACATCGTTACTCGATGCCAGGAGTGTCTTGAGCATTGCTATGCTCTGGCTGAGCCGCACGGCATGTGGGCGCAGCTCGATGCCACATATCAACCGACGGTAGACTTTGCTCAAGAGCAACACCAGGGTCACGACTTGGCACAGAATGTGCAGTCTAGGCGGGCAAAAGCCTTGATCGCTGGTACTGCGCGCGGTACTGCCCACCCACCCGGTATGTCCTTCCTTGGCCCTTCTTGTAAGATCTCCAGCTGACCTCAGACCTGCAGTTCGACAACAGTATCCTAACTTCCCCATTAACTCAGATTTCGAGGCTGCGATGCAGCGCGCAAACTGGGATTGAGCCCTTGAACTTGCCCCTCTTGGGAGCGAGTTTGTACTATTATCACCCCTATCATTCCCTTTTTCGCTGTTTTGATCGAGATCGTGGACGGTCGCGAATGTACTCACTCCTCTTGATTTGTTCAGCGTTTGACACCCGGTTTGCTGTTCTATGAACACTATCTCTGTTTGCTCATGTTAGCCATATAATGCGCATATGCGACTTGTATGTTAGCCATATAAATGCGTATACCCAACTTGCAAGCCATCAGTCTTATTAGCTTCAATTCACTTATATACTAAATAACGCCCCATCGCTGTGAGCAGTTCTATTCACTTCGCAACTATGCTTAGGCTGTGCGGGCAATTACTTTCACTGGACGATAATGTCGAGTTCTCGCGAGCAGCACTGCCCATTTGGATGCCCGAGTCGTTCATTCACCGTAGTCTGTGCTGCTCCCCGAGCTAGACCCGGGGTGGCTCTTGGCTGCGGCTTTGCGACTGAGCTCCCAATCGGTATATATGTCCACGCTCGAGCTGCAGAATGTACAGTACCACCATCACACCACACCAATACTTTCAACCCATATTAACTCGCAGCACCACCTATACTCGCCTAGAACTTGTTACATTTACACCAAGAAGGCCTTAGCCGTGCAGGTGGGCTGTCCGCTCCACTGGCATCAGCCCCAACCGCCCCCTTATACCATTGCCGCAAGCGCTGGCCCAGACGAAGCGCACCCACAAAGCCCTCAGCAGTCTGCCTATAAATGAACTGGATCCGACAAAGGAAGACCTCATTGTGCAAATCGCCAGGTCGTCAGGCATTCCCAGGTTAGTTTCATCTGATGTGTTGAACTCGATTCAAATGCTAAATCACTACAGTCAAACCATGCAGTCACTCAACAAGCTCTTTCCGCCCACTATAGTGGTCACAGCACCATCGTCTTTCGAGGATGCGCACTCAACATCCCCAAACATCGAGAACTTACTAGATACCTCTGCGTCTTCGAAGATCCATGCCGACATGACTGCAGACGACAAAGAAGAAGACTGCGAGAATCCTGTTTATATCAAGTCGCTCGGCCCAAAGTTCCGCGGAGTCGAAGATTTGGTCACTCATCCAAAAGTAGACGACGATGGCTTTGGCTTGCTGAACGACATGACTTCGTCCTCTCTGAACTCCGATTTTGACTATGAGGGTGAGTACAAAGACTACGAGTATACCCACGGGATTCTCGAAGGGATGGGCGTTGGATGCGAAGAACTGAGTGCTTGGCCATACACCCACACTTACTTCCGCACCGAGATGCCAGATGGCAGCAAGATAATCATGGCAAAGTTCCATGATGCCTATGCAAAACATCATACCGGCTTTCCAGCTTTCCAGGATAACAAAGTCAGCGACGAGCTTCAACAGCACTTCCTGGACCTAGCTTGCAATGTGTCCAAGCACAAGCCACACTTGCATCTTCTCGCAAGGAAATTCGAACCTGTTGTGGATGAGGAAGAGCCTCGCCTGAACATTGGTTGTTTTGAGTATCCTCGGCAGTTCCCAGCGGTGTGGAACGAAGACTTTGACGAGATTCCGTTGCCTCTTGGAGAAGAACGTGTCGTTGTTGGACTAGTTCGTTCCGGTAATCAGCGCAAAATCATCTGCGAGACGATGAAAGTGCGCAAAGACCTACCAGAGGACCCGATGGAATTCTCCTCTTGCCAAAAGGGCATTGAAGCAGCCCGCGCGCTCGCCGACTACCAGAATGACAATGAGCAGATCCGACGAGCTACGCCGATCCCTGACTGCGACCGGCCTTATTTTGAGGGAGGGTTACCACTAGACGCCGTACCAAAGGCAAAGTGGGACCATCTTCACGATCATGTGGGCGAAAACGATGGATTTGTCCAAGGTGTCCTGGATAGACTGGAGAAGCTACGCGCTCAACCGGAACACTATGATCAATTAGTCGCAAACGGTTCCCACGAGTATAAGGCCGGCAGTATCCTTGGAGATCGGAAGGGTCTCGAGGAAGACATGATTGTTGGACTCTGGAATGACTTATATCATGAACAGGAGTTTAACACCGAGGCTCTGCGCGAACAGGGGCTACTCGATCCCGAGGACGACTTTGGCGACAACCCAGAGTACCTGAAGGCGAAGAAGCTGTGGTGGGAGCAGAAGATGGGCATCCGCGGCACTGAAGCCATTGTCCGGTATCACATGGAGCACGTTCGCTCACGACGACGCCCTAATCGAGCGGCATATTTTCTGACCGAGGAAGACGATGCTGCTCTTAACTATAGATCGCCGGAATACCCAGCATCGCGTGCTGAACCCGAGGAAGTTCCTAAAGAACATCGATTCTACGACAACCTTCATGACAGCCGAGTGGATTGGGCGGCAAAGTCTGAACGCTGGATTCGGCTGTGGCGTCTTTCAGTGAGCGACATCATCGCTCACGACGACTTCGACGAGGAATGTCGCGAGCCTTACGATGCGCTCGTAGAGTATCAAGACAGCCGCGAACCAGGCTGTGAAGCACACGAAGAACCAGAAGAGTTCGCACGCCCGCTGCTTGGGGGGCGTCGTGTCCCTACCATGGCTGCGCTGGAGCGGAAACGCCGCGACTCAGCTGTTGAGCTGAAAAGCAGGACTTCTCCTGTCGGCTTGAACCTAGCGCTTCACCGTATGCCCGACAGCATTCTTGCGGTTTACCGGATGGCCAAAGACAACATTTCTGTGTCGAACTCCGCAGCTCGTTCGTCAGGTGGACTCATGGAGCACATCCGGGGGACTCGCCACGACGAGGTAAACGATACGGCTGACGCGAAAGCCAATGCGCCTTCTCCCAAGTTCCTTAAGGCGTTCCTGAAGAAGAAGATGGTCAATGCCCCTTCTCCGAAATTTCTCAAGGCATTCTTGGACAAGAAGAAGGCCTCTAGGGGTACAATCAAGTCCAGCATCCAAATGCCGCCTGGCATTCTCGCTGACTACTCGACAGTTGAGGATAACCTCCGTGATCAAGATTCAGACGCTCCTCGTCACTTGAATCACTATAATGGACCCGGTCCTATCCCTATCCCGGGACGCGTCTGGGTAGGCTCATCGAACCCCGAGATGAGCCGTGATCAACGTCGCGAACAGCAGGTCACTGTTCGCGATGGTATAGCTCTGACCCGACCGAGGAATGATGCGGAGAACCGGTTGATGAATTTACTGCATCTGCCTGTCAGCATGGCTGACTCCATACATCGTCCTCGAAGAGAATGAAGAGTATTTGCTAGCACTGGCCCAAACTCGCGTCGACCTAAGTCACTGCGCTTTCCACATATAAGGTGTATTTGAGGAGGGCTGTGGGAGGCCTGGACGAAGGCTGGGAGAGTTGGCAGTTGTCGGTGCCGAGCTCGTGAGGGGTAGGATTCAGAGCTGGACGGTCGGAGACGAGCTGGGCTCTGCATCAAGGAAGATTTGACATCGCGAATTGTGTGACATTTCGGATATGCATGTAAGCGTCTCGTCGAATAGAGGAGATTGGAGGTGTGACAGTGTGATGGACGACGCGATCGAGACACGTTGGCTGGACATCGCGAAGGCTCGGGCATACTAGGCAATCCAACACGAGATTTGGATATGATGAGGGAGTCGTGGCTTTCTTCTTTCCTTGTTTTGCTGTTGTGGGTGCATTTGCATGCGGACCGGAGTGAAGACAGAGTTGTCGCGACTGAGGTTTGGGACGAGAGCTGAGCGTCGCGCTAGCCGGAATGAGCCACGTGATGACGTAGCGTGATTCCGCTGCTCACCCGTAGCCACAAATCAAGCCTTCTCCGCAAAGCTTGACACGCCATCTCATCTCCACTCAGTACGGGTGTGAGTACCGGTATCTATTCATTATTCGTCTGCTTTCGCACCTTCTCTGCAATGGGGTCCATCAGATATGCGCAGCCGCCCTGTGTTGGGAAACGCAGAGTCAAGTCCTACTGCCGCACCTGCCTCCATTTTCAGCTACACTGTTGGTCAATATTGAGGTCTCATCACAGGTCCTTGTTGCCTCCAGCGATGGACTCTGGTCGCGGCTCGTTCCGGTACTACATCGAAAACGCGCGGTGTGCATGGGAGCGCTTCGGAAATAGCAGATCAGACTATTGAGGATGAACTGTGAGTAAGCTAACGCAGTCAGTTCAGACCTCGGGAAGCTCGCCGGTGACTGCAAAGTCACCATTGCTCCAAGGTTCAAGTTCGAAGAGCAAAGAAAGCATCTACTTCGATTTTTTTTCAACCCCGGAAACCACAATGCCTGGGTAGGTACCGAGTCTGTCTCCGAAGAAAGACAATGATGCAAGACTGAGAGCATTACGCGGTCACCATCGTCACGATCAACAAGATGGGGATACTTCAAGAACCGAGCAAATCATACCCCTGTCGTGAATTCGTGGTCAGCCTCATGCTCCGCAGCCAATCTTCAGTCAACCTTGAACCACTAGGCCGCCGGCAGTTGGTGGACATCCCCCGGAAAAGCCACAACCCCAGCTATAGACAAGACGATATAGCCAGAATGGACAAGCTTGATCGAATATCTCATGCACGATACCGTTCATCGCCGCATGCATGCCAGGGCTGTGTACCCGTCACTTTACTATTCTCAATAGTAATGATGTCGCTTTAGGTGACGTATGCCTGGTGGAGTCAGTGATGAAGACGTTGGGGTGGTACGATTTTACTGTAGCTTGGTTGTGTATAAAGAGGATGGTAAGATGCCCGTCGACTCTGCAGTTGCACGGTGAGTTGGCACTGCAACGAGCAATTCCTTTCCAAAATGCTCTATTCCTCATCCGCCGCGTTCCTTTACTCCCTGGCAGGTCTTGCCAATGGCCTACCAGCACCGGCACCTCAGGCGTCAGGAGTCTCTGGTGGCTCATCAG
The DNA here is from genome assembly GCF_024043175.1 of Alternaria infectoria. Lineage (NCBI taxonomy): Eukaryota > Fungi > Ascomycota > Dothideomycetes > Pleosporales > Pleosporaceae > Alternaria > Alternaria infectoria. The sequence goes on from NW_026250710.1 coordinate 92,795, forward strand.
TGCCAGGCCCCGTCGATCCCTCACAAGTCCTGAACATGCCACTACCTTCTTCGGCATCAGGCTCGTTGCGCGGTTCCGACGAGTTACAAGGGTACAACCCTTCGAACCCAGTCGACATGAAGTCTACAGTCATCCCACCTGAGGACTTTGAACTCGCACCTGGGCAGTCGGAAGACGAGGATTTGGGATTGTACATCGATCTCACGAATGTAAAGAACCCACAGCCGATCCGCGGAGGTACTACAGGACCGACTGAACCTGGTCCACGGTGAGTTCATGGCCACGTCCAAAGCCTGTACCTTGGCTGATACCTCACTGCAGTACTCCAGCGTATGATCGTCTGAATAGCGACATTTACGCTCCACCCGGCTCCGATATGGGAGAAGTAAGCAATGCGAAATGGCCATTCGGTCTCAGTCACAACCGACACGGCCTTGCAGGCGCGGGGTGGGCACGATCGCAAAATACCGATCAACTACCATCTTCCGTCGCCATGGCGGGGACAAATATGCGACTAAGCCCCCACGCCTACCGCGAGCTCCACTGGCACAAGCAAGGAGAATGGGCATACATGTACATTCATTCCCCATCCCAGCCCTCAAAAAAAGCTGACCAAATACCCCTAGGCTAAACGGCAGCGTCCGCATCGCCTCCATGAACGAAGCAGGCCAAACCTTCGTCGACGACGTCCAAGAAGGCGACGTCTGGTTCTTCCCCCCAGGAATCCCCCACTCGATCCAAGCCTTCGAAAACGGCTGCGAATTCCTACTCATCTTCAACGACGGCTCCTTCAGCGAAGAAAACACCTTCCTCCTCTCCGAGCTCATGCTACGGAACCCAGAGTCCGTCGTAGCCAAGAACTTTCGTACGTCGGTCAAAACAGTGCAGAACATGCCTCAGGAACAGTTATGGATCTTCCCCGGTACACCCGCGCCGAAGAACATCTCAGAGCAAAATGTAACAGGCCCCGCGGGCGTGATACCAAAAGTAGGCGCATACTCCTACCACTGGAGCCAGCAAGCACCCGCCCGCGTCCCCGGCGGCACAATCAAGATCCTCGACCCCTCCACCTTCCCCATCGCATCCACCTTCTCCGCCGCCTTGATCACCGTCGAACCCGGCGCCATGCGCGAACTCCACTGGCACACCACCTCAGACGAATGGTCCTACTTCATCGCCGGCTCCGCCCGCCTCACCGTCTACGAAGCACCCGCCGCATCTCGCACATTCGACTTTACGGCTGGTGATGTCGGGTATGTGCCTGTGCCTAATGCGCATTATCTTGAGAATACTGGGAACGAGACGTTGGTTTATCTGGAGGTGTTGCAGAGTAGTCAGTATAGTGATGTTAGTGTTAATCAGTGGTTGGGGATTACGCCGAGGCAGATTGTTAAGGATCATTTGAATGTGGGGGATGGGTTTTTGGATGGGTTGACGAAGGGGCATGAGTTTGTGGTGCAGGGGGATAGGGATTTGGGGACGACGGATTTTACGCCGGGGGAACATGGGGGTGCTTAGAGGGTGAGAATATACTTGAGCGTGTAGTGCTATGTAGAGATTGTTTCATAGTCTAGCACGTAATAATGTAATACATGTATTATTCTCCTTCCATATCACATCTCACTCGTAGCCCATTCCACCTTCCCATCTACCCCAACCTCTCCCTACACAACCCCACCGCCACATCCGCCGTCGCCCCATCAAAGAAATCATTCAATATCACAACAACCCCCTCCTCCCCCATCAGCTTCTTCCCCACATCCCCCTTCAACAACGGCAAGATCTTATGATCACACACCGGTTTCGTCGCTAATATCGGACTCGTACTAACATCCGAATCAAGCACACTAGCAATAATCACATCCCTGATATTCGTTGCCGTGGCCTGACACTGCAGTAATGTAACCGGGTGGCCTCTAGGCGGGTCTTCACACATAGAAGATAGTTTCTCGACCATCGAGTCCCCAGTCAGCGTAGCATTGGCGGCGTCGTCGTAATTCGAGATCTGGCCGCAGTCTTTGAGGATGATGAGCCGGGTATTTGACTCGCGGAGGTCGTGAATGGATTTGTGCATCATATCCTCCTGGTTCCCCGCTTTAAGATCTTTATCGCGCAGGATATCGTTGACCGCATCTCGTAGTTCATCGTCGTTGGGGCGGGGACAGTCGCCTGGCACGCCATCCCACCGGTTGTGCACAACGATGATTTCGTCTTTATGGTCAACAAGAAACCGCGTGATATGATCCAGTAACACGCGATACGGCATCCCTGGTATGGCGCCGTGTTGGAAATACCATGTATCATCCAGGGGACTGACTTTCTGCATCTGTCTATGGCATTTCGCGGGGCGGAACTCGAAGTAGCGCGCCCCGATCTTGAGGATGGTGTCGAGAGTGTCTTTCTGGGTTATGGCTAGTGCGCGGATGATGTCTGGTGCGATCCTGTTTATGGCGCCGTCGCCGACTTTGTTGATGATGGTGAGGGCGTGGGGGAGACTGCGGCCGAGGACTTCTTTTATGATGCCTGTGCCGGCGTTTTTGAGGAGCGAGAGACTGCTTGACATGTTGTTCATGCCGATGTCGTGGGCGGAGGGGAGGACCATTTTGTGGAAGGGGCGGTTTGATTTGTCGGAGCCTTGGGGGATGATGTCGCGCATCCAGTTCTCGTAGTTCTTTGTGACGGTTACGTAGCATTGATGCTGTTTTGGTAACTCTGCTAGACCTGGGCCGGCGTCGTAGAATCCGTATGTGATGATGAGGTCGTTGGCGAAGATGCTGGGGGTTTGTTCCATGTTGACCATTGATCCGTCTTCTAACTTGCCTGTCATGCTGTTGATTGCGACCCATTGTTTTGTGAGCTCGCGGCCATCCTGGCGAACGATGAATTCGAAGTTGCCGGTGAACTTGAAATGGGGCAAGTTGGATGACTCTACTTCGAGATGATCGTGGAGGAACTGGTGTTGGTCGCCTCTTTTGACATTGCCCTTTGGTACCGTGTACTCAACCTCGACTTCATCCACCGCGATGTAGGTGAAACATCTTACACCCTTGGAAGGCATTTCCAACTCCTGTTCTTCTTTTTCAAACAGTCTCGTAAATGTATCGTTCGCACTAGATCAGTCTAAACCTTGGCGGGTCTATGCCGGGGGGATCAGAGATGTGCAGCATTTTGAGCTAGGGAAGCGGGGCATCATCTCATATAGCACAACAGCGGGAGATCCGTCAGCCACGCGTTTTCAGCTCTGTCTAGGCTCTACGGGTCGTTAGCGGTGGCTTAGCTGTGGTGTTGAAGTGGGGGAAGCCGCCCGTCGCACCAATTAGGCGCAGCAGCCATGGCACGCTACTCGGGCCGACGCCAACCTTGTAGAGCTGGTAGCTCATTGACGACTTGTTTTGTAGTTATAGAAAAAGTCTGGGTTCAGGAGCTTTCGTTCTTTTGGCTGCGCATCACTGATGGCGGTCCCGTGCATGATGACTGTTGAGCTACCCTGAACCTCTGCCGGCCATTGGTAACACAAGGTAGTTTTTTGCCTTTGATTTGATGAAGTCAATCAAATGAACATTGTGTTCAGACGTATCAAGGATACGCTGACTAGTAATGACGGTATCGACACGAACGACAAGAGAATCCCGCATAAATTTCATAACGTAGATACAGTTTGACGCCTCTGCCAATAAGCCAAGGGTAGCATTCTATGGATATCCATCTCATGGCCGACCAGAATGAGCCTAAACGGAACATTGAGGTCTTGAAGTTCACCTGAAACTGGGTACAGGTTGGGACTGAGCCGTCTTCTCTTGCCACCAGGTGAGAATGTAAATGTCTTCAGGCTATTTTCAGATGCACAGGGTGAAATAGTAAGGCATGGAAGCTCACCCAGCTCTTACCGGCAAATCGGACACCGCGGGCCGTTGTTCGCCAGACATGCAGGCGAAGACGCACCCTTCTGTTGGATCTGCATCGCCGGCATGGAAGTATATGCACCGAGAGGGCGGAAGACCCAATAATGTTCAGACGGAGCAGCTAAGCGGGCTGTAAGAGAGTCGAGATGAAACAAGCTATGTGTTTCAGTGGTGGTGGGTGATGCGTGGATGCTGGCAGGTGTTGGTGGGGCAATGAGCTGTTGCCCCTCACCCCAGGGCTCTCGTTGCGAGCACCTCCCTTCTAGACCAAGTAGCTCCATACCGCCTGCTGCCATTAGTGTGAGCTGTCCCCAATTGATTTCCTGATATTCCACCATCTAATTCCCAATTGCAGTTCGAGCAATCAATCAAACCCGCAAACAAGCCGCTTCGAGTTATACAATAGATACCCCACCATCACCTCGAGCTACAGCAACAACACATCGTCACCATGGTCGACCGTGCGAACCGCCCATCAGCGTTGAACGCGCCTACCGCGTCCGCACCCGGCCCCCAGGTCGACATCGTTGGAGAGGGTGGCAGCCAGAAGGTCGTCGCGAGACTGCCGTCTGGCGAGAGCGTCGAGGTGCTGCTCTTTGGAGCCACTGTTACTAGCTGGAAGAGCAGCGGCGGAAATACTGAGAACCTCTGGTTGAGCGACGCGGCCGATCTGACTGGCAAGAAGCCCGTACGCGGTGGCATCCCCGTCGTATTCCCCGTCTTCGGTCCCCCTCCCAAAGAGGGACACGCCACTTCGTCGCTTCCACAACACGGTTTCGCGCGTGGATCGCGCTGGGAGTACATGGGCAAGTCGACTGCGGAGGATGCTCTCGACTCCAACTCGGTCAAGCTCGACTTTGGCCTCGACCGCCAGTCGCTCAGCGAGGAGTCGCGCAAGGCGTGGCCGCTGGACTTTGGCCTCGTATACAGCGTCACACTGAGCAAGGACAGCCTACAGGCCGTCCTCACCGTCCGCAACGAGGGCGAGGAGAGCTTCGAGTTCCAGTTCCTGCTCCACACCTACTTCAGGATCCAGGACGTGTCCAAGATCGCCATCACCGGCCTGTCTGGCACCGAGTACGTCGACAAGGTACTCAACGCCTCTACCCACACCCAGAGCGACAACCAGCTCAAGATCACCGGCGAGACAGATCGCGTCTACAAGGACATCAAGCAAGACACGACATCTATCACCGAAGACGGCAAGCCTCGCTTTGACGTCATCCGCGACAACGTCAAGGACACTGTGACGTGGAACCCGTGGATCGAGAAGGCCAAGGCCATGGGCGACTTCTCACCCGACGACGGCTACAAGAACATGGTCTGCGTCGAGATCGGTGCCGTGGACGGCTGGCAGAGGCTGGAGAAGGGCGAGGTCTGGGAGGGTGGCATGTTGGTCAAGAGCCACTTGTAGGAGACAGGAGCACGCCAAACTAGGAAAAAAACTGAACACTCTGGAGTCTACGTTGACGTTGGGCCACCTACTTTGCAAGGTTTTTGGTTTGATGTAGTCTGCAGACCTGTTCAGATTTTTCTTGTATGAGGTGGGAGGGGGATGAAACCGTGCATGGATCCGGTTTACTGATAGCCTGGAGACTGCCTAGGTAGAGACCACTGAAAATAATGATGAGTCTGGCCAGTCATTGTTGGTATGCACTTGCTATGAGACGGTGACAGACCCTTGCCAGCTGGGACGCCCTTGCCGTTCCACTCTCCCCACCAAAACCTGCGCGCCATCCAAACAACACACGACACCATGACAACAGTCAGCGCTACCTGAGGAACACGGTCATGCCACTTCTACAAGACAGTCGCGAGGCCGTTCGCTACCCCTTCTGCTATCCGCTGTGGGCTATCGACTAAGGTCCCTGCCTATACCGCGCCTTTGTAGCTTCCCCGCACCGCACGAGGTGGTACGACCGCACATATCACATTCACATTTTCCATATTGAAGGCAGTTGCGTCAGCTCGGTTGTTTACGTGGGCGACACGCTGCAGACCGCTGTCAAAGACGGTGCGCGCCCTTCCCAAGCCGACACCCATACGACTGGGCCGACGGTCGCAAGTCGCGCCAAAACATGTCGCTGATTCCCTACGCTCCGGCTGAGTCGCGAGAGATTGTACTGTAGGTTCCCATTATGATAGGTCATACGACAACAATGACATAGTGCTAACGAACTTCACAGGCGTCATGGTTCTGCTGTTGTCGTGTACGACCAGCGCTCGAAACAACTCTCCCTCCGCGATGCCTCCCACGCGACTGATATCGGCTCTACGTCATGCCCATACTGTCACCGATCCTACCGCGAACCATCACCCCATGACGAACACGACAGCGACGCGGAGGAACATACTGCGCCTGGCATACCTACCGAAAATGGCTTCGTCAATCCCGCATACTTCCAAATGCTGCGCCGGAGTCAGCCAGGATCAACAGAGGGATCGCGACCATCTTCACCACATAAACAACTGGCGCCTGCCCCTTTGCGCATGGGCAGCTTCGAACCGCCAGAAGGTTCTGAGTTTGTGGGAAGCACACCGATTCAGCCAGCTAGAAGCCAGGGTATATCTGCCAGAGCCTTCAGTCCCAACTACTTCAAGGACTTCTTCATAGAAGAGCGGGAGTTAGGCAGAGGAGGAAAGGGTGTGGTCTTGCTGGTGCAGCATATCCTGGACGGCGTGCACCTGGGCAAGTTCGCATGCAAGCGCGTGCCAGTCGGCGACGATCACGAATGGCTGGAGAAGGTCTTGATCGAAGTGCAACTACTTCAGACCCTGTCGCACGAGAATCTGGTTTCATACCGACATGTATGGCTGGAGGACTACCAGATTTCTAGCTTTGGCCCAAGCGTACCCTGCGCGTTCATATTGCAGCAGTACTGCAACGCTGGCGATCTCCACGACTATATTCTAGACTCCATGAAGACATCTGTCACCAAGGAGCAGATGAAGGAGCGACTCAGGAGGAGGTCCAAGGGCCAGCTGGAAGATCCAGAGGACGTGCATGGACCGCGTCGCATGCACTTTGAAGAGATCATATCCTTCTTCAAGGACATCACATCCGGCTTAAGTCACCTTCATGCCAACGGCTACATACATCGAGACCTGAAGCCTAGCAACTGCTTGCTCCATCGTACTGGCCGCAAGATCAAAGTTCTGGTTAGCGATTTCGGCGAAGTGCAGTCCGCGAACACAGCGAGAAATTCGACAGGAGCAACTGGAACCATCTCATACTGCGCCCCCGAAGTGCTTCGTCAAGAGCGACCTGGAGGTGCTTTTGGCAACTTCACAACCAAGTCTGACATCTTTTCGCTCGGTATGATCGTCTACTTCATGTGTTTTGCACGACTGCCATACCGAAACGCGGACGGTATCGATGAGGACAACGAGGACCTGGATCAGCTGAGGGCGGAGATCTCGACTTGGGCTGGTATCGACGACGAACAGCGGGTTCGATCAGACTTGCCCGAAAAGCTATACAGATCGCTCAAGACACTCCTCGCTATCAACCCGGATGAACGTCCAGGTGCAGAGGAAATTCTGAATGTCCTGAAATCACCACTGGTATTTGACGAGTACAACGCATATGCCGGCCCATCGGGTCTAGACGAGTTCAGTCCTCGCATATCGCGAGCCGACACGCCCAGCCCGTCACCTAATCAAGGTAACAAAAAGCGTACTTCGATCAACTACACACGGCCTGGTCGATCGCATCTCAGCGCAACTGTCATGGACCGATCGCCTAGTCCGCCACGTCCGCAGCCGATGAGGAGGCAGTCTTCTGAGGACGGGGCGGTGATCTTGCGGAGGAAATTGGAGTTTCCGCCGCCCCCTTCTGGAGGGAGAACGCCATCGCCACAGCGTCTCATGCTCCCTCCACCGCCACCTGCGAGTGCATCATCAAAACTGTACAGACTGTCAAGGAATCCGGCTGCCATTAGCACTACTAAGACTTTGCTGTTCTGCGCAAAGGCTTATAGTTTGCTGTCGCCTTGTCAGCCGTTTGCGGCGGATCCACGCGTCCTGTATCCGTTGTTGTGCATAGCATCACTCGACTTCTTGCATGCTGGTATATCCATCAGGGGAAGACCAGTCGACTTGGGTGGGTTGGGACGCTCAGTGATACTTCTGCTGGCACACATGATGGTGGTGGGTGTTCTGTGGAGATGGAATCGACTTTGCGCAGGCCGAAGTGTTGCATGGGATGGCATGTAACGGATGTTCGGGAACGGAGTATGGTCGTGACAGATCTGATTTATGATACCTCTATAGCACTGACACAAAGTAACAAAATCATCATAACAATACTTCTGAACGTCGCAGTTGGGTGCAGTGCCTTTCAATTCGAGTTGTTCGACGCGCCGCGCACGTTATGACGGGCGTCGGTGGCTGGGTGGGGCCAGGGTTCGTTAGCTTTGTTTTGGAGTAAACACGCTGACCCGCTTCATCTTCAACACTCATCGCACTTTCCACTACAACGCGCCCCAAGACACCCCATCATACTTGGGCTGGAATTACTCTTGGAGGTAATGATATAACTTCAGTAGCCTTTACGAAGTATCTTTCTCATACCCTATTCACGTGTTTACCACGCGACGCGACCCTCCACAAGCTGCCCGCCGCAGCCTCACAATTTCGACATGCAGTCGTCTCCTCCCACAAGTGACGGGAAAGCGCGCGCTATTCGAGAACTATCACGCAGCCTCAGCCACAGCCCCAGGAATATCACCTCACCGTCACCACCACCAAGCGACTCGAATCCCACTCAGCGCTCGGGCTTCGGCACCAACACGTCTCAGTTCTTTGACGACCCGGACATTCTCATGTCCACACAGCACAACATTGGCGAAGACACCAACACACTCCCAGCATACCCGCATATTCGGTCAACAGCCAAGAAGATGAACACCTGGGCTCCGTTCCGCTCCCAGCAGGTCCAGCCGGACACGTCCATGGTAAACAAGGAGTTTGGCGACTTTGACCACAGCATATCCGACGAGGAAAGCATGGCCGTCGAGCAGGCGCGAGGTAACCGCAGCAACCGCGGTACTCCCAGCAAGATGAGCTCTCAGTTTAACAGCCTTTACGACATCACACCCCCCACCAACCGGTCGCGCAAGTCATACCAGGCAGAGACTGGTAGCCTTCGACGCGACGCGGCGATCCGACGCGCCTCACGCAACGACCTTGACACTGCATCACCGCGTCCTGCAAGCAAGCGCAACTCCCCCGCCCTATCTACAAAGGAAGACCGCAAGCGCACTTCACTTGCACAGCTGCACGCGAAGCTCTCGGAAGACGAATCATCGTTCATGGAGCACCGGCCACCAACACTGACCATGGACTCGGCCAAGAACACGCGCTGGGGTAACAGGAGCCGACAGACCTCGCTCCAAACTGACGGCAACGTCGACCAGCCGCAATCGAAAACAACATCTCGCTCCAGGCCGGCTACAGCACAGAACGCGACTGCGCAGTCTTTTATTCTGCCCGATATCCCCAACCTTACCGAGCTTGTCTCTGGCGTCTTCGACGATGGCACGCCAGTCTTTTCCAAGACTGCACCCTCAAGATCACGCTTCGCTGCTCCTCCATACGGTGGTCGCCGACCGTCGCACATTCCCATCGACGGCGCGCCCATCCCCGACGAAGAGAAGGCCATCTTCGCTGCCCTCCAGCAACTACAGGAGAAGATTGCAGACATGGAACGTGAGCGTGAGGAGAAGGACAAGAAGATGGATGAGCAGGAATTGGAGCTGATCGAGCTGAGGGCTACCACACAAGCGCAAGAGAAGCTGCGACGAAGCGACAGCGCGCAGGACTCTGATGCTGGCGGAAAGAGCGGCTGGAAGGTCGAGAAGACGCGTAAGTGTCTGTAAAATGTAGAAGATATATGACTTGACTGACAATGACTAGGTCTTGACGCGACAGTACAGACCCTCCGAACCAAGCTCGATCGCGCCGACCGCAAATTCGCTGTACTTGAAATCGAGAAGAAACGTCTAAGTACCGAACGCGACAACATGGCGAACCAGCTGGGTGTCGCATTCCAGACCTGCGAAGAACTTAAGACCGAGAAGAACGCTTTGAGCCACGAGAACGAGCAGCTCCGTCAGGAGATTGACAACCTTCGCGAACAACTCGAACAAGACCAGTCACACCACCGCGAAGAGACAACTCAGCTTCGTCAGCAGTTCGATCAAGCCGCGAATGCGACCCAGAGGGAGAACGTCAACCTACATGCCGAGTTGGCTCGCGTACGCGCTCAACAGGACGAAAACACCCAGCAGTTGACTCGTAGGGATATGGAACTGCGAAAGGCGCGTCAAGAGCATGCTGAGTATGCCCGTTTGAAGTCCGACCACGAGTCGCTCAAGGCTCAATTGGCAGAATTCAAGGCGAAGCGCGAAGAGGAGGCTCAGCGCTGGTCTCGTCAAGAAGCTTCGTTGCGAGCTCAGGTTGGCCGACGCGACGACACTATTCGACACTTCGAGGATATGACACAGGAACGTACCAACGAAGCCATGCGTCTGGACAATGAGAACCTTCGGAACGAGCTTCGCGAATTGCAAGCCCAGCAAGATGAGGAGAACGAGGAGTGGGCCAGGAAGGAGGCAGAGTTGCAGCGAAAGATTCGCCAGCGTGAGAATTCTCGAAAGGCTAGGGACATCGAGCAGCACTTTGACGATACCACCGGTCCCGTTTCGAAAACTCGGGATACAGAGCACATCTTTGAAGACACTCTGCAACGCAAGCCTAGCTATCGCCGCGAAGACACACGTACGCGCATCAAGAACCGTGTCCAGCAGGAAGTCCGCAACAGCAAGGTCGCTGGAGTACCAAACCAAGAGAGTCCACGGAAGTCGTTCACCGGACATTCGCGATTCTCAACCCGCAGTGTCTCAGCACCTGTTCCCGCTGACAAGCACGCCCGCGCCGAGAGCGATGTGGAGTCGACAACTGATCTGTCTCTTGCGCCTCGCGCAACTCTTCGCATCTCACGAAACCCCACTCTAACGAGACAGACCACGACTGTTCAGCCTCCTGCTGACCTGAGTCTGACAGAGTTGAGCTTCTTCCCTCAGGAAGAGATTGCTAGACTTCGAAGATCTTTGGAAGAACAGCGAGCTGCCGAGCGCCTTGGTGCTTCATCCGCTAGAACCGAAGAGCCAGTCCGCGAGGATACCGTTCGATCGCAGCGCCAAACTCGCGAGGACACTGTCAGGTCAGTCGCTTCGGCTAAGAGTGAACGACGACCCTCTCTTGTGCGCAAATCGTCACTCAAGGACACCACTCAGCGCACCACCAACACCCACTTCGAAGAAGACACTGGCAACATGTCGAACTTGGACGCCGACGCCGAAGCCACCCAAACAAAGCAGTCAGCCATCGACGCGTCCATGCTCAGCAACACCAGCCGCAGACGCCGCAGCGCTCCTACTGAAATGACATCCGCCTTCATCCTCCCCGACATCAAGCTCAGCTCCACCAACCAAACCACCACATCCCGCAAACCCATCAACAAAGACCACGACAACGACAACTGCACCGTCTGCCGCCGCGAAGGCTACACGACAGCCACCGGCCCCCTCCGCGTCCCCAAACTCGTCTCTGTATCCACGCGCACAGCCGACGAACCCGACGCAACCCTCCGCCCCGCACAATCCCCGCGCGAAGCCCTCGCCCTCGTCGTCAAAGGCCTCAAAGACGAGCGCGTCCACCTCTGGGCCGAACTCGCCGTCCAAACCGCCCTCCTCGAGCAGCACGACCCCAGCTTAGGAAAGCGCCGCCGCGACGCCCTCAACGCCTCGATCCAAGATCTGCACCGCCGTCTCGAATGGCTCGACATGCAAATTTACCGCCTCCACGACGTGCTCGAAGGCCAAAAAGCTGACGAGCTCACCGAAGCGGAATTCGACGACCTTACACAAGAGGTTCTTGTCCAGCAGTCTGAACAAGAGCAAGAGCAAGACGACGGTAACACGGAGAAATCGGTAACTACTGGTGGAAAGAAGAAGGCGAAGAAAGTCACGATCCGCAGCTTTGTCGATGAGGATGAGGATGAGAGTGTGGAGTTGAGGCGTAGTGCGGCGCAACAGGATCACGGGGCGGAGGAGAGTGGTGATGAGACGCATGAACTTCCCTGGGAAGGGTTTGGGGAGGAGAGTATGGAGGGGGATGTTAGTTTTAATGCGTTGGAGGGGTGGAGGGCTAGTGTGCATTGAGTTTGTTGGGTATGAGAAGAGGGTGTTTTGAGTATTCTGTTTGATGAAAAGTAGGGTTGGGTGGTGCATTAGGGTGTTTTCTTTGGATATCGGTTGATTGGGTTGGGGATTGCATTGTTATCGGGCATTGGGTATGGGCGTTTTCTTTCTTCTCCTTCCCAGTCTGTATGAGAGGCGGTTTGGTTTCTTTCTTTCTCATTTGGATGGTCTTTCTCTTCTTGGTCGACTTCGCTCTTCTTGTACACCTTCGACCGCTCGGCATCTGGCTTGGTATACACTTCTCGGTTCGTTCGGTTTGAGACCTCGACTCACCCTCTTTGGGTTCGAGTTGGTCTCGCTGGAAGAACAGGGATGTGTTTGTTGGTTCATGTGCCGGGGAGTTGCAAGCTCACAGAACGGGTCAGTGGATTGCCTGGAATAGTTTGAATACGAAAAAATGGATACATCATCGAACACTTTCCAACTGAAAACAATAATGTATCGCTCGTCTCGCTATCTTATCCTACTTGTAGTACGGTCGCACAATAAACAGTCTCTCGCATGTGCAAGAGTGTATGTCATCTGCTGGACTTTGCTACCAAAAGTCCTGAGGTGACTGACTCCTCTGCCGCCGTCTAGACAGACCCCTTGGCATATTACCCTTAAACGCACCTGTAGCTTGCCATATACTCGGTCCCGCATTTCTAGTTTGCTCTTCTGATGGGTCTTCCTCTTCAGACGTTCCATCTTGTAAGGCCTCTTCAGTCTCCTCATGTATGACGGGTTCCATGAAGGTTCCCGTATTGGCATCCTCCGCAACGTTAACATCTTGTTCGGCTGGATAACGTCTATGTGGCATTGGACTTTGACTGCTTAGCCGTGTTCGATGTGGCTGTGGACAGGAAGACGCCCGTCCTCTCCTGATCTTTCTTTCGGGTTTCGGAGGAGGTGGAGGTACGACGGGCGGAACCACCAGACTTGTTTGGGACGCTGCCTCTGGGGGGGTAGGTGGAATTGAGATGATGTGAGGTCCAACATCCTTGTGTATCTTTTTCCATCTGCGACATTGTTCCAGTACCATGTCTATTGCTTCCTCATACTCTTTTATGCGTGGATCTTCTTCTGCAGGTTCAGGCGACGTGGGAGGGGATTCTGGTGCTGACGCCTGATGGTGCGAAGACTGTGTAGACTGTGTAGGCGTGGTAGCAGTTGATTGGAACGTGATTGACGAACTACCCTGATCCGAGCGACGAGCTCTTCGGTCTATCCTCTCTTGAACAACGACATCGTTGCTGTATTGGGTGACCGAGTATCGAAATTGTCGTAGTGGTTTCGTTTGCGGGATGAAATCTGGATCTTTAATGTTCTTTTCATGCACTTTAGCTTCCGTGATTGCTTCGTTCAAGTCTGCTTTAATCTTGCTTCGCTGGATGCGACGTTTACGACTAAGTGTGTCAGTGAAGCCGTTATTGATGGGATCATGCGACTTACATCTTCTCTTGAGTAATTGCAATGCGCTTCTCTACCGTCATATTGAATCCCACCTCAATGCGTCGTCTTTCGGTCTCGGTCAAAGAAAGTATCGACTTGAGATAAGCCAGTTCCCTATTTAGCTTCTCGATGAAGCGGATATTTGTAAAGCAAACCATGCTCTGTCTTGCCACGACGAGGGAAGCACAAAGATATCTTAGCGTACCCTTACTCCTGAGCCATACGACATGAGCAGTAACAACTTCGATGATGTTATAATTATCTCGAGGGTCCCTGGCGACTGGCTGCACCTTGCCAAGTAAAATTTCGAAGCCTTGTATGGTCTTTATGGTCCAAGATGTCAATTGTAGCTTCAACTTCGTGGTGTGTTCCGAATTCGATGGATCTTCATCGCACATATCCAAAAAGTCGTCGCATGTTCCTGCGAAGAGATCCATCTCATCCTGAACATGAGCAAGGTCGTCCTTAGCGTACCGGACGTCCTGGACTGTCTCCTTGAGCTTCCTGATTGTCGCGAGTAGTACAGTTGATAAACCGAAGATACCAATAGTGAGACTTGCTGGATCCATACTTTAATGAAAAATATAGGCGATGTGTCGTTTTCAATTGTTCTGTAAGTGTATTTGTTTGAGCGCAAAGAGACGAAAGGCTTAGGTATGTCAAGTTGACCAGAAGCTGCAGAAACAGAGAGAACTCGACAGAACCATTCCGAACGTGCATATTGACCGGTGAACTGATGGCTTTATTGAGTATGCACGACTCTACCAACCAGCGGCTAATGGCACTCACCACTTTGGCCTTCGCATGCAGGGCAGGCGGGGTAACGACCTCGCCTCTCTGCCTGCGCAGTTGAGGCAGACTCACCACACCGGGTATAACAGTGGTTGTTGCATCTGATAGGCGTTATTGCCTATCGAAGGACGTGTGGGGGTACGGCATGGAGGTGTTGGGCGTGGTTCATCCGTCGATCGTTGCTTGGGTGCATGGCACAGCCCTGGTGATAGGAGCGTCGCTACGAGCCTTGCTGTCGGCCTTGGATCGCTGCGGGAATACTGCGTACCGGTTTGTGAGACGGGAGAAGGAGGTAGGAAAGAGGAAGGCGGAAGTTGCGTGAGCAACACGTGGATTAGTGCCTTGGCAGCTCATGTAAGGAAGGCGCTCTCACGACATCACACCCATGGGAAAAATTGAGATTCATGTCTCGATTGATACTACTCAGAGCCCTCGGCCCAAGCAGATCGCCACACAAGGTAGCCTACGTATGACCGAACCTCTCAAATCCGAACCTACGAAATCCACCAGTGCTCCTCCAGTAAAAGGCAAAGGGTATCATCCATCTCAGTCCTCCATCCGTAACGCCGTCATGAAAGTCGTAAGGGATCCAAGCACGAAACCCAGATCCAGACCCATATCCGTCATCAACATCCCCATATTCCTTCCGTTTGACCGAAGAGAAGCGCAACTCACAAGCAACAGAACTGACCCATATCCCACCATCGCCATAACCAGCACATACAACCGACTCCCGCTCACCTCCCAGAATAGGACTGAAAAAAGCGACGAAAAGCGCATGCGTAGAAAAATGACTGGCAGAACGCTGAAGAAAGACATTGAGGAAGAAAAACTTACTGTGATTGGTCGCGTTCGCATCTCGGAAACCAGCGAACAGCGATCCAGCACACAGCTCTTTGTCAAGTCGAGACTCCCGTCATCCTTTCCCCTTGGATAGCTCTTCACAGGTACCTCTGCTCCCTGTCGCCGCGCATCCTGAGGATGGGGCGCTCTGAGACAGGCTTCTGGCGAGGTTTGTAGATCTTTCGACCAGTGACGACAGCGATCGCGTTCGGGTTTGAGAGCTTGCGCTTGGCGGCATCGTCGTCACCGCTGTCGACGGCCCACTTGTCCGAGCGCTTCCTGGAACTGCCTCGCTTGGGGACCGTGATGTTGGAGCCGTTAAGACTGGGAAGAACGTACTGCTCTTCGACCGATTTGCCCTTGCCCTTAGGGCGATTGAACATGCGAATCGGGCTTGCAGACATGGTCATGGCAGCGGGTGGCTCGCGGCCAAGGGGTGTCATAGGAGAAGGCGTGCGCTGTGAGTCGGGGAGAAGGCGCGTCAGGCGCGAGCCACTGAACGAGAGAGGCGAACCAGTGGGACTGGACTTGACCATGCGACGGTTGGTAGGTGTAGTGAATGCGTTGTGGTCAGGCTCAGGGCTGGCCTCGTTGCGGACGGCACCGGTACTGGTGTTAGCAGCTAGTAGCAGTAGACCACAGGATGCGTTTGGGTTACCATGAGAGTTGAGACCTTGAGGACTTGCGGTACCACGATCATTCTGCGGGCGGGATACAGTAGGGAGACCAGTGCCCGGAGCCGAATTGCGTCGGCTGCTGTCAGCATGACGGCCATTCCGACCAAGATACCCAGTGGAGCGCCTGGAGTTAGTTGGAGCCCCGATGTTGGTGAAACCAGTACCGGTGTTGGCGTTGAGTGCCGGACGTTCCCTAGCACGCTTGTCGTGGCGACTGGCTGCCTCGTTGTGAGACACCATCTTGACCTTGACCTGACTCTATCAATTTAGCCCACAAACCACGAAGATCCCGGGTATGCAAGGGGAACTCCGTACTCTGACCTGGTATATAGCTGATGCTCGCAGTAAAAGTGTTGTGCGCTGTGAAAAATTGTCGTTCGCGTCGAGGTGTTGTTGTGATGGCCCGATTAGGTGTTTATATACAAACGGACGCGGACGCGCTCGGGCCGGGCGACGAGAACTTTGCACCCCCGCATGGCGAAAAGTGTTTCGAGGTGAAGAAGACGAGGAGCGGGGAAGAAAGCGGTAGGGCTTGATGTGGACGTGATTCGCCTTCACTGTGAGGAGAGGCGGTTGGGTGGTAGCGTGGAGCGGTGAGGAGCCGGCGGGCGGCCAGATAGCATGTATATATCCTGAGATACGGTAGGAAGGGAGATTAATAGCCAATAAAGAGTAAAAGTAGTTCGCGGCAATATATAGGAACTGTCCCACATGCAGACATCCGTTCATGTGACAGGTACGGGTTGAGTGCGATACTTATTGCATGTGTTGTGAGCGAAATAACGGAAGCAGTAGCAGATGAGTAGAGTGAGTGAGTTAAAGAGTCTTAAGACAAGGACATGAGAAGAAAATTGAGATGAGAGTTGAGAAAGGCGAGTGATGAGAGGAAATGTCAGGTAATAGCATACAGTACCTCTAACATCGGCCTTAACTTATAAGATCGAAAAGGTCATCCGACCAATCTTACACAAGAGTGACGAAATAAATGATCCTAGTCACAAGCCTACTATGAAATTCAAAAGCAAGACACAAACGCCAACAGAGAGATCCAACCCAGAACCAAAACGTAAAGCAGCCACATGCCAGGGGAATATGCAGCAATGTAGCCTTTATATGCGCCAGATCAGCGCCGTGAACGTCCAGCCATGGAAGTAGAGTGAAGAAGAAAGGTCGTGGACAATACAAAGGAGACTGATGGCACCCGAAGAAGGGTTGCCTCAGATGTCCTCCATATTGCCCGCCGCTTCATCTTCATCGCCTGACTCGTAGCTGCCGACAGAGCTCATCTCGTCATCATCGCCATCGTCTTTGTCAGAGTCTTCGGCAGTGTCCTTGTTGGCGTACTTCTGGACGTATTCTAGATGTACATTAGCCTGGCTCACACGACTCACCCTTGTATACATACCCTTCACCTTGGCCTCGTAGCTCTTAGGTTCGCGCATAAGGAGGGCTGCAGCCTCGCCGTTCAGAGGATCGGTCGGGTTTGGGTATCGCAGGAGCTGAGGAAGGAAGACCTCGAAGATGTTGATCATGTCGTACATTGGTGACCATGTCTGGTTGATGACGTCGAGGCAGACGGAGCCAGAGCTATACAAGTAAGCGGGTATTCTCCAATGTAGCCAAACAGAGGTATAGTTCGTACAGTTCGTCGATATTGGGGTGGAATATCCTGTTCACGAAGCCAATGCTAGGGCTCTTATACGGATACTGATCAGGCAACTCGACATGGATCTTCCAAAGCCCGCCCTCGAATGGCGCTGTCCTTCATTAGCACATGATGATGCGCATGGCGCATGCGCAACTTACTTTCTACTGGGCCCTTAAACCTAACGTAGAACTCCTGCCTGTGGTGTGTCAGCGTCCTTTCGGCGAATGCGGATTCGGATGGTAGGAAGGACTGACACTATGGGATGTTAGCTGTGTATCCGATAGGAATGGTCGTAATGCTACTCACTGTTGTCGTTGACCAGAGTCACCTCGTAGTCGCTCATGAGCCTGCCTTGTATCAGCTATCGGGGTTCCCCGTGTGGTTGCCAGGCGCGTGGCGCGAAGGAAGCGGCAAGTTGGTCGACATACATCCTGTTCGCATGTTAGCATTCTGTTTTACAGCCGGATCCATGCGCAACATACTTCATGACCTGTATAGTTGGGAAGAGGCCTCGGTTAGCTCTTGTCCCTTGCTCAGCAACCACCGGGGTGAAGGTCTCCACATACATCCGTCTCAATACGTCTCTTTGGCGAACTCATATTGGCGTTCCTGATATCGCGACCTGTAAAGGATGCTGCTCTTCCCTAGTCTTCCGCTCGTCTTCAAGTTGTATACAGCAGTGCGCAGCTCGCAGTGAGAGCTCTCGTGAGGTAGGCGGCGGGGCTATCGATAGCGGATGAGGGGCGCGTTCGTTGGCAGCTGGTGCGTGCTTTGTTGGCAGATTGTGGTTGTTTGAACCCTGGTAAGGATGTCGATCGGTGAATGTGTGTTGTTGTCGCGTCTATGGGGTCGGACGTGTCAAAGGGCAGGAACAGTGAGGCGGGAGTAATGAATGCGGTAGTCGCGATCACGAGCTCGATACCGGCATGTCACGCTTGCGCACGTCTCGCCGGGCAAGTCATCGCCGAGACCACGGCGCGACCGCGTATCTCTGCCTCATGCATTCATAACAGCACCGCTCTCCAGTCATCATGATGTCTACTTCTACTATCACTGATTCTACCGAGGTGCTTACATGCCCAGGTGTCGATTCGCAAGCTGTGCAGAGAGGATACTCCGAAGGCTACGTCACCGTGTGCCACGCGTAGCCATTCAAACCCAGCACTTGAATCTACCAAGTATAACAAAACGCTCTGAAATGATCCACGGTGATGCACAAGAACAGCAGACAGACTGAGATACACTCGCCGTGCATGAAGCGGGACGTTTCTTACCAAACGCAGACTGGCTGGTTCCCGAAGGCTACCGCTTCCCTGATCTGACTTGACACTTCAGCGTAGATGGAACGAAGAAATCTTCAATTCCGTCTGAATCAACCAAGACTTGTTCGAAGCTTATGCCGACCGCACAGCTGAAGATAGTATAAGTTCAATGCATACCGAGACTGAGGGTGCTGGGACCGACATCCAATCACTGAGGAGCAATGCCGCAGCTTCCCCGAGATCCTCGCCTGAGGCTTTCACCGCCGGTCCGAACGACGCTCTCTGCAACTCGAAGCACAACGCTGAATTCAGAGAGAAACAAAGGCAGATGGGACGGACACGCTACAGTATACATAGTCATAATCAAAAGGCGGGGTGTACCGAAGAATCGACGCGCCGAAGACAATCAGGGCACATCCAGACCCCTGGCGTCTGGGCGCAGGCTGACCCTCGGTTCTTCCAAAACTCCAAGGTTAGGTATACAATCTTCAGCGCAGCTCTCTGCACATGTTGCTTAAAAGCAACACCCATCCCGCCCTAGGACCATGGCTTACGAACAAACCTCCACACCGTCCTCAGGGGCTCTGACAAATTTTCTACCGCCCAAAATCCCCACCACCACCACACTTGCGACACTGCCGCCATGTCGCGTGCCCTCATGAACGTGCTGCGAACGTCTTCGCGACATATACCCACAGCTCCACGTGCATACTCGCCGTCGTCGCCGATATCTCGAGCCGTACTGCCTTCCGCACAAATCCGATGGAGTTCACATTCTCCACTGGGCTCTGCGCCAGCAAATGCGCGTAAACCCGTCACTCTGAACACGCTGCAGAGTCTATACCGCAAGAACGAGCCCATCACCATGATAACCGCGCACGACTTCCCCAGCGCCCACGTCGCCGACCACGCCGGCATGGACATGATACTCGTCGGAGACAGTCTAGCCATGGTAGCACTAGGCATGGAAGACACCAGCGAAGTGCTAATGGAAGAGATGCTACTGCACTGTAAATCCGTTGCGCGCGCAACAAAAGGCGCATTCACAGTACGCCCCCTTCCTTTCGAACCCAACCCATCTGAATCCACTGACAAACTCCTAGGTCGGCGACCTCCCCATGGGAACCTACGAGATCTCCCCTGCCCAAGCCCTCGAATCCGCTATCCGCATGATCAAAATCGGCCGCGTCAAATCAGTCAAACTGGAAGGCGGCAAGGAAATGGCTCCTACAATAGCCAAGATAACTTCTGCTGGCATCCCCGTCCTCGCGCACATCGGCCTCACACCTCAGCGCCAAAACGCTCTAGGTGGTTTCCGCGTGCAAGGCAAATCCACATACTCCGCCTTGAAACTCCTGGACGATGCGCTCGCCGTTCAGGAAGCCGGTGCTTTTGCCGTCGTCCTAGAAGCTGTGCCGGCTGAAGTCGCTGCTGTGGTTACCCGAGAACTGCGTATACCTACTATTGGCATTGGAGCAGGTAATGGCTGTTCGGGCCAGGTGCTCGTGCAGGTTGATATGTTAGGAAACTTCCCACCTGGACGGTTCTTGCCCAAGTTTGTCAAACAGTATGGGAATGTCTGGGAGGAGGCGCATCGGGCGATATCACAGTACAGGGATGAGGTCAAGAGTAGGGAGTATCCGGCAACGGAACATACTTATCCTATGGATAAGAAGGCGTTTGAGGAGTTTAGAACGGTGGTTGATGAGGAGAAGGAGAAGTCGGATTTGATGTGATGGAGCGTTGATAGTGCGTTTCCTGGTCTTGTTGGTGGTCATTTTTCCTTCGTTGGAGTTATGTAGGAGACGAAGCGTTGTTCTGCATACTGTAGAGGATTATGCATTGTGTCTGACATCCAAATTCGCCTACATCGTGATCCTCTTGCTTACTCACGAACATCACCATCTTGACAAGTACACGGAAAGACACAAACGTTGAACACTCCATCACAATCCAGCGAGCTATCTACCTCCACACCCAATGAGTGAAACACTCGCCTCTACATCACATCCCATACACAATGCCAAAAAAAAGGATCATCCCCCAACCTCCTAAACTCATGCCATCTTATATCCCAAAAAGACCCACCCTCTCCCATCTCGAACCGAACCCTCTCCCATCTCGAACCGAACCCTCTCCCATCTCGAACCGAACCTAGGGTTTCTTTCTTTCCGCTCCGTACCGCTCGCTCGCTAGCTACCAACAGACAGCCAGTAGCCAGTCACTATAACAAAAAACGACAGCAACACACATAACAGATTTCAATCACAAACACAATGCGCGAAAGGCCGGCATAAAGCGTGTGGCCGCACAGGTGGGGTAATCCTAGTGGTTATCACACCTATGCGGGCACACGCCATGTACATGCCTGTCGCACATTGTGCTTGGATTCTGTATGGCCATGCGCGGGTGCAATCGTTCGATGTTTTCTGTGTTATTTAATAAATTAACTTGTAGTAAAACACCTCATGAACGGTGTCGCCCTGACCAATGCACAGGAGACTAGTGGGGGGAAGAAGAACGGGATTATGTTAGCTCATAGCTTGGATCCTCGGGGTCTGTCGTGGTGTGTGTCTAGTTTTCCGGGCCGACTTTGCACTACAGAACATCTTGCGTTACTGACGCGCGCAAGTGTTGTGACTACAATGCAGACTGAGAGGATATCCAGATGATTGACAGAGGAAGGTGTTGCACATGTAGCTTTGGATTCGACAATCTAAAAGCATAGTCCTTCCGAGATTCAACGTAGTAGTTAAAGCTGTCTGCATCAACCACCCAGCATGCCTTTGGAAAATACACCATTAACAACATACACACATCCATCAACCCAAAACACTCTCTTCTCAGATAACTAAAACTTTTTCTCAACCTACACCAACCAACTAACTACAACTAGCTTTACATCAACCAACAACCAACTCCAGAAGTATGAATGGAGATTGTTTATACGTTTGGTTACCAACCAGAACCCAAAAAAGATCGCTGCGGCGACAACAACAACATGCACTGCTGCTGCTTTTTGGAGCGGGACATGATCCTGTAAACGCCGCCCAATGCAACCAGTGTGTATCGATACAATGACATGTCTCCGTCATCATCCCTCGTTTCCAAGCTTGCTGTGGGGGGTATACAGGTATATAGTACAAGAAAGAGAAGGAAAAAAGGCGAGACGGAAAGTATGGCAGACTTACATCTCAAGGACGCGGGGCAGGAGTCTCTTCAACAGCCGGTTAGCTGTTTAGAACTCGCGGGCCTCTCTCCTTGGTCGGTCACCACCGAAGCCACCGCCGCCTCCACGCCTGTCACCACCGCCGAAGCCTCCGCCTCCTCTCCTGTCGCCGCCAAAGCCACCACCACCTCCTCCTCTGCGGTCACCGCCGCCTCCTCTCCTGTCACCACCGAAGCCTCCGCTCCGGCCTTCACGGTCACCACCAAATCCTCCAGGTCGGCCACCTCGGTCACCACCAAAGCCCCCGCTGCGGCCTTCACGGTCACCTCCGAAACCTCCACTGCGGCCGCCGCGGTCACCGCCAAAGCCTCCGCTTCGGCCACCAAAGCCGCCGCCGCCGCCACGTCCTCCACCAAAGCCTCCACGGCCACCGCCGCCACGTCCGCGGCCTCCGGAGAAGAGGCTAGCAGGTGGTGGGGGTGGGGATGGCATGCCCCAGCCAAACTCGGCCAGACGGTTCGCACCTTCTAGCAGACCCTGCTTGTCACCATACCACTGGTAGCTTCCGAACAGACCACGGAATGCGGCGTCGAGTTGGTCGGGGTAGACCTTCTTGTGTGCCTCGACGGTATCAGAGAGAATCTTTGCGACGTTCTCAGGGAGCTCGGCCGGTTCGCTCATGTCAACGGTGGCAGTCTCGAGCATATCGGTGGCGTCGACAAGAGGCAGGTCGCGAAGACGACGGCGGACTTCTTGCTTCTCAAAGGGAGAGATGAGCAACCAGCCCTCACCTTCCTTGCCGGCACGTCCAGTACGACCGAGACGATGGATGTAGGAGTCGCGCTCACGGGGCAGACCAATCTGGATGACGTGGGTAACTTCGGGGAAATCCATTCCACGGGCTGTTACATCCGAGGAGAAGAGAATGCCGGACTTTGCGAGACGGAAGTCATCTGCAGCCCTTGAACGTTGCTGTTGAGTGAGCTTGGCGTGGATCTCGTAGCATCTGGTGCCAGAAAGAGGGGTGTTGCGCTTGAAGCCACCGTTGAGCTTGTAGAAGACCGATGCTGCGAGGGTGACCTCAGCGGTGCTGTTGAAGTAGACGATAGCCTTGAAGGGTCGGGTTTCACCAGCCTGTGCCTTCTGTTGTGACTGGAGGATCAGATCGTAAAGTGTGGGCATGACGTTCTCGAAACCGTTCAGATGGACGAGTCTTTGCGGGATACGCTGGTGTGTTGGCTCCTCGTTCTCATCGACGCACTTGGCGAAGTGGAAGCCGGGGCGCATGATCTGGCGAACTAGGTTGACGACATCGCGGGGAATAGTAGCGGAGAACATGAGGTTCTGGCGTTCGACCTCGGCTGGGTCGGGAAGGAAGTTCTTGATCTCTTCAATCTCCTTCTGGAAACCGTCGTCCATGAGGCGATCCGCCTCGTCCATGACCAATGCTCTGAGCTTTGGTGCCTTGATGCCGGAGTAAGGGTCTGAGAGAATGTCCATCAGTCGTCCGGGAGTAGCAATCATGAGATGGCACCCCTCGCGCTGGGTCTTTTGAAGCATAGCCCTCTTCTGCGTGCCTCCGACAGCAACCTGCACGATGATGCCCGTGCCGGCGACCACTTTCTTCGCCTCGACAGCGATCTGCTCTGCCAGTTCACGGGTTGGCGAAATGACAATGCCGCGGATATCGTCTGGTCTGGCGCGCTTATATCCTCTGACCTTCTCGCCGAGCTGGGGGTCGTTCGCGATAATTCGTTGGATGATAGGGATGAGGAAACCGAGTGTTTTACCGGTACCGGTCTTTGCTTGTGCGATGCTGCCTGATGTTAGCGAATGGAAGTTACAATCGAAGAAAGATCTTACATGTCAACCCCGCTCAAGGCCTCGTTGATGGTCCTGGACTGCACATCCGTCATGGTCGTGAGCTTCATTTGCCTCGTGATAGTGTTGATTAGGTTAGGGTGAACAAGGCCGCGTGTGGCCAGGTCCTGGAACTCTGTGACGGGACCATCTTCCTCAATGCTCTGTTGGGCCTCCTGTTGCCACTTTGCGGCACTGTTGTGGAAACCAGCGAACGAGGCATTTCCGAGGCGCGCTGACTGTAATGGTATTCTCAGGGCGCTCGAGGTATTAGGGAAAGGTGTGCGGAGGGTCCTGGTGGAAATTGAGGCAAGATTCCTCGCGAGGGTCGCGGGACATCTTCTCACTGCGCCGAACATGATGTGCGGGTAATGGTACACACTCGTTCGAAACAGAGGGTATATTGAACGATTAGAATGAGCAACTAGAGTACTCTGCGTGTGCGCCTGAAGGAAGACGGCGAATGGGGAGAAAAGAATGGCGTGTACCCGTTAGAATGTTACCGCTAGAAACTTTGCCATTGCACTTTTCCAAGGGACGTGCGTCGACAACGCGCTAGGAAGTCCGCCCGATAACGATAAGCGGCTGATCACGTGTAGAACATGATCAGGGTCCAGCAGCTCGGACGGAACAGTCGATGCATATCATTAATTCGTCAGTCTATCAAGTTATGCAGATGCCTAACGCCATAGCTAATGCAGTCCAATTACTCAGTCGATCCGCCCCATACTCTCCTCACCCCGCTGGCTCTCCGCTATCCTCATAGCTTGCAATCCCTCAGCGAGACCCTGTTGAACGCCTCCGGTGACACCTCGAACCCACCAAATGGTCATCTCGTTGATCGCCTGTCCTACCATGCCATCATTCATCTGGCACACGGTTTGCGACAGCCGCAGCGTCTTCCGTCCGATATCATCGACAGTCGCGACGCCTGTATTGACGAGCCGTTTTGTGATCTGATGCTTCCTCTCGAACTGATAGGTGTGTGATAGGAATAGCTTAATGTATGGTAGAAGGAACTGTATGAGGATGAAGGATTGGAGGACGAGGGTGGCGGTCAGGCGGTGCAAGATCGTGGGGTCTCGTGGAGGCACTCTCTGAGTACTAGGACTGCGTTGCGAGACTGGGAGTAACGCGTGGGTATTCGCGTCGTTTGTTGTGTCGACTACGTCTTGTGGAAGAGCCGCCTGTATGCTCAACGTCTCTTCTGGGGTGAGCTTCGCTGGGAGCCCTCGAAGTAGGTAAGTTATGCCATGTATGTAGAGTTGTCGGGTCAGCGTCGCGGATGTCTCGTCGGGGCTACTGATCGATTCGCTTGATTCTCGAGATGCTTGAGCCATGAGGCTTGTTCCTGTAGGGTATGAGCATGCAATACTAACATTCGCGAGCGACATTCATACCTAAAGTAGCATACTTCCACCTGATGCCACAGCCGCCCTCATGAGCACCATGTGGCTGTGGAAGTGCGCTTCCTGAAGAACCAGGTCGATCCGATCCATCGTCCACGAACTCCACGTCTGCCTCGCCCAACGCAACTGACAGTCTAAACGGTGTGACCGAACCACTCGGGGGTATCGACGTATAGCCTGGAGGAGGCGTCTCGGGCTGTGGTAGTTCGTCGACTGAGGCTGATTTACTGTGTGTTCCGCGGTTTCGTACGTCGTTGAGAGATTGTCTGAGAGAAGGTATCGTCGGAAGATGGTTCGATACGACGGTGGGCAGGACGCTGTAGAGCATACTGGGCCGGAAGCTGGTCTCCTCCCCTTCCATTATAGACGGCGTGTCAAGAGTCGACGTGCAGATATCAGCGCGTTCAACCCTCAGCATACTTTCGGCTTATCTCCCGGGCGTATCCACCAAGCTGTGCGGTCGTAGATCCCAGCGGCGGCTTCACCCAGACTCTTCCGCAACCGCACACGAATAAGAAGCAGCCGAATGGGAATGGGTCGAGATCGAAGATGAAGAAAATATGCGAGATAAGCCTAGAGCTGCGACAGCCGCCGCATAGCGGCTATCCTCGTTTGGCGCAGACGGCATTATTCCGAATCCGTGCTATTTTCGAGAGTTGTGAGTTGCAAGCATGTGAAAGCGTTGAGTCGCTCACACCACAGGTGCAGGCCGTTGCGCAGGGGTCCTGAGATAGCCGAGCACCGAGCACCAATCAGCTGGAACGTGGAAAACGTGTGGGAACATTTGGATATCTTTGCTTCGTCACACGACGCCAACGTGCTACGTGAACTAGTCTAGCACTCGTTCTACAGTGTCTGCTGTAAGGATGCACGCCTCGGAAGGCTGCAGAATGTACGATCGTTCACCAAGCGAATCGCTTTGAAGGTGTAGTTGCCCAGTCTGCCTGCCGTGGGTTAAGTGTCGGATCGACCACTTCAGGCTTCTCCTCCAGGCCGGTACTCATCTCGACGTCCATATCCTCGCCTTCTTGAGTGCTCTCGACGAGCTGGTTGGTGTCTGGAGGCAGCGAGAAGTCAGTACCTAGGGTGTCACCTCCAGGGAAGATGTCCTTACCACCATCAAAACCATGACCATCATCCACATTCTGACCAGCCTGCACTCCATCGTCTCGTGTCATACGTTGGCGCAGGGGAACACGCTCAGTATCCCTGATGAAGGCTCGAATCTGCTCACAGTACTTTCGCAAGTTTTCGACGTCATCGCGGATCTTGTCCATAGTGTACGCATCTTGTTCCCCCTCCTTTGCTACCACTTCACTCCAGTGCTTCAAATCGCGGACGTCGCCATGAAGATAGGCGCCGAAGTCTCGAATGCGAGTGATGTCCTCGCGTGACCAGCGGGTACCGCCGTGGGAGTCGCGGTCGTAATTCACGACGAGATCGTAAGCGCGGATAGTGCGATGCATGAGGGAGTTCAGGTCTTCATCCCATAGCCGTGATGATTGAGCAGAAACTGCGGGATTGGAACGGCGAGGATTGATCGGAATACGGTTCACATCCGCGTCGTCGTAGTTGAGCGCAGCCTCAGAAGGTGCAGACGCTGGTGTCCATTGTCGGTTGGAATTGTACGGCGGACGATAGGAATCGGTCATGATTACGATCCGGTATATAGTCGAGTTAGGAGAGTGGAGGTGCGAGAAACACGCAGTCCAGAGAATTTATAGGCGGTCTCTGTTTGCGTTTGGCCCAAGTCAAAGTGAATGATCAGGTCACCATCCGTACGCGTGGGCCTTTCACTGAGCAAGACGTGGAGGAATGATGGACGACCTGGTGTTACGATCATGATCTTGATGTACAAGTCTGATATCACACTTGTTTATATTCGCAGAGTTCTGGCTTCCACATATTCTATACGATAATGAAAGTAACAGGAGATGAAGCAACATCGACGGGATATGGTACAGGGTGGCAAGGTAGCAAAGCTCCAGACGAGCCAGCGCTGGAAATCGAGAATTTGATAGCCACGGGAACGAAGGAGAGTGTGAGAACGTATTGAAAGACGTGGAAGAAGCGTGTAGAAACGTATGTACAACAGCGGACCTACTGTGTTCAGGACCAACTACGACCGTATATGCAAAATCCATGTCATCTCAAAGCATACTCTGCTGAAGACCTGCGTCTTGCCAATACCTGTTGAATACATGGCAGCACCCAGAACGTACATCACCGACATGACGTCTTTGTATGTGTGTGTTTTGTCTATTTCCGTATGCACTGTTCCTGACGCTTCCGGTGTTTTGCGGCCCATAGAACAAAGTCGCGGCCAAGGTGGGTGACACTTCCGGCTACCCACAAAAGCCTCCATCATCCAGACCCTTGATAAGTTTGAAGCTGTCACGGTCCCATGGAAATGGAAGACGCGGGAGCTTTTCACCAGCCAGTGTTGGCCTAAGGACGCGAAATGAGACGGGCCTAATGGTGCAGCGCTCGCCGTCGAATTACTCCCAGGACAGGAGACAGGAGAAGTGGGGTCGGCGTCAGTGCAAGCAGCAGAGGCGCGCCGCATGCAGAAGCTGCAAATCTTCCCCTGATACGCTGAATCGTGAGCCAGCAATACGGTGGGAGATTCGCAGACGCGAGATGTCGTGCAGGGCGCACTGACGGTGTTGTCGGCAAGGGTGTATTGTTTGCCCAGGTCGTTGTCTAGGCAAATGATGTTGTGGATGGTTCGCGCGAGATTTTCAGGCTAACCACAGTCGCTCTAGCCTGCATCATACTGTACCCAGCCTCCGGACCAAACAAAGACACTCTTTCCTTGGTCGATGAAAGCAGATCGACGTCTGCAACGCGCTTCACCTTCGCTCAATTGCTGTGTCGTCAACATCTCACTCGGTCTCTGAAGCTCCCTCGCATCGACATGGCTGCTACGCGTTGCTAGAAAACCTCGACGTGCCTGTACCGTCGCGTCGTGAGCTACACGCACACGTGCCCCTCCCACCACGCCCATCTATTACACCTCGAAGCACCCTCAGCCGCTATCCTACGTATGGCAGCAGTGGCTGTCCCTCCGTCGCCCCAGGTTCCTTCAGTCATGTCGAACCGGCGCGTCCCCCTCGCCAACCTGCAAAACGCTACCAACTCCCCGTTACGCGCGACTGCCATAGGAGGAAAGCGCCAACGCTCCCACGCCAGCGAGCAACGCGATGTCCCCTATGGCCAGCCACCACCCAAAAAACAGCTTATCGAGGTCGATGATGCTGAAGCTCGCCGCCACGGCCTTATTCGTCGGAGTGGGGCCCAGCCCACGGCTTTGACTCGCAAGCTGGAAGCAGCAAGAGAGACCAAGGCCCCGTCCAAGCAGGCCGCACAGCGTGCATCTCACGACCTAGAAACGATCCGACAATGGCAGCGTCACTACCGCAAGCTGTTTCCCCAGTTTGCGTTCTACTTTGACAGCGTCTCAGAACCCCAGAAAGACAAACTTTTGAACAGGGCACGCGTCCTAGGTTCCGTACGTCTGGCATACCCTTTCCTACATCCGTCGTGCTAACAGTCACCAGCGAGAAGTCAAGTTCTTCTCTCGGGAAGTCACCCATGTCATCACGACGCGTTCCATTCCCGCCGACCTCGATGGCAGTTCATCCTCCCACAAAGGCACCGTCAACCCGGCCCAGCTGGAGAACAAAAAGTCCATCTTCGATGCCGCCCTCGAGAAGTCCGACCGCGGTGACATCCTGTACAAGGCTAAGAGCTTGGGTATGAAGATATGGTCCGTCGAGAAGTTGCAGCGCATGGTGGATACCATGTTCAACAAGGAGACTGGGGAGGACGCGTCTACCCATTCGACACGTCAGGCGGTGGCTACGCAGCACAAGGGCCGTCCTGCTGATTTGCAAAGGCTGCTACAAAATGAGAAGTTGGACCGCGACTACGTCATGGCCTCGCAGGACATGATTCCGCTCCGTGGATACTACGTCTACGTGCACGATATGGACGAGGTTACCCGACCCGTCATGATCCGAGAATACCAGAAGGTTGAGAAAGAGAAGGGCAAATGGCCGCAGTTCCGTGCCTCCGGTAACGGCAAATGCCCGTTCGTGGAGGATCCCCATTTCGGTCGCCGACAGCAGGAAGAGCAGGAAGCACGCCGAAGGCAGGCTGCCCAGGCGCCACGGACGCGTGCTGCCTCAGCTATGGAAGAGAAGAATGCTTTGGGAGAGAACAACAATCTGGCAAGGCGTCCCAGCGCTCCTGCTGCCATTGTCAAAGAAGAACAAGATGGAGATGCGAAACCGTTAGATCCTCCAAAGGCCCTTCCTCCCAAGCGATGCAACACGGCAGACGGCCCACCACCAATGTTTGGCAGTGCTCAGGCTAGCATCCGAGCCATGCCCCGTTTCATCGCTGGTGAGCCGGTCGCGTCTGGTCTACATCAATCGAACATCACGTCCGCTATCCGCTCGCAAATGATCTCCTCGACTGCTGCTGCCCCTCGTGCTGGAAACAGCAAGGAAGTCAACCAGCTAAAACGAAAGGTCCTCGAGAAGAACAGCGTACCGTCGGCGAACACGAATAGTGGCCATTCGTCCGTTACAAACGATGTCAGGGCTGCGCTCAGCTATGAGCATTCTCAACCCATGCGCGCGGCAAAGCGCAAGGCCCAGGAGAACATGGGTCACACACACGATGATGGAGACGAAGAAAGACAGGCTCGTAAAGCAGCAGCCCTCCGCAGGCGCAAGACTGCTGAGAAGGAGCTGAAGCCTGGTTACTGCGAGAACTGCAGGGAGAAGTTCAATGACTTTGACGAGGTACGCACTACAAGCATTCTTCTACACATGATATACTGACAACATGCAGCACGTCGTCTCGCGCAAGCACCGCAAGTTCGCAGTTACCACGGACAACTGGGTTGAGCTTGACCAGCTCCTCGCCCAACTTGATCGTCGATGAGCCTTGCGGCTCATGCAGACTACACGGCCACACATTGCATCCCTTACGGCGTAATGCACGACCTCACTAATACCCACGACATAATTTCCTATCGCACCTGTTGTTCACTTCTCGCCCCCGGGCGCATGGCATTACTCTGCGAGCGAATACCCGTTTCCATAGCATTTTCGAGGCGCAGCTTCTACCTTTCCCCTTATTGGCGACATAGCTTGACTTGCTCCATTTCCTTACCCTGTATAGGCCCATGATCACTGATCCCTGGCGGCTTAACGATGCATGCATCCCCTTTGTATATAGCTATTGCGTCATGACCTTCGGGTCATCTTTGCTGGTTGTTGCGCTTTGCAAACCGGCTGGCTGGTGGTGTGCACGCGTGTGTTTTCAGTAAACGAGGGTTGGTACTACTATGGAGGTTTGTAGAACATTGTCATACTGAGGAGGTTACTTGGCGACGAACGCGGACGACGCCATACTGGAGGCTATGTTATATATCATTATCGTATCAGATATGTAGAAAACACTAGATATCAATGCGAAAGATGATATGGTTGAATGACTGTCTTGCGCATTAGAGGAGTGATGTTGGGGTGGTGGGGCGCTGATTGGCTAGGCCGACGTTTACACCTTCCATCGTGACCATCGCTCTTACCTCGAACGAACACTAACCCACAAACATTCCCTTTTCCCAAATCAGTCCTCCTTCATCTTCTTTGGTCTTCCACCCTCACCCCAGTATAGCTGCTGTATCCACACTTGACTTTTCGCTTCGGATTAATACACATCAACCGTGGCCATGTCCGAATCACCAAGAGAAAGGATGCCGGAGGAAGACGACGCTACAGAAGCGCCTCTCACCATGGCAGCCTCAGTCGTGTTGACCAATCTCCCCAAAGACGCCTCGAAAGCGCTGGAAGGAGCAGGAAACCTCGCTGTTCAGAAAGGTATCCCCATCCGCTTTCATCTACCCATGTTCCAACTCACCAACAACAAACCCACTCAATCATCCCACACACTTCCTGCCATCCCATCCCAGTCCATATCCTCTCCCTCACTATCAACTAACACCATACCTACAGTCACAATCCGCCTGCAACCCATAGGCTCAGCCCCCCACCTAACCCAACGCATCTTCAAGCTGTCCACCAATCAGTCTTTCGCAACGATAGTACGTTTTCTGCGCAAGAGACTGGGTGTGAAGGAGCATGAGAGCGTGTTTTGCTATGTGGGCAATGTGTTTAGTCCTGCGTTGGATGAGGGAGTCGGGAATCTGTGGAGCTGCTTTAGGCAGGGCGAGGAGTTGGTTGTGGGGTATGCGTTGGCTCCGGCTTTTGGGTAGGTGGATGAGGGATGGAGGGCGAGAGGGGGGTGGTTGTGCGTAGGGGGATATGTTGTGATTCAATCGGTTGTGTCCGATGGCATCTATGTTTACAGTCATGATCATGGAAGCATCCACTCAATCTGGATAAGCAAAATGTTTGTAAATGTCAAAAAAGACAAGGACTATGGCGTGAGGAATATAGCAACACTGATTGAAGAGCAGACGGCCATAGTAATCGTGATGAGGGACTCATTCAACATTGTCGTTCAATTCCCACAATGGAAACCGCTACTCCAAACAACGCATACTGTATAAAAGCAGTCTGCTTCCCACCCTTCGTATAACAGAACCCCTATCATCAACCAAGTTATACACACCACCCAAGCCACACACTTCATCTTTGACAACAGAAAGATACCTCAAATCAACCTCAAAGCGCACATACACTCCATCAAAATCGATTCTACCCCCTAACCAAACAACCGACTCTGAACCTCTTAAATATCCAAACACCAACACAGCTCCAACCACCTCAAATACCAACACAACCATGTGCGAATGGGACGAAACCACCTACGAAGGCTGCTATTGTGTCTACACAGATCTTTATCGGCGATGTGCATACTGGAACGAGCGCGATCGAGTCTGCGGGAGCGGAGTGTCGGATACAGTGCATCGCGGGACGTTGAAGGGGGTGTGTGGTCGGTGTCCAGACCGTGCGGGGCGTGCTTAGGCGGGGAGCTGGGAGGAAGAAGGGGGGTGGGAAGATGTAGGATGTGGAAAGCATGTGGGTGTTTGAGGGGTTACTAGGAGAAAGGGTGGTGGGAAGATGTAGGATGTTGGGAGACTGGTGGGTGGGAAGATGTAGGATGTTGGGAGACTGGCGGGTGGAAGAGAGGAATTGGATACATGTATGGATTGAATGTGTGATATATGGAAGAAGGGAAATACGATGCTGAGCTAGTTGAACCAAAAGCTTACGCTGAAACTAGGTGTTAGACTACGTATATAATGCCACCAACCCACGGGTAAGTAGAGACATTCGCCAGGTGCTAGAATACCTTCGATATACCTCGCGTCTTTGAAACCAGGGAAGTCTTCATCAAACTCGCGTCTCCGTTCTGTCAGACTATCGTCCTCATATCCCTCACAGCTCCCCCCAGACCCCCAACAAGATATCTCAGGACACAAAGTCATAGCATCATCCAAATCAACCAGACTCGTATTACTCATATCCACACCACTCTCATCCGTACTCCTCGGATGCAGACGCTGCGTCTCCGCAGGTGCGTATAGACGCACGTACTTGTAACCTACGACTTGTGCGAGGATGTTGTGGTAGGGGTCGGTGTGGAGGGGTGATATAGTGCCCGCGGGGCCGAACCAAGCATTCAGTAGAGGCTCTTCGAGTTTCGCGACGGGTTTGACGTGTGTGAGGTGGGGAGATGGAGCGGGCTCGCAGTAGCAGTAATCGGGTATGCTGATGTCGGCGCGTAGGGAGGGGATTTGGGCGAAGAGGTCGTGTTGGGCTAGGTAGCCGGTGGGTGTGGGTTTCGTGCTGCTATCTGCCTCGTCAAGTTCAGGACTTTGCGTGGCATCCGTACGTGTTGCGGTCAAGACAGCTTCTCTATGACCCTTGAGCATATACGTCTCCATGAAGTCACGGAAGGTGATGATGCGCTGGCCCCAACCTTCATCGGTATAGCTCTTTCCAACCTCGACTGGTATAAGCCGTCTACCACCAAGCGTCTGCTCTAGCAGATATGCTGGGTCGTTCCACGGCCTCTCATCGAGAGCAGGCCAATGCTGAATCGCACCCTCGATTATGAGTGGCGTATGTGTGTTTGTGTCACCGAGTCTCTTCTGGAAACCCTCCAGACTGAGCTCTTTCGTTCGTGGGATCGCGTGCCGAAGGGTGGGTGGAGGGCTGGGAAGCATTGTTGCGAAGCTTGCTGGTAGGCGTGAAGTTTGACACTCAGATGATAGTCGTCTTCTCTTGCGCGGCCGTTCTGAAGCGTCGGTATGAAGACGAGAGTCTGGTGGAATTAGAACAGCCTTCAGCGCTGCAAACCAAAGCTCTACGAGCTCCTCCCTCTCAGGTGCGCCTGTTAGTATGAGCGTCATATCCAGTATCCGCACCACTGCATCGACCCAGTCACTCTTTGTATTGACTTCTTCTTTGTCGGCCCCAGCCTCCGAGAGGGTCTCGCGCAGGTGCTCATCACGCTCGTCGCCTACAAGCTTCAACACCTTCCACAAACTCGCATCGGTGTACAGCCTGCGCCAACACGTCTTCACCTCCCTATACGGCACATCGTGTAGTTTCTGATACGCAAGCTTAAGGGCAAGCTCGAAATCGTTGGGAAGGAGCGACAACGCGGCGCGTCCGCATTCGCGAAGAGGGTCGGTCTTCTGCCTCGTAGTAAGTTCTTGACGGGTTAGTTGGGTAATCTCTCCAATCGACGGCGCGTCATTGCTCATATCTGACGGCACCACTTCGCGATGGTGTTGGATGGCTACCGCAAAGGGTGCTAGAGTGGCACGGTGGTTGCTGTTGGTAATAGTGCGAGCTTTGACCGACGCCCTGCAGCTCCTTCCCGCGCCGTTGACAGCCAAGACATCGTGAATAATACCCGAACGCTATTCGTTCCACACGGCTGGAGCGTTGGATGCTGAACCATGCGCTCGGTAATCGCTTTTTTGACTTCCTTTTAGCGTAAACCCTGTGCCTTCACACGTGTGCCACCCGGATGTAGGATCAAGGAGCCGAGAGTGCATATTGACTTCATTTATAGGTCGGCAATTTACTGCCGTGACGTACGCCTCAACAACGCCACGCGTTGGGTATATTGCTATTATACACGAGTCTTGCCGCCTGACTCTAGATCGTGATCTCCGACATACATCTTAGATCTCTGATGGCCCATGGGTATCGCATCCGGAAATGTCGTAACCCATCAGTCATCAACCCATCGCGACCGCCACGTGTGGGCGATTCGTGTACTATACATAAGGAAAAGAAAAAATAACATGGGAAGCATTAGGCAGGCTATGCATATGCAAAGAGGCCATGGAGGCCGGGGTATCACGCAGGGGGTATGTAAAGTAGTAAGGGAGTCGTCAACCAAGCAGGCCGCCAGCATCCTGTAAGGACGGCACGTTGCGGCTATGTTGGGTAGGGTTGCGTCGATGAGACGTAGGAGGGGGTGGTGCGGAAGAAAGCAAGCCTCCAGGATCTCGTAGAGACAGAGCATCGTAGCTTGCTTGCGTTGAGCGCGTTGACGTGCGTTGTATGGGCGCGTATCGCTCATTGCGAGGAGGACCGGCTGAGGAGCCCGAGTGTGGAGAGGGAGTTGACAGAGCTTCTTCTTGCTCGCGGTCTTCGGAGAGCAAGCCACCGAGGTCCTGCAACTGGTGGGTGGGCCGGACAGACGACATCTCGTAGTCCTCAGACTGTTGCGAAAGTCGAGAGTTGCGCCGTACTTGAGGCAAAAATGCGCGCGCATTTGGTATGATTGTGTTCGAGGCTCTGGATCCCCGCCGTGGCTGGGTTGCGAAGTCGTGCGCGATGACTGAATCGGTGGGTGAGGGAGCTACGGTTTGATTCTCAAGCAGGCCTCCAACGTCAAACCAGGACACTCGTCTTGCACGTGGACTAGGCATCGGGTCCCGTATATCTTCGACTGTCACGCTGGATCGATCGCTACTCTGAATCTTGCCGGCCTCTTCGTCGGGGAATCTCCAGTTGTTGTTGACAAAAGGACCAGGTTGTCTAGAAGACGACAATAGGTCAAGATCCGCCACAGGAGCTGGCCTAGGTACGCTTGTCTGCTTCTCGAGTAGTTCGGGTTTTGTCCGGTAACCTAGCGATCGTGCGAGGTCTTCGTCGCTACTGCATGTTTGATCCGTGAAGCGTCGAGCTGACCCTCTGCGTTCCATGCTGTCTGTAGTTGATGGTGCTTTGAACTTGGCTTTCTTAACACCTCGGTCGCGAAGGAACGATCCTAGGATGATGGCGTTCGAAACTATGGTTGCAGCCAAGATCTCCGAAGAAGCGAATACAGTGCGGAACTGTTGTAGGCCTTGTCGTTGGATAACTAAAGGCATTCGCGTCCCAGTTACGACGATCAGAACGACTGACAAGGAGAAGAGCACAGTGAGAGATATCTTTCGCTTTAATGGCATGCTCGACCGCACGATGATCGGAATCGGAAAGGCGATCAGAAATATATCGGTGACGATGTCGGTGATGCCCATGGTGAGCAACTGCGCGTAACCTTGTCGGCATTGCGGTCCTGGATCCGGTACGACTTGCCAGTAGTGGGAGGTGGGGTGGCACTCTGCCAGTGTGGCAATGAGAACCATGAAGAAAGTAACGACAAGGAAGATGCGTATGCCACGCAGTCCCCAATCGTACCCTTTCTTCCAGAAACGTTCTGTCAATCGCTTCAGAAACTCCGAAACGGTAAACTTGGCCATCCAGATGCTGGCATGGGGTTAGTCGCACTCTAACAAAGTTGATGACTGCACGTACAACAACGCATAGAATATCCTCGAGGCGAGGACCATCTGAGAGCCGATCTCGCGATGACGGATGATGAGCGGGTCCGTCAAAGTCGAAACATTGACATTGTTGGTGCCCCAGATGAGGACCACGTGCACAAAGCCCATACGCGCAAACAGTGGGATGATGCTGAGCGCCATGATTTTGTCCTCGCGGAAGAGTCGTTCATTGCGGATGTAGCGGCCAGACAGTCGGACGCCTATGATGACGGCAGAGAAGACGGTGCAC
Organism: Alternaria infectoria; assembly: GCF_024043175.1. Classification (NCBI taxonomy): domain Eukaryota; kingdom Fungi; phylum Ascomycota; class Dothideomycetes; order Pleosporales; family Pleosporaceae; genus Alternaria; species Alternaria infectoria. The sequence goes on from NW_026250710.1 coordinate 129,115, forward strand.
CACCACGAATACAAGAGAGTCGGGTTGTTGGCCATGCGGGTTCGGCGCAGCGGGGGAGAGGCATTGTACAGGTCGCGAGATATTATCATGCTGCTGTTGAGTAGTCCCCACAGACTCTCGCCTCCGCAGAGGGTGAGCTGTTTGGCAGTCGCGTGCTCAGTGCCGAATTTGCGTGGCAGCGATAGCGGTGACGAGTTGGGGATGGCGATGTGTGCGCTTTGACCATGTCGCTCTTTCTGGCTGACGTTGCTGGCGTACCGAGGATCTGGGATGGCAGAGTGGGTATGCTGTCAAGCTAAGTTTGTAGCCTCAACGCGCGTTTGCAAGCGGTGCGAGGGCGCGGTGAAAGTGAAGTTGAAGAGCGAAACAAGTCACCGGCTGCGAGAGGCGTGATAAACGGAAGCTGCTGCGCGTGTGAGTGGGTCTTATCGCAACGGCAGACTGGACCTTGGCCAGGACTTCGGAGGTACGCCACATATTCGCTGGAGCCCGCCTCGATCGCCAAAGGCGCGCGGGCTGCCTGGTGCCATGGCCTGCCAACCCCAGCATTCCTGGTTCCAACTCCTGGTTCTCGCTGATAGGCGTTAGCTGACACTGCCGTGACACGTCCTGGCCACAACAAAGGGCAATGGGCTCGACATTGGCAATCACGGCTCGAGTCCAAAGCCGAGCATCGCGACGGGAGGACCTGTTGCTGGCTGTCGGATGCATCCCTGCTGGGGCCACCTGCATAATTCCAATGGTGCTGCGCTTCCGCTATGGCGCTTGTAGCTCTATCTGTCTCCAAACAAAGCGATTGGGGCCTGTCGGCGCAATGGCGGGAGGTCAAACACCCCTCAGACCTGAATGCAGCGGTTGCTGACCGCTCGGAGGCTCCTGGGGCATTGGCACCTCACACCCAAGCCTCAGGATAATCAGCTCCGGCAGGCCAACGGAAATGGCCACCAACTGATCGATGACACTGATTATCGCTGGATTAGGCGTGCAAACAGACCCGAATCCCGGGGTTGAGGCCGGTGGGCATGGCGTCCAACAACCTCACTAGTCGCTGCACAAGTGTGCGCATTGCCGCACGATTATCGTGACTCTTCGCCCGGCTATAGTGTTGGAGTTGGAGATGCGCCATTTCGCAGACCCCCACCTCCCGACTGTCGCGTGGTAGAGTGCCCTGTGCGTCTGCGCCTGCCTCGTGAGACCCTGACCCCCGCCATCCCGTTTCGCACCTGCCTTGCGAAGGCGCTCCCTGTTACGATAACAATAGCGATTCATACATTACTACAAAGGCTGCGCTATACCATGATGATGCCCAGACAAGAACGCAATTTTCGAGGACATGGTCCTTGCTGAATGCTGACGTTGAAACCTCCGCGAACGGCCATATTACCAACAGTGTTGCTGCTGCCCCGCGAACGCAGCGAAATGACCGATAACGACATCCCGTCCACAATCCTTCATCCGCCCTAATGATCAGTACATATCTGACGATCGTCCCTGCACCCAGGAATAGTGTACAGTTCTATTCCTATGTACAATGCATACATACAACAAGACAGACTCGACACTACGAGCCTCGCCCTGCTACCATAAAGTTCAAACGACATGTTAGTTCCTATCGAAGGCGCTGCGACCAGATTGTCACACGCGCTACTTCCGAAGAGATATGCCACCCCGAGATTGCGAGGTTCGCAATCGCTGTTGTTGCTTTCCGAGGCTCATGCATGGCCATGATTTTCATGTGCGTATCGCCAAAGTCCTTATCCGTGGCTTCCATCGTGGACATGGCCGCAAGGCTTAGGCTCGCGTGATCGGTCCTCCTGGTTCCACATGTTCAGATGCACGATTAATCAACTCACTTCGGCCCATTGCCCAGCAGCAATAAAACGACACAAACCACTAGGGGACTCATCGGTGTCCATGAGCTGGACTCCAATTCGGTTTTTTGACCCCTTTTACTGGCGTGAAGAGGGAGACGTTGCACAGACGGAGAGCAGAGCCCACAGCATCGTTCAGCGCGATATTAGCCCGTCCACCAGCACTAACAGCGTGTGTAAAGTGGGGATACATGTTTGCTTATGACGTTGACTTGCATTGCGCACTACTGGAGGAGAAAATCGTGAAAAGAGTTTCGCCCAGTTTGCGATGTTGGTTGATGCAGCAAGAGCAAACTCCATCTTGTTCCATGGTAAAGAAAGTCGGACATTGGATAAAAGGAAGATCGACACAGGGGAGTTTGTCCGGGACCTGGCATAGACAAATGTGGATCCATTATGATCAACAACATGCACAAGGCAAACAGGAGTATCTGGTACGTGTACGATTGGGGAGACGTATCGTGAGACGTGCAAGACTGTCTTGAAATGCCAGATCAGGGTTGCGTCATGAGGGGAATCAAGACCACCTGGCCATCTTTCACATGTGAAACCGGTCGAGCTTGGGCCTGCCCCATGAAGAATCGTCCGCGGAGACAGCAAGTCGACACGCAGCAATGCGGTTTCAGGCATTGCTGGAATGATGCATATGTATCCCCATGACATCGTTTGCCGTGAAACCTGTTACCTTATGTGCAGAGGCGCGTCGTGAGTGGCAGTGGAAAACAAATCATGGCCAGATCAGGGTGGGGCCATGACGTCCGCTTTTGGTGAATACCCAACAATGCGCACACGACAGCGCCCGAACAAAACCACCGCAGCACCTCTACCTCCCGCACTCTCACACACCCCAGCTCCTTATTACACTCGCATACTTCTGCCTCCCAATCCACTTGTGATTCCCCTCTTCTCCACTGTATCTCCGAGCAATGTCAGGTGCTCCCCGCGTTGAGCTCCCCAACACGGATACCGATTTCGACCTCCAGCAAACCCCCAACGGCACCCCAGACTTCCTATCGGAAATGGACGGCTCTTCTGCCCCGCAGACCAACGGCAACGCCAACAAGGACCTGCAAAACAGCGCAATCAAGGCAAAGAACGGAATTCTAGAGAGTAAGGTGAGTGGGACAAAACGCCTTTGACCCTTACCGAGACGCAAGCTAACGCGATACATGGCAGTCTTATCGGCCGCCCGCACAACACCTGATTTCCTGAACTCACACCCACAAAGCAGCTTCAAACGCCATGAACGCCGCAAACAACCACCCCAGCGTCCAGAACGCCAAGCAGACAGTTATGAACGGTAGGGTATGTGCACACGATCGTCTCTACACGCTTTGGACAATAGCTAACGGTGGTTTTGCAGCACACACGCCAGCCTGATGCGCACACGACCAATGCTAAACTGTACAGGTCCCGTTGCACAGAATGTCAAGGCCGAGGGCGCAAAGACGCGCAACGAGTTTGCTGATCTCGCCAACTCCAAGACGATTCCCGAGCACAAGGCAGCGACTGGCCAAAACCTCACTCGTAAGCTATACCCAACCCCCCAGTCGACCACGTAGCTAACATGCACCAGACTACCACAGCATGTTCTACCGCCTGTTGAGCTGGAAGAACCCCCGCGCTACCGGAATAGCGTTCGGTGCGACCGTCCTCTTCATCTTCGCCGCCCGATACCTGAACCTGATCCGCTACATGTTCAAGATGTCCTACATGGTGCTCGGACTTACGGCAGCCGCTGAGGTTGTCGGAAAAATGGCTCTCGGACGTGGTCTCACTTCGCAGTTCAGGCCCCGCCAGTACTACACCATTCCCAAGGCTTCGCTTGAGCGCATGACCGACGACTTCGAGCAGCTCATCAACTTCTTCGTTATTGAGTCTCAGCGTATCATGTTCGCCGAGAACGTCTACGTCACTGTTGCTGTACGTATAACCCCTCCTCACACACCGAACAAGATGGCTGATTTCCTGCTCCCTTAGATGTTCTTCGCTTCCTTCATCTCCTACTTCCTCATCAAGTTCGTTCCCCTCTGGGGCTTGGCTTTGATCTCGACATTCATTACCTTCCTCGGTCCCCTCATCTACATCCAGAACAAGGAGGTCATTGATGCTCAGTTGGAGAAGGGCTACAACGTCGCCAACCAGCAGGCCCAGCAGGTCAAGGGTCTTGCTAACCAGCACGCTGGAAACGCCATGAAGACTGTCCAAGGATACACCCAGCAGGCCACGGCCAAGGCCCAGGAGACCGTCAACCAGTACCGCGGGCGTTCCACTTCCCCAGAGGTCAAGAAGGAGGCTTTCCCTTCTGCCCCAACTCACGCACCCGCTACTGAGGAGTCCTCCGACGAGGAGCTTGAGGATGAGAAGCCCGTCGCGCAGCCTGCTCTATAAGCTGTTCCGCCAACCAGTCATCTGGAGTAGCCAGGCTCCTCCACGTTCCCACCCTCAAATACGCCACAATCCATCTCCGACACGTACCCTTCTCACGGTGCTCACGTATAACGACTTACGCTCGGTTTCTGTGTGTGGTCCTCAAGCCTGAAATTGCAATCGGAGTCAGCGTTGTGTATCCCTTTTCTTTAAAAGCCTTTACTTGATCTCTAGTCTAGCGCATTCATGTATTCTCTCTACACTCAGCGTTTGGAAATAGTCCTGTCTGTCTGTCATGGGTGGGGTTCCGGTACATAATCACGGTATGGGAGTTGTCTTTCTCATCATCTGTGTGATGGGAGGTATAATGAAATATTGTCTTCTTACAACTGTTCACTTGAACGCGTATTTTGAAACACTAAAATTAGCGGGTGGAACGAGGCGCCCAAGGTCGGCCCCGATTGTCAACAGGTTGCCTGAAGGTATTGGACTACGTGCTCGCCCATCACTGTGCCTCAGGTGCGGCGCTGAACATGTCTCATATACAGTAGCCAATATGCAGGATTGAAATTCAGTCAGTAGAGCACATGTGTCCTCCGCGATGAAAGAAACGGCCATCACATTCTCGTGGAGCACCGCATACGTCGGAACATAGATGCAGTGAATCCACTCCAGCACATTCGATTCTCCGCATCAACTTGGGACGAGACCAATTATAGATCGGCGGCTAACCGGCACGTGGTCCGTGCATACCAGGCAGCCGTCGTGTTGCGTCAATGGGGGCCAGCATAGCCTTGGCCTGAACTTCGCCTCCTTGTCTCTCACGCCGTGCCGCGCTGTGACAGCGCCAACTTCAATACACCTGTCAACCCTTTTACTTCTGTCTGCCTTCTCTGTTTCTTCTGTTCTCACTTTCTCAACTTTCACACTACTGCGAGTTTGCAGGATATACGACTTCTTACTGCGACTTGAGTGTTTACGGATTACGCATCTCAGACAAGATGACGGTCCTCGTCGAACTCGCTCGTCGCGCTGTGTCGCACCCTCACACCGCGACGTTTGTCAAGCGCGCCTTGCACAATGGAGCTCCTGTACGCAACGGAGAGTCTACCCAACTGAAGCCGGAGGATGTCCCCATTTGGGGCGTCGTTGTCATCTACATTAGCATCTTCATCGCGAGTGTGGCTATCAGCCTTGTAAGTACTCCATGCCTCTTTGGCATCTCTGGCACATGTACTAATAGGATATCAACAGATCTCCTACATGCTTAATGAAGTCGTCACCACCCTCTGCATGGTCGAGTCCCCCATGGCCGCCATCACCGTCTCGCCAACGACCTACGAGCCCTCCGACAAAGAAGACGAGAAGGAGACGCTCCTCGAGACCGGCCCTACCATCACCCTCGTGAACCAGAAGCCCATCACCTCGTCCATCCGCGCCACTCTCCGCCACCTCGTCGCCAACGCCGGTCGCTTCGCACGCTTCCGCGGTTTCCGCGTCCACGTTCTGTACTCGTTCCTCGCCGGCATCGTATCCACCTTCTTCAACGGCGCTCTCCCCATGGTCCCCGGCCAGCCCATCATCGTCGCCGGTATCACCGGTGCCGTTCTCGCCAACGTACACGCAGTCTGGACACACAAGGTAGTCGGCATGCCGACCGAGCAGAGCCTCTGGCAGCGCATGCCCTCCAAGAGCCACTGGAAGACTCTCGCTGTCCCCGCCACCATCGCTTCCGTCATGCCGTACATCAGCCTGTACCTCTCTTTCGGCGTAGCCATGCTCATGGGTCTTCACAAGCTCGAGCAGGAGAAGATCAGCTCCTGCGCTGCGTGGACTGGTCTTGCTGTCCGCATCCTCACCCTCTTCGTCTTCGTTATCGTCTGCACTCTTTTCCTCTGCCTCCCCGCCATGGTTACCCTGATCCGCATCGAAGCCTCCATTCTCCCTGAGGACCAGGACACCATCGTTCCCTTTGACCGCACCTTTGGCGGCAAGGTTGTTAGCAAGATGATGGGTGGAACCGGTGTCGTTGGCTTCTTGGATGCATGGAGGTCTTTCAACTGGGAGGCTCGTCGTCGTCTCATCAAGTTGTTCTTCAAGAACTTCTTCATCATCGTTGGCATGTTCATTGTTCTTGCCCACGTTCTGGCTGCTGAGGCCTTTGTTATCATGGGCCCGGCTATCGGTAAGTTCATGGTCATGTTGAGGGAGGAGGACAACTCCATGCTCAATGACTTGCTCGGTGCTTAGATTAACTAATCAGCTCGAGTTCCTACGAGTTTTTGAAGTCGCTTTTGGATATGAGATTGATCTTGCTTGGGTTTGGATAGGATAGGACTGGATCAGGTGTTGTTATTATTATTATCATGATAAGGGTTCGATAACCACATTAGCTATATACAAGTTACTCACACTCTCTTTGAATCATTATCTCGTAACTTGTCAGAATCCAGATCAGATTCCATCTACGCCAGCACTTGATGTATCCCCAACTGCATGTCGGTCGAGACTCTGAGAGCACACACCACACTCACAAGCACACAGTGTGTTTTTAACTTTGATGTTTATTTCTCCATACCGCAATACCCTAATCATGACACATCCATCAGCCGACCCACCCACCAGTATCTAATCAAACCCAGAAAGCGAGAACGCCACGCTATGCTACCCTACCAGCCAAATAATCAGATCCTAACAAAAGACGCCAACCATCGCCACAAACGCATCCGCCAGTCCTCTAAACACCATAGCTGGAAAACAAAAAAGAACAAGAACTCGCAGAAACAGAAAAAAAACGCAAGATAGAAAAGGGTATAATCGCCTAAACATGCCTGCCAACCCCTATGCATGCATTTTGTCGTTCATCAAGCTTGCTCTTGATAACGCTTTTCTCTTCCTTGGCGAGAAGCTGAAATGCAAATGCAGTATACGCCAAAATGCGTAGGTAAATGCTTTTCCTTCCCTTGGTCATTCACTCCTCCTGTCCATGCCCAACTTCGTGATCAACGAGGAAATGTGCGCGGAAGTTTTACGCGGGGAATACGGGTCATCCGATGATGCGTGTGAGCGCCCTACCGCGATTTGTTTAGCATATGCGTCAAGGAAAGCCTCATGCAAACTCGTTGTGTGTGTGCTTCATATCACCGACGCACTCTTCTTGTGCTCGAACACCTTAACCGCCTTCTGTATATCGTCTTCGCCCTTGACGACAGCCACACCCACGTTGATGCTCCGTGTCTTCTCGTCCACACTCTCGACTTTGAGAATGGCATCTGCTTCCGCCTGTTTAATCCGCTCTTTCTCTGCTTCGAGCTCTAGGTTCGCTTTGTCTTGGCCGGTAACCACGCCTTTGAGAATGACTTCTAGGTCAGCGAGGCGGACGGGCTTGATGAGAAAGAGGTTGATGCCGCTTGAGTTGGCTTCTTGTTGAATGTCTGTGTCGGCCACGCCGGTGAGGGCGATGATGGTGACTTTGGGGAGGTTGGATCGGATTTCGTGGGCGCGGATCTGGCGGGTTGCTTCGAGGCCGTCCATGATGGGCATGTTGATGTCCATGAGGACGACGTCGATGCGCGATTCTTCGTCGCTGGCGGCTTTGTAGGCTTCGAGTGCTTCGAGGCCGTCGGCGGCGAGCACGTGTTGGTGGCCGAGCTTGTCGACGAAGGTGCGTAGGAGACGGAGGTTGATGGGGTTGTCGTCTACGCAGAGACAGCGCAGTGCGCGCGACGGTTTTAGGTATTTGGATGTTCGGGGTGGGCTGTTGTTGATTGAGCGTATCTCGGGGGCACTACTAATGCTGGTGAGCTGCGGTCGAGATGGCTCTACGACATGCAGGTGGTCGGTGCGACGGGGAGTTGCTTCCTCTTTTAGACTGAGCTCTGTTATCCGTGGGATCATCGACTTGACGTCCATTTTCTGTGTCTCCGCGCGTCTTGCGTGTCGATCCAGACATGAGGCTAGGGCCTTCGACATCTTGTGGGGTCCGACAGGTTGGCCGATACATTCGAAGATTATCCCCGGCACCGTGATGGCTGTTGTAGATTGTGCTGCTGCGGCGCCCTGGCACACAACTATCACGGGGGTGGGAGACACTCGACCGGGAGACTGGCTGTACGTAGTCCGTAACGCTTTGGCGCAGGTTTCGGTAGCGATAATCAGGTCTGGTTCCGTCGCATTGTCGCCCTCCTCGCATCGTTCGATACCGAACCACTCAGCACAAAGGCTGTCGAGCGCCTTCAATGATAGCTTCGAGGCTGTCTTGTTCTTCAAGTCTCTAACATGGTACTCCTCTTCCTCATTGAAACCGTCAAACCTCACTTTCAGACCCTTGGTGCGCTTAGTGACCTGTTGTAGCTGCAGGTCCTTCTCTCCTTCTGGACCGGTTGCACAGAAGTTGGGAGACATTCGTGACTCTTTCAATGGACATGTGACTGTAAACTTGGTGCCTCGGTCTTTCTCACTACGCACTTCTACCTCGCCTCCCAGAGATTCCACAATCTGTTTGACGATCGACAGACCTAGACCCGTGCCTTGGCTTAAAGGATTCTCCTGCGCAAAAGAGTGGAAGAGCCTGTTGTTGATATAGTCCTCTGACATGCCAATACCAGAGTCGGTCACTGAGAACCGGAACTCGCAGGTCTCGTCCTCGTCTTCAGGCTTCCGCTTAACCTCAAGTTTCACCTTGATGTACCCACCCGGTGTATACTTCAGGCTGTTTCCGAACAGGTTCATGATGACTCGCCGCCATGCGCCAGGCTGCGTGCGAAAGACGTAGTTGTCGCTCTGGTTGATATCGAGAATGATAGATATCGGCGGCTTGTTGACTTTAGAGGCGGTTAACTCGTATGTTTGAGCAGACGTCTTTGCGTAGGTGTAGCCTGCGAAGACACTCTCGACCACATCTTCTGTCAAGATGCTCATGTCGACGTCGTTAATTAGTGTCATGATATCATTGGTATGAGCTTGGCCCGGACTGATCATATGCTTCGCGCTCTGTGTTCGTTTCTTCTGGCGCTTCGAAACTCCTCGGGTCAGGTTGTTGATTTTGGCAAAGTCAAGAACCTACAAAGTTAGTGGCAGTATCTGATGCAGCCTACACCAACTTACGTGATTGATAGTCTCCAGTAGAGTCTTTCCACATGTCTCGATCGTTGCTACATGTGATACCTGCTGGCCATCTAGAGGGGAATCCTTTAATAAATCTGTCATTCCCAGAATCCCGTGCTAGATACGGTCAGTGCATGCGCTTCGACTGCTTCATCTTTGTATACATACCAGTGGTGACCGCAGCTCATGGCTGATCGACGAGATGAAATCGGCCTTTGCAGCATCAGCTAGTTTTGTGTCTAGACGAGCGACCTCAGCCATGACAAAGTTGCTGAACGCTGCCAGGTAGCTGAGCTCCTGTTCGGTCGTGAAGATTCTCTTCGGTTCCGAGCTCCAGATGACAGCCGTAGCAAACCAGCGTTCGCGATGCGGGTCCCATAATGGATAGAGTATCAAACTCCGAGCGGTCGGAAAAACCCTCCTCAAGTAAGCTTCGTCATCCAAGCTTCTGGTAGATTCTGTTTTGCGCGGTGTACTGAACGGAAAGCCATCGGCTGACTCGACTTCGTCCACGCCAGCTGTCGATGGCGAGGCGACCGAAGGAGTTGCCGGATCGTCGTCGAGATGGAAAATCTGGCCATGTGGATAGAGTCGCAGGAGGTGTCTCAGGACGCTTTCTGAAATGCATTCTCCAGTGTTGGGCAGCGGCTTCGTGTCGCGGTCGGTTCTGCATAGCGCCGCCCCTAATATGTCGCAAGGTTTGTCCGGTTCAGGTAGCTGATCGGGATCGAAGTCATCGTCGACAAGACCTCCAAAGGTACTGATTTTCGCGTCAAAGAATGCCACGCCTTCTGCCTCGGTCGAGTCTACGATCATGTTCGCTGCCCTTGTGAAGTGAGCCCTCAGTTCTGGGGCCACTCTATCCTTTTGATCAGTCTTGGTGAAGCCTTTCGTGGAAGTGGACGACGTCGTAGTAGTCATCTCCGGACGCATAGTATCGACTGTCTCTCCGTTGACTAAACTCGGGGGCGCACCGGTTGCAGGTGGAGTGTCCTTCGGATTTCTCATGGCCGGATCTATGTTTCCATTGAGCACGACTGGATCTTGCGCAGCGTCGGAATTGGCAGAAGGACGCTGGCGCTGGGGTATGATCGCATCTGGTAGACCTGACGACTGGCCCGTCTCCTGATCCCAGGGATCGACCGTCCAGTTCTCCAAGCCACTCTTCCCTTCAGCGAAAGATCCCAGACTCTTGACCATAATCTTGGCCCGGCGGTGATCTTCAGCTGCCCTGGTTCTTTCCAAATGTCGCATTACTGTGCCTGCCATACTTTTCAAGAAAGCGAGCTGGTGCGGTGACAGGCCGTCCCGCGGGTTCTCGTCCAGAACGCAGTATGTGCCGATGCTGTGGCCGCTTGGGCTGCGGATTGGTACTCCGGCATAGAAGCGCGAGTATGGTGGGCCCTGGACAAAGGGAAAGTTGCAGAAGCGTTTGTCTTTGCTAAGATCGTTGACGACGAGTGAAGGAAGGTCGCTCGGATCGTCGAGAGGGAGCGTGCTGTACTTGGGAGCGAGGTTGACGGTGTAGTTACAGAGGCTCTGTTCTTTGGGGAAGATGGTGGTGCCGAAGCACAAACGGTCGTCTTCGAATTCGGGCTCGCCAGTCTGTAACGACAGAGTGCGCGTGGCTTCGGCGAGGAGGAAGCAGTCGGTCCTGTCGAAGAAGGATATGAGACATCTCCGCGCATTCAGTCGCAGCGCTCCCAACTGCGCAAACGCCGTCAGGGCCTTGTCGTCCGACGCTCGCGGGGCGTAGTCTAGAGAGGGCGGCGGGGTAGTCGGGGGCGTCTGCGACTTGGGAGCCGGTCCCGGCGACGAGTGACGGCTTGCAGGGCCATCTGTCTGGGGAAGGTGAGAGCCTGGACGAGGGTAGTACCTAGATGGTGACATTGGTGAGTGTAGCTCCCCAGGTGGCGCATGCCAAAGGAGATAAGCCTACCGATAGAACGTCTTCTCCCGCTCCCTCGCTAGATCCGCATGGTCTATGCGACGCCGTCGCCTGGCCTGCGTGCGTGCAATCGCATGGTCGATTGAATCCGACATTGATGTATTTGAAGAGACGTGCGGAGAAAGGGTCTACCGCTATGTGTTTACCCACCTTCAAAAGCCACTACCTAGGCATTGGCGTCGGGCACTTCTAGTGGCAGCCAACCACAACTCCCGCTTGGGCACAACCGACGCAGGGAAAGCAAATGGCTACTAGCCGATACGCGTATGTCGTCGGCAATCGGGTGAGCAGCGAGCCTTGCGAATGGCGGGCGTCATGCAAGATGCTGACCTGCGGGCCGTGGGAGACAGTTGCACGAGAAAAGATTATCCTCCTGGTACCTGAATGAAGTGCAACCATAGATTGGCTATCAGTGGGCTGGTGCCAGCCCTGGGCGCGCTTGCCTGATTCGAAGTAGTCTTCTAACGCCTTGGCGGACCCACCTGGGCACAGTCCGCCACCAACTAGGACTCAACTGAAACCTGGTACTATACATCCACCTCTTGTAAATTTCAAATCACCAGACTAGAGAATCAACCCCGTTAGTCAACTTCAGCGTTGGGTCTTAATCTCGAGGTCTTACTTTCTTCTCGCTTTCTACTCTCACTCCATCAAGTCGACTTCAACCAACCTACACCCCACCACAACCGGAACGTTCAAGTTACTCAACATGGGAAGGCTTGTCACAGTTTCTACATCTAATTTGAATAATTGGGCTCTTGTGAGATTCTCTGTATACTGTGCGATGTACACTGCTTACACTTTTTCAGGATTGGGAGGGGAACCTGAATCGCATCAAGGAAGCCATCAAGGTCGCCCAAGAAAATGGATCACGCTATGTCACCACGCCGGAACTGTCAATTCCTGGATATGGGTGTCTCGACCACTTTCTTGAACAAGACACAGTCACGCACAGTTGGCAAATGCTAAACTCCCTGCTTGTTGACCGCGAACTCGATGGCATCATGTACGATGTTGGCATGCCAGTTAGGCATTCAGGAAATCTTTACAACGCAAGGATCGTAGTACTTGATGGCAAGATATTGTTGATTCGACCCAAGATGAGCCTCGCGATGGCTGGAAATTATCGAGAAGGGCGATACTTCATTCCCTGGTCTGGACCCCAACGCGTCGAGCAGTACGCACTACATGAGCTTCCCGCTACTGCACGCTCTCTGCAAGATTCAGCTTTCGTCCCGATTGGGGACGCCATCGTGTCTGCCCTCGACTGCTCAATAGGCTACGAGACCTGCGAAGAGCTGTTCACGCCTCGGGCGCCGCATATAGATTTGAGCTTAGCGGGCGTCGACATCATCATCAATTCGTCAGGTTCTCATCGTAAGTTCCCCATGTACAAAGCAAGGAAATCATGCTAACTTATCATGTGAGATGAATTGCGTAAGCTGGATACACGTCTCGACTTGATCAGGTAAGTTCTGACTGTACGAAGTATGTGTGAGACATATGCTGACATCATGTCTCTACCCACAGAAATGCCACTGGTAAGAGCGGTGGGGCTTATCTCGTGAGTTATGGCTGTACGAAGTACATGTGAGACATATACTGACTTCGTACCTCTACCTCCGCAGTATTCTAACCAGAGAGGATGTGATGGTGACCGATTGGTGAGTCCTGACTTTGCGAAAGGCATGTGAGACATATGCTGACTTTATACGTCCATCTTTGCAGTACTACGATGGTTCCAGCATGGTATTGGTCAATGGTTCTATGCTCGCGCAGGTTTCTCAATTCTCCCTGAATGATATCGAAGTCTGTCACGCCACCATCGACTTGGAGGAAATTTGGAGCTTCCGGACGAGTCCGTCGAGGGGCCGACAAGCTGCATCAGCTCCTCGATATGAGCGCTTCAGGGCGGATTTCCGCCTGTCGTCTGACGGAGACTTTAATCCCAACATCCGCCCCACTCCAGTACAGCCGCTCCGCTACCATCGACCCGAAGAGGAGATCGCTCTAGGACCTGCATGCTGGCTTTGGGACTACCTCCGTCGATCCGGTCAGGCTGGCTTCATGCTGCCCCTCAGCGGAGGGATCGATAGCTGCGCCACCGCAACTCTGGTATTCTCCATGTGCCGCCTCGTGTACAAGGCTGTGCAGGACGGCAACAAGCAAGTTCTCAAGGATGTCCGCCGCATCGTAGGCCCTTATCACGGCGAAGACTGGGTACCTACAAGCCCAAAGCAAATATGCAACGGCATTCTTCATACCGTATACATGGGTATGTCTCAGCAATCAAGCAAAGAGACCAGGAGCCGTGCCAAGAGGTTAGCCGAAGACATTGGATGCTACCATGTCGAAGCCGACATCGACGACATTTTTTTTAATACGAAGAACGGTTAGTAATATCCATGTACGAACTGTATGTGAGACAGATACTGATTTCTTACACTCATCTTTAGGTTTGACGAAGGCTACGGGCTTTACGCCACGATTCAGGGCTCATGGTGGCTCACCTGCTGAGAACTTGGCTTTGCAGAATATTCAAGCGAGGTAAGTTCCATCAAGGTTAGAACCAAATCGCCGAAGACATGCGGACAGTGAAGATCTGGCCCTTCCTTGAGAAGCCAGGTTGGAGCCTACAGCATGGTGCAACGTCTCTTTATGGGCTCGCAAACTCCATTGAAGGCGACAAGAACGATACTGACCTGTCCAGGACGCGTCTGGTGCAAGCGTACTACTTCGCCCAGTAAGTTCTGACTGTACGAAGTGCACGTGAGACATATACTGACTTCGTTCCTCTAACTCTGCAGAATGCTACCAACTACTCGAGGTAGACCCAAAGGGGGTAGCCTTCTGGTCCTTGCCTCAGGAAACGTCGACGAGTGTCTGCGCGGGTATCTCACCAAGTACGACTGTAGCAGCGCCGATCTCAACCCCATTGGAAGTATTTCGAAGACGGACCTCAAGAGGTTTATTGGTTGGGCGGAAAAGGACTTCGAACTACCCATCTTGGGCGAATTCATCGACGCAACCCCAACGGCCGAACTCGAACCACTCACAGAAGACTATGTCCAGAGCGACGAGGTCGATATGGGCATGACCTACGCAGAACTCGGAGTCTTTGGCAAATGCCGCAAAGAGCTTAAACTTGGTCCATACGGAACCTGGGTTCGCCTAGCACACGAATGGTCCGACAAGTATACCCCCGCCGAGGTCGCAGTCAAGGTCAAGCGGTTCTTCCACTACTATGCCATCAACCGCCACAAGATGACGACAATGACGCCTTCCTACCATGCCGAGGCATATTCGCCAGATGATAACCGATTCGACTTGAGGCCTTTCCTGTACCCGCCTTTCTACCAGAATTGGAGCTTCAAGTGTATTGATGAGGAGGTGGCGAAGTGGGAAAAGAAGAAGCTGGAAAGGGAGAAGCTGGAGAAGGCTTGAGGTATGCGATGACGTTAGCTTTTCTCGAGGGAGGCTCATGAGTAGTCGTGGAGGCTACGTGGAGTCTCCGAGTCTCGAGTACCAAGGGTATCTGACTGCTAGACTCCTACATTCATGTAGCGGCATGAAATGAGATCATGAGATAGCTTCTGTAGTCAGCAAACACTTCCATGGAAATCAGGTCTGACGTGTAAACACTGGTCGTATTCGGCTACCCATATGCTCAAAATAGCATAATCGAACGGCATATCTACCATCATACCCATCTCATCGCTCTAATCATGACCAAAAGTCGAAAACATCTCATCTCAGCACAGCACAATATCCTGCTTACTCGGACTATGCTTCTTCCACTCATCCTCATGTATCCTCGCAACCGCCACCCTTTCCGCATAGTCACCCACCCACTTAATGAGCATAACATTCAGCATCTTCCACGGCCCCATCTCAAAACACTCATCATGATCCACAACCCTCTCATCCCATATAAAACGCTGTCCATTCCAGATCGGCGTGCCAGTAGGATGCATAGTATTCGACCCCGGCTTGCTATTATCGGGATTCGGTTCGCGCCACAGGTTCCTGGACAGCAGCACGAACTCGAAAGGGCCGGTGGAAGAGGGCTTCGAGAGCTCAGATTCGTAGTCCATGATTGCGCCGCAGGTTTTGCCGTCTGAGTTGATAAGTTGGGAGGAGGGGGTTTCGTTGCCTTCATACGTGTTGGGCTCAGCGGTAAACGCATCCGCACTAATAGTCGCTGCCGTAAAGCGCAGGGTGTTGGACTCGTTGGTGTGGTCTGAGCCGCGCGGCGCGTGGAAATAAGGCGGGTATTTGATGCGCAGGGAGTTTTCTTTTTCCCGTCGGACAGTGTATTGCGCCGACTCAGGACCGACGTGGAAGTGTAAGATCTCGGATTGGAACCACTCGCCCTCGCTGCGTGGCAGTTTGTACACATCGGGGCAGGTTGTTGGGTCGAAAGGGAAGTTTACGGGGCCGTCGTAGGCGGTCCAGCTCCAGGATGGTTCGTTGTTGTCTTTTCTGGTTAGGTGGCCGGCGGGACACCAGAGGAGTGAGAAGTCGAAGACGGCTTCTGGTAGCCCGTGCAGAAATTGACCCCCGCACTTCTTCGTCAACTTCTTGAAAGGTTTCGAGAGGTCTTGCGGTTGGTCGGCTTTGTTTGGTGATGTGGTGGTGCTGACTATTTGGTTGTATCTTCGGAATCCGTAGAACCAGTTCTCGATTTCACTGAAGTCTGTTGGGTCTTGCGATTTGTTGCTTGCGACACTGGCGTTGGATGAAGAGCGGAATCTGGTAACAAACTCTATTATTGATCCGCGGCGGCTAGATGAACTTGAGCGTGGTGATCGTGTGCCATCGCTATTGCTGAATGTTGACGCTGGTTCTGGTGCAAGTAGGCCGTTTGATGTTGTAGGCCGCGACTCTTTTTGCGGTGATGTCGATCTTCGAGACATGGGACGGCGTATCCAAGAGGGCGACAATCGCTCAAAAGTAGAAGGTGGATCTGTGGACATGACGAGCAGCGACATTGAGCGGAGGTAGAAATTTAGATGTAGACCGAAGTAGTGAAGTGGTAGTCGTTGGCGGCGATGGTCCAAGCGGTGAGTGTTGTGCACTGTAAGACTGCTACTGGCAATGTGAAGCGTCAGACCTCGAGTGTGTCACAGAGGCTGCTTTGCCTCTTGTATCTGACTCTATCAGTTGCCGCTGCGATGGCTGCGCCCCTTTACGGCATGTTGTGTTGTCTGTCAGGGAAAAGTGTGCGTGACGACTTGGTTGCGGACACTAGGAGGCTGTGCATGATCTGGATCACCGGCTCCACAAGGCCCCAATTATTTGCTTCGAGTGCACGCCAGCGGTTTCCAATGGAGTCGCATCTTTGCCGAGATCTGTACCTGGGCATCAGTTGCTTGTTTCCCCAGATATCGACAAGATATGCATGCAGCGCCCAACCTCGCGCAGGTGGTGCAAGGTGCCTGTAGCGTCGCTAGACTGGGGACAGCGCTGACAGGGAACTCCTCCACACAGCACATTAACCTTGAACGACAGACGCGGCCTCACTAGTTACTACGAACGAACGCGTCAGTGTCGCGTGTCGCAAGAATCGCACACCACATGGACAAGCTTCCCCTAGTGTTAGCTTGTCTTCGGACTGGGCGAGCGCCAATGAGGGTGGCGGCTTGGGCTGCGCCACACGTCGATGTGACAGTCGCAGAATGACGGCGGCCAAAGTGAAAGCCGATGGCGAGCAGACTTGGGATGGATCAGCCACAGCGGAGGGTGGAATTGTCATGCAGTGTGGGTCATGATGTGGCTGATGAGCGCCACCTGCGCCACAACTGAGGGGTCGCACCTTCCAGACTGCAGGGTCTCAGGCTGCTGCTGTGACGCGTCTACTCCGCGTAGCTTCATAATTTCAGCTGGCAAGGACAGCCGCCCAAACCACAAACCCTAATCTGGACTTGCGACATCTGGAATACCGCCACCATGTCGGGCTACGAAGGTAGGCAGGAGCGACTGTGTGCGCAACACAACAGCTGACCCAGACAGTCGAACACAACATCTCCACCGAAGATGACAAGTCGCAGCAGCCCTCGCGCCGACCAGACCTCTCGACCTTCTTCTCGCAGCTTGAACTCGTGGACACGTCGGATCCCAGCGCGCACACAAATGCCAATGCTTTACCGCAGCCCGAAAACATGGCGGCGGCCTTCCGCTTGCTTGCCAATGCTTTCGAGACCATGCGCGGACGACCGGCGGACGAGAGCAACGAACACGGGGATCTGTTAGCGAGTATGATCGAGATGCTCCGCGAGAATGCCGACGACCCGCCCACAGAACTGAAGGGAGTTCCAAACAGCTTCCTGGATGAATTGGAGCGGGTGCCAAAGAAAGCGCTGAAGCCTTCTGACACCTGCCCAATTTGCGTGAACCCATTCCTTGAAGGTACGTCGCACGTCTCAAAGACCCAACGCAGAGCTCAAGAGCTTGGCTGATGGTAACTGCATAGATAAGTACCCACTCGTAGTCCAGCTGCCCTGTCACGACGATCATCGCTTCGACCTGGACTGCATAGGACCTTGGCTCAAGCTGAACTCCACATGCCCTCTTGACCGCAAAGAACTATTGAAGAAGAAACAACCGCCGCCACCGCCTGCGGATGACGACGAAGAAGACTACGATGATATGTACGCCTGAAAGGTCTCACTCTGCGTTACGTTGCGTCGGAGTTTGGGAATACCAGCAGATAGCGGTTGAACATAGATGATCTCGATCGTCACGCGCACACGCGGAACCTTCCCGGTATTGACAGTGATCAAATGCGGAGACATTCTGCGGGTAGGAGATTAAGCGGTAGTTTGGCGCCGGCCTTCGCTTTCAATTCATGGATCAAATGGAATCCAACATATCTCCACCTCCATAACCGTCCTCGTTTCTGACTGAACAGGTCACTCGGTGGCCTCCCTTGCCAATTGTTGGCCCCGTTGTACGAGCATAGAAGGTAGCAACAGCTCCTCACTGCCATGTACGACCGCATCCACGAGTGCAAGCGCAAGCTCATCAAATCGGATGAAGGAGCCAGAAGAGCCAGCCATCATCATGGAAGCCTCACCAACAATACTACCTCTTTGTACAACCATGCCTGGCCGAGCTATGACCGTTCTCCAGTTTTCATTCATCTTGGCGAATTCAAGCATTTGAACTTCCCCACGGCCCTACGGAGAGTCAGCACGTTTGGCAGCTTGCCCCGGATCATTCTAACTCCGATTTACGCACATGGTATCACAAAAGAACAGTAAACGCCTACCTTGATCTTGCGCATCGAGCCTTTCATCCATAATGACTTCTCTTGATCGCGTTCCACCATACCGCCTGACAAGTGCAAATACCGAAAGCGCTTTGAGTCGACAGGCATGGTCGATGCAAACGCCTCAGCAAACGCCTTGGGATACTCTAGCTCTAACATGGGATCACCAGCCGTTGTTGTCATA
Organism: Alternaria infectoria; assembly: GCF_024043175.1. Classification (NCBI taxonomy): domain Eukaryota; kingdom Fungi; phylum Ascomycota; class Dothideomycetes; order Pleosporales; family Pleosporaceae; genus Alternaria; species Alternaria infectoria. Next base: position 147,864 of record NW_026250710.1, read on the forward strand.
CACCTTGAACGTCAGCAGTTGTTGGGGAGTATGACGCAGGTGCCTCGGTACCAGATGCATCCGTCTGCCCCGGATAGTTTCGCAAGCACATCGTCGGGGTATTTTGTAAAGTCCTCAAGCAACACTACCTCCAGCTTAGCGTGCATTCCTATCCCGGGTGGGGGCCGCCGTGATATTGCGATGACCCTCGATACGAGCGGGTTTTGTAGCGCATGGTGCAGCACATGCGCGCCAATGCGACCGGTGACACCAGAAACTACGATCTTGAGCGACATGTTGGTAATAGGATATCCGTATCCGAGAGGCAAGTTTTCCAGACTTTGTCAACAATGCGCGTGGCTTTTCTAAGTGCGTTCGAACACGGCGGAGATAGGCCGCATAAGCACTGGTCGCGTTGTGCAATCATCCGTCGGAGCATCCCTGGAGCCGACATGTCGATAATCCAAAATTGCGAATTTCTCAACACCAAAGTACCTATGGAATTGAGGACTGCGGATAAGAGCACACTAAAAGCATCAAACACGAGTATGTTCTACCGTACCCGTTCAGAGATGCGCTTATTAAGGTGGCCATATCCTCGGGCGAGCCTCCCTTGCCGTTACCAAGCGCCGGAGTTGTATGACTTACTAAAGTAGAGGAATTCTCGGCATCCGTTGCGGACGAAACCCGGCCGGCGGTCCGACAGCGTCAGCTCCACATCAGCATTGCCATCGCAACACCTTCACCCCACTATGAAAGTAACATGGCCGCCCCTATCAGGTATAGGCCTGTGACAGGAATACCAGATCTCCGTAATTCATACCATCTTCATCGTTTGTTATCGCCAAGACTATGATGGAATCATTGAGTAACGCGAGTAACACTTCTAAGAAACGGCCTTCGAGAAGTCTACGCCGGGCATGCTGGGAGTGTAAGACTAGGATCCGTTTACACATTATCTGGACTACTTACTAAGGATGCTACAGGCAAGAAGCGCAAAGTTCACGGGAATGCCAGCCAAACTACCCTCAACTCTTCCGCCATCATGGACAACACCGGAACGGAACGGATAGATGACGGGAATCCATGCTCAAACCACATCCAAGAAAGGCTATGCAAACTGGAACAACTCTTTGAAAGATTTGTGTGTCGTAAAAATGCCACCGCAGGCGCCGCCACTACTGTGCCGCACAGCCCTGCCCTCACTGCCTCAGGCTCTACCGAGAAAGACATCAAACCGGATGTATCGGAACTGCGAAGCGATGCGTATAGCACCTCCTCACTGGCCGATGGGATCGTAAGTCGAGTCTATTCGTCCTACCGCCCACACTAACGTTGTCAGCTTGGGGCGCAAACATGGACTTCAGCGCCCTCTCTTCGTACTTTGGTCAACAAGTCAGATAGCAAGGGGCAGCCCTCAGACTACGACAACAATCACCGAACCCTAGCCGCCTTGTTGCCATCACAGCACGATGCAGATATCATTTTCGAATCGTCTAACGGGTGGATGATCTTAGAAGGCATCTACCGGGCGTCGAAAGAGATATATGTTAACAACGACTTGCAGTCGTACGCTCTGTGTATGCAGGCTGTGGCACAAGAGCGGCCTATCATCATCGCTCGCACATTACTGCATCTGGCCATCTGTATCAACTCGCTCCCACCCGATTTCGACCATTCGCGCCTCTCGAGCATCTGGAACATGGAGGTGACGATGCAAAACTATGTATCGACGGTGACATCGTTGGTAACCTCCTCGGACGAGCAGATGATGACGCTGCATGGACTGGAGGTGCTTTTGCTCCTAGCTCTCTACCATCTAAACAGTGCTTCGTTACGGCAGTCATGGCTTGTTGTGCGGCGCGGTCTCAGCCTGGCACATCTCATGGGATTTCAGCGCATCATTGCGCAGGACGACTCTAACCCCCCGATTCCAGCGATTTCGAACGCCAAGTCGATATGGCGCCACTTCGTTGACATTGATCGGTATCTAGGACTACATCTCCGCCTCCCGTTCGGCGCGGACGACTATCCACTTCCAGCAGACGCCAGCCCACATCTGGTTCATCGGTCGAAACTCAACTACCTGACAAGACAAGTGGCGGAGCTTGATCGCGATGTCTCGCCACAGGCATATTCGGCAGCGCTGGCTTTGGACGAACAGCTGGAATTTTCCATGAAGGAGATGCCCAAGGACTTCTGGGAAGTACCAAATATACCGTCAACAGCAAGGTCGCCAGAGTCTTTCGCTACACTGGAGCGACTGATGGTGCAAGTCTGGCACTTTGAGATGAAGCTATTCATCCACCTGCCTTACCTACTCAGAGCACATCTCGATAACCGATACGAGTATTCCAAGGTCACCGCGTTACAGGCCTGCCGCAACATCTTGATGAGATGGTTCGCGCTCCGCAACGCAAGCATCACGCAAGCCTGTTGTCGATTCGCCGAGCTTTCAGTCTTCATCGCCGCCGTCACCCTCACCCTCGACATCGTCATCGAGCTAGGCACAAAAGACAAAGTCGAAGTAAAGAAGACCAAAGGAACAGACTTCGCTATGATATGTCGTCTCATCGGCGAAATGGAAAAACTCGCCAGCGCCAGCCCACGCGAAAGAATCGCAGCACGCAGCGCTATAGTACTCAAGAAGATCCTCTCCTCACTGGACCCGAGCAAACAGCCTAGTGGTAAAGTCCGCCATACGATACCTTTCTTCGGGACAGTGGAATTGGAGTTTATGAGGCTGCCCATACGCCCGGTTTTCGATATTGATTCTGATGCGGGCAAGTTGATGAATGCTACGGCTACGGGACAGCATCTTCCAGTGTTTTCATTCATTGATAACTCGCTGTGGCCGCCGGCTGGTGAGGATGAGGATCAGTGGGATATTGTCCTGTTTGATGGGCTTGAGGATCGGGATACGCAGGGCAATTGGGTGTTTTGATTTTGGTACTTGGGATATTTAGTCTGCAGATGATGTGTTCTCAGGACAGGGACACAACTTTGCTGCTCTTTGCTCTTCGCATGCTGCCCTGCGTATGCACTCAGTAGCGCAAAAGGTCCCTGCGGCGTTTTGTCTTTGTTTTTGTTGGAATATGTTGTGGGCACGAGCGTATGGCCAATAACTTTTCGCTCAAGGGCCTACCTGGCGTACTTTGTTTGATATCCTCTTAGCGTAGCCTATGTAATATTTTTAGTTTGGTGTTGTTTCTCCTGCCATGATATGCTGAGGGTGGCGAATTGGCACAGAGCAGCGGGGTAAAGGGGTTTCAGTAGCAGTCGCACAGCAAGCGCGGATGATGTGATTATGGACGCGCACAGGCGAATGGAATTGGAGTGTCGTGTCTGCCAACAGGCAAAAGCAACGCGCACTAGTGTCGCCAGGTGATGCACCGTGTTGAGCTGGCAGAGGGCTGTCGCGGCAAGGCTGAGGGAGGGACTGCAATGTGCCGCTGGCTGATAGGCTGGTTGGCGCCGGCGTGAGGGTGAGGAGGGCCGAATGCATATCTATCAAAGTCTCAGCTTGGCACGTCAAGTTTCGCGTCTTTGAGGTGGTCGCCGGCAGCGTGAGCCGAGTAACAGTGAGGATGGTACTGCTAGTCGCACCTGGCTATCGGTGAGGCACAAAGATCGCCCGGCGACGGCAAACGGATCGCCTTCATCTTGGCCTAAGAACCCTGGCCTGCGACCGACGGCTGGCCAAGCCATCTCACACGACCATCTTCGCTTGCGCGACACGACTCAACGCGCTCCACCCGTGCATGTCGCTGCTCTCTCCTCCCCGGGCGTGATTGTGTAGACACCGTCACCGTCACCCACCACCCACGCAGCATGAGCACGATACTCCACGGCGGCCACGGCGACTTCGGGGCCTGCACCACCCGCCATGGCGACAAAGCCGCGACGACGCACACCGAGACGATAGCAGTGAGCCACGCCGCCGCACCAGGACCCGCCCTCAGCCTGTTCGAGTCCATCATCACCTCGTACCCGCCCGTCCTGGAGTCGCTGCTCGCCCAGATCTCCACCGTCACCCTCCTCGAACTCTACCACACATCACGGCACTTGCGCCACTTCCTGCAGCAGTACCCCCTCGCATGGAAGACGCTCTCCTTCCGCCTGCCCCAGCCCGCCGTCGCAGTGGGCTCGCCCGGCAACGAGACGCCTGAGAACCGGGAACGCCAGTCCAAGGCCTACTCGCTGAACGCCCTCCTCATACAGACCATATTGCCAAACGGGTCACGATTGACTAGCCTGGACCTCTGCAATACGGCTGTGGCTGGCGTCTCGCTCATTGGCGACGTGGTTGGCCCGCGCAAGGACACCCTCCAGCATCTGTCCGTACGCGGCTGCAAGAACGTCTCCATCAAGTACCACATCGTGCCCTTCCTCGAACCCTACACACTCAAGGACGCACCCTGGATAAAGAAGGACCTCGCTCTGAAGAGCCTATACACCTACCGCTGTCGACACCACCGCCGGCGGCCCTATCTGCCCTCCTCCCTCATCCGGCGAGACTCCGATTCCGACCCTACACACCAGCTCATCGAGATATGCCATCAGTTAGGAATATGGACAGATACAGCGTGGTGTCCGACACCGGGCGGCAGGTGCAACCGGAGGAAGGACTATCACGCTGGAAGAGCAGGACCCCAGAACATGGAAGTCTGGGTACCCTTTGACCGGTTATGGCGATCGAGCAACCGCATTGGCCCGGTAGAAGGTACGACAAAGCTGGGCGAACACGATGGCAGACTGTGGGAGATTGCCGAGACAGGAGAAGATGGCGAGCCACTCGGTCCCGAAGACGGGAACTCCGCCGGAGAAGGCAAACATGTCCCAGTGCACGAACGGAGGAGCCACACTGCCTTTGTTGAAGAGGTCAAATGCGCCCAATGCAACGATCCTATTCTGGAGCGATGCGAGTCGTGCAGTGTCCGCATGCACTGCATGGGCTGCAGGAAGACGCTCTGTGCGAGCTGCGCCTTCAACAGGCCGATACCGAGGAAACGAGTCAAGACACGGCACTTCGCGAACCTGGCCTTTGGCAACAGCAGCACATTAGGCGGCACACTTGGACATGCGTCAGGGTCTTCTGGACCACTGGAAGACCGGAGTCAAGAGGAAAAGGCCGACCAAAACCGCTTCTGGTGGGCCCCAGGTGCGAGCCGATCACCGAACCTCATGAACGAGGGTGCACAGGATGATGACGACTCTGATTCCGAAGACGGGAACAACGGTATGCCTGTACCACCTGCGAACCGCGAGCCACCAAAATTGAACATGCATTGGTGCTGTCTTGAGCCCATCTTCTCTGGCGGTGGCGGTATTGCTGTTCTGGGTACTGGACTGGGTGGCCGAGGAGCGGATAAGATACGCGCAGCGCCTTTACCTCGCACAAAGGAGTATGAGGATCCGGATTTCAGCAACACACTTCGACCCGTGGACTACGTCCGGGAGTTGAAGAACAACGGCCTGTACGAATATGTGCTTGGGGAGGACGTTGATATCCTGTCGTACTTGAAGCAGGATTCGCTTGACCTACAACAACAAACATGTCCGAGAGGGCTGTGCAACGACTGCTATCGAAGCTTCCGGTGGAAAGTGTCATGTAGGGCTTGCAAGAATCCGATTTGCAAGGAGCATGATTTCAGGGCACTCAAGGTCCGCAAGTGTGGCTATCGGGACCTACATACGGAGCGGGACCATGTGAGGTCACACAACGAGCCGCCACAACGCCTCGTCATACCTGAGTTCAACCCAAATAGGGCCAGTACACCGGATCCTGAACGCACACCTACAGCATCGTCATCGCATCTAGACTTCTACTCCACAGGTGACAATGAGTCTGAATCCTCCGAGACACCCATGTCCCAGTCGCAGATCATGGTTGCTCCCCAACACTCGTCAATCGACATGTCGACTACAACGTCCTTCAATTCTATTTCAAATCCCGAGCCTTTCCAACTTGCCACCTCGCTATCGTTCGTCCCCATTAGCTCAGGGCGTCCGCGTTCCTTCAGCGTGTCTGGCGTGCGCGGTCGACCCACCAGTGCTTGGCCACCGAATTCGCAACGCGTTCCAATCAATCACCCTGTCACAAATCCTCTTCCCCTACCGTGCAATCCGCGCCATCCCGTTCAGTGGAGTGGTTGTGGTGCATACTTTTGCCAGTACCCGAGACCCGCAGGAGATGTCCGACCACAGTGTCCAGCAATTCTCAAGGAGTGCTCGGAGTGTGCAGTTCTTGTTTGCGATGTAAGTTCCCTATTTATTTATGAGAATCACAGATCACTAACATACCATTAGCAATGCGCGTCATCGAATCCAACTTGCACGTGCACATTCTGCACTGTCAACTACCACTGCCCGACATGCACACACAAACCCAACGTTCGTGCCAAGTGCCGGCTTGACGCGGAGATCAAACAAAAGAAAGAGGAACAACTCCGTGCCATCGCCAAGCAGAGGAAAGACAAGGAAGAGCGCGGGCAAGCAGATGAGCTGGCTGGACAGATGTTCGAGTTCTTCACAACAGTCTATGATGAGAGCACTGTCAATCCGACCATGGATGGCCCCTCCTCCTTATATGCACCCGAGCTACCCATCCCGAGTCCGGACTCTATAACTGTGACAACGGAATTCGGCGTCATGGAGGAACCCGCAAACTTGACCACCATCAGTGCGTCGGGGCCTTCGCCGTACCACGCTGCCTACGACCATTCTGACGATGAAGAGAACAACGTCGAGATGACTGAAGATGTGAATGAGGAGGTTGAAGCACTTCAACAAGGACTGGCACAAATGCATCTCACTCCTGTGCCCGGCATGAGCGCTCATATACTGCATCTACCGGTAGACGTGGAGGCCGAACACGTTCAGCATGACAATGAGGAGGAACAGACTGAGGAAGTCAACGACACAGGTGCGGAGGCGGACATAGATACCGACGAGCTCGACACCGGTGCCGAAAGCACCTTTGTCGATGAGAGCGGCGATGATACTCTGGCCGGCGGTATTCTCACACCCACGACTACACTCACAGCATGAGTCGCCACTCAACAACTTCGGCAGTCTTATCTCAACACGCGAAAGCAACGCATCGCTCACTTCAACAACACAACACCAACGTCATCTCCAACATCATCCACACGGAGAAAGGAAAATACCAAATTGCACTTTTACGGAGTAAACAAAGGCTAAGGAAACAAACTTGTCTCTACGGAGCAAGTAACGAATGGAGGATCTAAAGCAGGTGATACCCAACGGGAAGGAAATACGGTTCGAAAATAGGGAATTTTAGTTACGCTTTACTAGGGCTTTTGCTGGTGGGGAAATGGGAGGGTATTTTACTGGTATATTCGAATTGGGATTGGAACTGGAGTGAACTGGAGTAGGAGTAAGCTAGGTTGATATGGTATGGTAAGGGAGGGATATCTGATGGGTATCTTTATGGTTCCGCATTGTGGCGTTTCTCTTTTTCTTTTTTAACACTAGAGTATTGGGGTAGTTCAATGAGAGTTCGGACGTGGGTTTCCTGCTAGAACGTTTTCATGAGTATTGGTGGTTGATTGTGACTGTGTTACTTGCAGTATGTTTCAAGAGCAAAATGCGTGATACTGACTCCGTCATGACGAACTGCATCGTACATGAAGCTTTCCAAGACGGCGAAACATAGGACATCACAACTAAAACAGCATAACTTGGTACGCATAATCATCATATCATATCATTCAACAACCACATCTCTACTCCTTCTTACTCAACAGCACCTCCTTAACCACCTCAATAACCTGCTTAAACGCATCCTTAGGCGCAGCAACAACACCCTTATTCTCCCTAAGCGTCCTGCCCAGACCAAAGTTAAGCGGCTTACCATACGCATCGCTAACCTCACCACCCGCCTCCTGCACGAGCACAACACCCGCCGCATGATCCCAAATCTTCTCTTGGTACGTCTTGCTCACCGGTAGTCTGAGGTACAGATCGCCGGCTCCACGCGCGATGGAACAGTACTTTGCTTGCGAATCCATGCGTACGGAGGGTTTGGTGATGCCCAGTTTGGATGCGATGGCGGCGTTGTCGCCTTGCGAGGAGTGGCCTGCTTCTACGGATTCGCAGAAGGTGGCTTGGGTGACGTCGGAGAGGGGTTTCATTTGTATGGGGTTTGCGGCTGTGAGGGCGCCGGCGCTGAGGGGGCGGCTTGTAGCACCTTGTCCCTTGACGGCGCCGAAGAGCACGCCCTTGCCTTCTTTGTCGTCGGCGTCTTGTCCGGTGGTTGTGGTGAGGGGCGCTTGGTCGTCGACAGGCAGGTTGGGGCACCCGATTACGCCGACGGTGGGGACGCCGTCGACGAGGAGACCAAGACAAACGGCGTATTGTCCACCGCGCAGGAACCCTTTTGTGCCGTCGATGGGATCGAGAGCCCAGATCCGGCCTTTGTTTCCGCCCTCGCTGTTTCCTTGGTCGAGTGCTGCGAGCATGGCGTCTGCGCTCTTGATGGGTCCGCCGATCTTCTCTTCTGCGCTGCTGTCGGAGAGCTTCGCGGCTTGTACGAGGTCCCAGACGAGGTCGCGGAGCGAGTCGTTGTTGCGGAGGTCATTGGCGTCTTCTTCGCCGACGACTTCGTCTTCGGGGAAGGCGTGCTTTATCGATGCGATGATTAGGGCTTGTGCGCCGAAGTCGCCGATTGTGACGGGCGAGGAGTCGCTCTTGGAGAGCGTGCCTTTGGAGTGGCTCGAGTAGACGGACTTTGTGAGGATGGAAGCGCGTTGCACGGCGAGGAGAGCGATCTCCAGTTCCTTTTCGTAGGCCATGGTGTGTATGCTTCGATTCGAGGTCGTGTATACGTGCTGTGAGGTATGAAGTGCGGCGGACGGGTAGAAGTGGTGTTTCAATTGGGAAAGACGAGCGACACTGCGAGAGAACAGCGATGGATTGACAAGTGAGATAGCCAGGATGACGAGTGCGAGCAGGAAGAATCTTGATGGCGCAATTTGGGTGGGCATTGAACGCTAACACTAACAATCTTCAGCCCCTCCTTGTCGCTTTGGTGGGGGTTCTGCACGGAGGTGGGTTGACGCGACGCAGCCCGCTAACGCTGGCCTTGGCGCTGCGGGCGGAGGTTACTGCATGGGGAATCGGGTCGCCGCCATGGCAACAACACTCTCATCAACGGCTTTCAACTGCTGTTAGTGCACAGACATTCGAGATTGCGGTCTTGTCTCGCGAAGTGCAGCTTGTATCATATCTTTTCTACTGCGACCGATCGATGCTGAGTGAATAGACGGACCTGGCATTCGACCCGAGTGGACGTAAACAAAGATCGACACACGACTCTACGACGCGCGCATCCCAATAATCACACCCGAACGATCCGCCTTTCCACCCGAATCATCGCGAACTTTTTCACTCCGGCACCATGACTTCGACAGAGCAGCAGCCTGCGCTTGCGACCACGAAGCGCAAGTTCCACAAGCTCCTGGATAACCTGACCGCAAGCAACTCGACGACTTCACTCGCGAGCACCCTCCAAGAATCAAATGCATCGACCACGTCCCTCTCCGCGCTTTCGGAACCGGACAGCCCTGAGCATCCGAACAAGCGCCCGCGCAGCGCAAACCTGAGCATGGAGCGCCAGAGAGGCATATCGGAAGGGCAGGAGCGCATACGACAGCTCAAGGAACAGCTTATGACGCCGCGGAGGGAAAAGACAATCAAGGTCGTAGGCAAGACGGTAGTCACGCCAAAAGCCTCGACACCGCGCAAAGCACCCAACTTCCAACCATACAGCCAGGAACACTTCCTCGAGCGACTGAAGACGTTTGCAGACGTGAGAAAGTGGACAACCAAGCCAGATGCGATCAACGAGGTCGAGTGGGCGAAGCGGGGCTGGAGTTGCGATATCTGGAACACAGTAGCCTGCAAGGGTGGATGCGAGAACCGCGTCGCGGTCAAGCTTAGACCGAAGCGGAAAGATGCGAACGGAAAGGATCTAGAGATGAGCGAGGATCTGGCTTTCGATATCGACGACGCTCTGATAGAGCGATACAAGGATCTCATCGTAGAGGGACATTCAGACGACTGCCTGTGGAGGAAGCGAGGGTGTCAAGGTATGAGGATACGCACAGTAGCAGCGGTAACAGAACTAACAACCCGAACAGAAGACATCTACCACATCCCCATCGCATCACGCACCAAGAGCTCAGCAGAACTCCTCGACCGATACCGCTTTCTCAAAGCCATATCCGCCGACCTCCCCCTCCTCGAACACATCACCTACCCCTCCCCACCCATCCAACAAGTCCTCTCCCGCATCCCCTCCTCCTTCTTCACATCCACCGGCACCCAACCCCCGCTCTCCCCCAGCGACACCGTAGCCTTCGTCTTCGCCCTCTTCGGCTGGACCGGCGTGTCTGAATCCCGCATCTCCCTCGCAGTATGCAACCACTGTTTCCAGCGCCTGGGTCTATGGTTGTCATCTGCCACGCGCCTCACGGAAATGAGCAAGAAACTAGAAGTGCCGATCGAGAGCCTACGCCTTAATCTCCTAGAGTCCCACCGCGAACATTGCCCCTGGAAGAACGCCGACATCCAAGCCAACGAAAAAGACAGTCCCATAGCCAACATGCCCGCCTGGCAAACCCTCCAATTCATGCTGCTCGGTCGGCACAAAGACATGCCTACCTCTGGCTCTGGCATGCATACCCCGTCCAAACAGACACCACGTAAATCGCACCAGCAACACGCCCGAAACAACGATAGCGTGGACATTGGCAGCGAGCTCGAGTATCCGCGTGGTAGCTTTGATAGTGTTGAAAGGCCGAAAGATGTGGACGAGGATGAAGACGGCGGTCTGAGGGAGAAGTGGAGTAAACTCAAGGCGAAGTTGAAGCGTAGTGCGAGTAAGAAGAGCTTGAAGAGTATGAAGAGTGGGAAGAGTGTTAAGAGCGGGAAGAGTGTGGTGACGAAAGCGGGGGATAAGGAGAAGTCTTAGAAGGGCTTTTTGAGGTATCGTTTTGCGTGAGTCTGTGTGGTTTATCCTTGTTTCGATTTCCGAGCGCGGGTTTATGATGGGGAAGGGAAGGGATGGGGAGTTCAAAGTATGTTTTGTAGTTTTATTGGAATACCCCTTGTAATACATGATAATAGAGATGACGAAAAGAAGAGCTTCGCACCATATACTCTATTCAGACGTTGATGGAGGTGTTGAATGATTGCATCATAACATTCATACATATATATGCGTGATAGAGTAAGAAGCTAAGCTCCAGATGGTAACTAAAGAAGATAAAAACGCCAACCCAAATGCAAACCAGATGATGAGCCAAAGCCAAAATGCTCTAATAATGACTTTTACGTTGTGAAAGGATGACGACGCCTAAGCATCACCCTCCATCTTCACGTCGTCGTCTTCGACTTCAACCTTCATAGCGCCCTCTTCCTCTTCAGCAACCATGGCCTCGGTGGCTTGCTCGCCGTCACTAACATCTCCTTCATCCTTCACCTTGGCATCATCCTCGCCTGCCTCTTCAGCATCGCGAGCTTGCTGCTCTGCCTTGGCCTTGTCGGCAACATGGTTGATAATCTCAGTGTCCTTCTCGTTGAACAACCTAAGCAGCATGGCCTTGCGGTCGTCCTTGTCGACCATCAAGTTGGCGCTGCCAGGATGTCTCCAGAGAGGAAGCACCATGCGGAATGGAATGCCCTTCTCGTCGTCCTTCTCGACGCGAATGAAGCAACAGCCAACGTCCATTTGTTGGAGCTGCGAGCCGACTTCGCCGAGGCCAGTGTCGCCCTCTTTGGGTAGCTTGGGGAACATCTCGCGGATGAGCTGGTGTAGAGTCTCCTTCTTCTCTAGCTTGACTATGCGCTTCCTTGCCCATGGCTCGAGGATGCGGATACCCTCGTTTTGTAACCTCCATGGTGCTTGCGTGCGGTCCTGGTCCTTGATCTTGTGTGCGACGAACATGACGACACCGCAATGTATGAACTTCATGCCACGGTCTTTGTTCAGCGTAAGAATGGTTCTTGCCAGATCGGAGGTGTAGTAGATCTTGTTGAGCGAGAGACCCTCCTTGTTCTTGACCATGAAGCGGTCGCGTGGGAAGCGATCGTCAATGCCAAAGAAGTTCATGATGGAGGCGATGGTTGCATCGTCGGAGGGGAGGTATTCAAAGTACTCCTTGGCTTGCGACTGGTTCTCAGGCTTCAAGCGGGCAGCTGAGCCGTTAGTAGCAGGCTTTGCGTCTGGTGTTTGTGCTGCCTCGGCGACTGCGTCCTCGGTCTTGGCCTTCTTGGGGGCTTCAGTGTCTTCATCCTCCTCCAGCTTGCGCTTCAGGGGTGCCGTCTCCGGGGTCTCATCTGCAGACTCTGTCTTGGTAGCGTCGGCTTCAATCACGTTCTCAGCAGGAGTGGGGATCGACGAGTCGGTGGTTGTGTCGGCATTGGCGTGCGACCTCTGGGCCTTGGCCAAGTTCTCTGGGTTCTGTACCTGCGCAATCTTGATGTCATCCACTTTCTCAAGGATGGCGATGAAGAAACCGCCAGTATCTTGCAAGTGTGGGTAAACACGAATGCAGTTTTCAAGAGGGATGCGCTCTTCCTCGGACTTCGGTACAGGGGGGAAGCATCCGGGAGTGACCTTAGTGGAGAACTGACGTTCGGGCTCTTCGGCCTCGTACTTTGCCCTCGCTTTTTGGTAGGCTTCCCAATTGGTGAACATGTGAGCGGTCTTCTCTCCTCCGGCAGTGACTGACGATGTGTCGAGCACCTTCCACACGTTGAGACCGGGCTTTCGCTTGAGGTTTGGCAGGTGGTCTGAGCAGTCCACAAGTCGGACCTTGGAGTTACCACCACAAGCCTCGATGGCTGCCGCAACGACAGCCTCGTTCTCCACGGGGTTCAAACTGCAGGTTGAGTACACCATGCGGCCACCCTTCTTCAGCATCTGAAGACCTCGGAACAGAATGCGTAGCTGGAGTCCGTGAAGACCAAGACCATCCTTAGGCGTCCACTTCTGCCATACGTTCGGGTTCTTGCGGGCTGTTCCGTCACCGGAGCAAGGCACATCAGCCAGGATCCTGTCGTACTTCAGGTATTGTTTCCTCTGGCCGTCGCTAGGTAGCTCGATCGAGGGGAAGATGGAGGCGTCGTGTTGAGTTACGATAAGGTTGGGGAAGTTGAGGCGCTTGACCTGGTGGACCAACATGCCGGCGCGCTTGTAGTCGGAGTCGTTCGCGATAAGGAGACCTGTTGAGCGCCCGTCGTCGCTGTAGTCACCGTCTTGACTAAGATCGACCGACTCGCCGTTTGCTACCCGCTGTACGCGCTCTTCCTCATCACCGTGAATCATCTCAGCCAATTGTGCCGACTTGCTTCCCGGTGCTGCGCACATGTCGAGGACTACCATGCCTGGCTTGACATCGAGAAAGTGTGGCGGTATCATGCTGACAACCTCCTGTCTGCTGATGTTTCCGGACGCAGCTTCGGCGACGAGGAACTTCTGGAAGTCGGCAAAGGGCGCATGTCGTCGAATGACCTTCTTGTGCGTCTTCATGTGCCATACGAGCTCATCGGGGAAGGCCTGGACTGCCTCGGGAGGCGAAACGGGCTTGCCTTCGAACTGCTTGGATGCGATGGCCGGGATGTAGCGCTGCTTGAAGATTTCGCGCACTGCGAGGGCATCGGACTTGGTGCCAGTGAAGCGGAAACTGTTCGGTAGATCGGTCTGGAGAGCCTTCCACATCTCCTCGAACTCTGCTTCTTCCAAGAATCCTCCCATGCGATAGTAGCTCTCGAAGAGCTCATTCTTGCGCTCAATAGTGGACCATGGCTCTGAGCGAGTATCACGTCCTCCACCACCGCCGCCGCCGCCGCGACCTTTACCCTTGCCGCGAAATGGTTTGCGACCACCGCCCTATGGAAGTCAGTGGGCGTTATCTATGTGTGGCGCATGCAGTATCTACTCACGCGACCGCCGCCTCGTGCCATTGCTGCGAGTAGGTATAGGGAAAAGGTTGAATTTGCAAACCTGCCGCAGCTGTCGCAAGTTGGTAGCTCTCAGGAAAATGTCGATAGCTTCGAGAGGCGGGCCAATAGAGCGGGGCATTAGCGCTGCACTCGATCTTGGCGGCCACACTAGCGCCCGCACATGAATTTCGAACTGGGCTACCGAACTTTCTTCCTCCAGCTTCCGACAACAACAAGGATACTAACCACCAGCAAAATGGCCCGCTCATCGTGAGTATACCGCGCTCAATTCACCGCAACTCAGCTAACAAACCCAGCGTCCCCACCCAGAATGACATCGCTGTCCCCGAGTCGGTGCTCAAGAAGCAGAAGGCCCACCAGAAGACCAGCGACTCCCAGGCCGCTGAGTTGAAGAAGAAGCGTGAGGTATAACAGTCTCCCAGAACCTGCGCAAGCAGATAGGAGTTCCACAGTTGGCTAAGATTTCTTAGGCCAGCAAGCAAAAGCGCGAGGTCATCAAGGAGCGCGCCGCCAAGTACACCCAGGAGTACGCAAAGGCCCAGCGCGATGTCATCGAGGCCAAGCGTGCCGCGAAGCGTGACAACTCTCTCTTCGTCCCCGCCGAGTCCCGCCTCGCCTTTGTTGTCCGTATCAAGGGGTATGTTGCAGTTTTCCACATCTGCAAAATCTTTTACTAACCCGCGCAGTATCAACAAGATCGACCCCAAGAAGCGCAAGACCCTCCAGCTCCTCCGTCTTCTCCAGATCAACAACGGTGTCTTCGTCAAGCTCACCAAGGCCACCAGCGAGATGCTGAAGATCGTCGAGCCTTTCGTCGCCTACGGATACCCCAACTTGAAGACCGTCCGCGAGCTTGTCTACAAGCGCGGTTACGGAAAGGTCAACAAGCAGCGTCTCCCCATCACCGACAACGAGCTTATCGAGGCCAACCTCGGCAAGTTCGGTATCACCTGCATTGAGGACATTATCCACGAGATCTACACCGTCGGCCCCAACTTCAAGGCCGTCTCCAACTTCCTCTGGCCCTTCAAGCTCTCTTCCCCCACTGGCGGTTTCCGCACCCGCAAGTTCAAGCACTTCATCGAGGGTGGTGACCTTGGTAACCGCGAGGAGTTCATCAACCAGCTCGTCAGGCAGATGAACTAGGCTGTTGTGCTTTTTGTTCAATGGGTGGAGTAAACGGTTAGCTTCAAAACGATACCATGAAGATCACGACTACTGGTCGCCCACTCCTCGACGGAGGATGGAGGGCAGGCCGAGCCACATGCTCTGGTTAGCTTAGACAAGTCTTCTGCACATCAGCTGAAGGAAGAATTCAAAAAGTTCATTCCAAAAAAAGTCTATTCCACTTTTATCTGCTTGTAATGTGTCGATGTTGATGCCGTGTCACTGATGATTTTTAACTCGTTGACTCAGTACCCCATGTCAAACACGTCGTCCTTCTCCGCGTTGTTCAAATCTTCCTGACTTCGGCTCTTTAAATGCCACAGCTCCCGTAAACGATTCAGACTCAAACGCTCGACACGCCATTCCGATGCACTTCGTTGCTCTATCTCAGCTTTTTGTCGTGAGAGAACTCGTGCCAGTGAGAAGGGGTTGGGTCCGTAGTGGACGATCATGTAGAGACACATCGTTGTATTTGAAAAGGTGACGGGTACGTGACAGCGATGCAGTGGTTTTGGTAAAGTTTTGTGCTGGGGTAAATGTGGTGGCTGTGTGTGAAGGCTTTGGATTTGGATGTGGATTTGGTAGTGAGGTGATGATCAAAGAAACGGTAATATAAAACGGTGTAAACGGGAATCAGGAAGTAGTACAAATGTCAAACAGAGTGAACTTATGCATATGGTAGTAGGTTGTGAGCAATGAACGATGCTCATGCGGCCATGGAAGTCTACGTGGTAAAACGGATATGAGTCAAACACGCACTTATGACCCTACCTTACACTACCTAAATCCAGCCCAACATAGATCAAACTCTGAGCTATTCTACGAGCCCGCAACTGACACGGTATCTGCGCATGGTGTGGCATGACTGCGACCGGAGATGGTACCTAGGTATGAAAGGGATGCGGAAGAAACATCAAGGGATGCGAAAGGAGGGGAGGAGAAGAGAACAAAGACCCGACTAGAAGGTTTCTTTGACACGGGTAGGCGGGTTGTTTTGCAAAGCTGCAAGCATCTTTGTGGAGAGGGTGTGCTTCCGATTGAGCGCCGTTGTGGTGGGTGGTGCGGAGTCGTATGTGTGTGTGTGTGTGTGTGTGTGGAAGAACGGGAGTGGAGGAGAACAGGAGGAATGGAGTCGCCGGGGCGTGGATGATCATGAGAGAGACGAGGAGGCAGTGGTAACTTGGGGGGGGGCTCTCAAGTATTCTTAGGGCAGATGTATGATACCCGCATGTTCCGGTGTGGTGAGAGTCTTTCGGTTCTCTGGTGTGCGCGCATGTTAACCTTGAAAACGCTCAGATCACTACGTACATACTAACATGAACACGAACATGAACACAGTAGCTAACAACACGAAATTCCTCATGAATTGAAGACATCTATCATACAGCCATCCACAACCTCGTTGTCATTCTTCTCATAGCGACATGGCGCCTGTCGGAGACCGCCGCCTTCCGGCTTATCCAGCCTTGCCCCCACGTTCGCGACTGTGCCGCAGATGTACACAAGGGCGGGTAGTCACAATACCCGGTATCATTTTACTCGATACCATCAAGTACAGTAAGCCGACGGGCAATGTTATTCCCGGCTCTTACATCGAGGCTGAGAGCCGGTTCTCGGAACACCAACACCGAAAGTCTACATCCCAGTCCCGCCTGTGCCTCCTGGACCAAAGAAAAACCCATCAAAGAGATCCAAGCCGTTGCCCTGTTGGTGATTGTCAGCACGTGTACTTCCGTTATGGTAAAAGGTAGCAAGAGGGAAACTTACATCACTCCAATCATGTGTCCCGTCACCAAAACCCATTCCAAAGCCTATACCCACATCTTGCAGCCCACCACTTCCTGCATCAGCACCATTACCGCTTGCGCCCTGCACGGGGAAACTGTCTAGGAAATCTAGATCCGAGAATCCCAAATCAGGGTAACTGGACGTGATATTCTGTGAGAAATTGTTGTAGGGCACTTGATTGCTAATCTGGTAAGGCGATGGCATCGACGGATTAGTAGGCGGGGAAGTAGAAAAGGTATTCTGCTGGTTCGGACTAGTCATGTTTGAACTTTGGGCGAAAAAGTTGTTTTGTTGTTGCTGCTGTTGGTGGTGAGGTGTGCGCAGTTGGGGAGAGATCTTGAGATCCGCTGTGAAGGGCTGCATTTGAGACTCGGATTTCATGGGTGGGGGAGGGGGTCTCATGGCGTTGACTTGGTTGCTTACGCGACTGAAAGACCGTTTGTCGGTCTCGTCGTCGGAGAAGAGGTCTTTGAGGTTCATGTCGAAGCGTGGCATGGGTCGACGCTGCTGCTGCTGTTGTTGCTGTTGGCCAAAGAAGTTGGCTGTGTTTCTTGGTGCGTAACCTTGCATGTCGGTGTCTGACCTAATGTCTGCATCGGCTGCAGATGTGTATGTAGTATTCGGTGAGGTTTGTGTAGGGTACTGCTGTGCTTGCGGAAGTGACCGCAGAGCTTGCGGCCCGAAGCCGGTGGTGGACATGCACATCTGAATGGTCGCTTTGCTCATCCGATCGAATGCATCGCGGCATGCTTCTGCGGGCGGGCATTTGTCGATTAGGTCACCCAGCACGGATGTCGCGGCAAGGACGGTGAAGTCGACGTCGTCAAGAGACTGCATTGGTTAGACATGTATGTTACACCAACAAGACGTATCCACAGTGGTACGGAAATTCGGACCGACTTACCAATAAACTGCGTACATGAACGCTGTGCCACACTGCGTAGAGGAAGGATATACCTGCAAATGTCAGCACTGTGGGTACCGGTGAAGAAGATGAAGCTTACCAGCCATGAAGAGATGATGTGTCGCCAAAAAGGTGTAATTGACAAGATGTACGCGGTGCAACTGTCTATACAGCTTCAGAACCTTCTGACCGGCTTCAGCTACCTTGAGGAAAACGAGATCTTCGTCTTCGCGCTCCTCAAGATTGCTCATGGAAGGACTTCCCATGTCGGAACCAGTATTGCCCAGCTCTTCCTGCAGGCCAGAGGGAACGACCAGGCTCTGTCGGTACAGCATAATCAATGCTTGCCAGTAGTTGAGCTCGAGGAAGAGTGGCGAGAACTGCACGCCAGCATCGAGCTGCGTTGGTGCCGAGTCTTTCCATTCTAGTAACCGTCTGTCGATATCTACGCGCCACGCGCGGAACGACTCAAAATTGATCAGGAATGGCGAAGGCAGCTTGGTATGCATGAACTCATTGCTCTGATTGGCACCACTCGCTCTTGCCTGCTGTGCCTGCCGATGTTGTAGGACTTGCAGAATTTCAGACTGCAGTAGTCTCAACCGGAAGTAATGGTGGGCCACAATCTTGTATGTCGGCTTCTCTTGATGCACTGGCGGTTCCAGGAATCCTTCCTTGGTAATGTAGCGATCATCGAGGAGCGAAGGAAATTCGGTAGTCACAATCTGGTCTGTGATACCCTATGCAGCTGTTAGTCACGCATCGCATTTTGAGAGCACGAGACGATGTTGAAAAGTCGGTGTCGAACTTTCCGATCCTCGACATGTCCCCTGGCGAAGACTGCCGCACACGCATGCGGGATCGTGACATAACCGACATGATCGGTAGTACCATACGAAAATGAAGACCCAGGAAAGTACTTACGAAAGGTCTGCCAACACACGTGCTGACCAGTCTGTCCAACGAGTAGACGCACCACCACAAGCGTCTCCGTAGATCTCTGACCCACTGTCTGCGGCCCCTCTCTTTTGCATCTATTTTCGAAGGGTTCCCGCCGCTGGCAGCCGTCGTGTTCCCGTTACCCTCAGTTTTGAAGGCCGCGGTTCCAGCAGACTGGTCTTCCGCACCCGCCCCGTCGATACCCACGCCATCCTCGTAATGCAACCCTAGGTCCACTCCAAGACGTACAGCAACGCCCACAATGTACCACAGCCCAGGGGCAACGGGTCTCAGCAGCGCAAAGCCCGCGAGCAGTAGCACAGCTTGCAGCTCCTCCAGGCCACCGCCGAAGCCGTCGGGACGGTCCGCAGCGGGAGAGGAACCCAGGAAATTCTCTAGGTGCACAATGGCGGATGCGTGGTACTCCTCGGGCTGGTGCTGGTGGCCTGCAAGTCGCCGCTTCTTGCTACTCGGCGGTGATGATCGTGATTTTGTTGGTGAGCGCCCGTGATCCGACGTCGGCGAGCCCTCAGAGTCGGAACTGCCCAGGATAATGCCAGCGCCTATGGCAAACACGATGTTGAGCATGTACGACTCTCGTGATGTGCGGTGCCGTTCACCGGAAGCGTACACACGCTCAAACATTTCCATAAACTCGCCCCGATGCAAGATGGGGATTTGTGGGTTTGCGTGCTCAAAGTACAGCTCAACAAGACGCGACCCGAGCTCTCGGTCTGGGAAGGGCGCCTGCCGTATGGTAGGTTTGGTCTGCAGGCCAAAGAAGGAGTCGCGCATCGAGGTGCCGCTGTCCACGACATTGCTCGTTACTTTGGCGCCCCGATTGCTGCCGCGCTCAGAGGAGGAGCCTGATACCGAGCTCTTGACGGCAGCAAACACGACGCGGGCGAAGGATATGCCGGACGTGGAACCCAGATATCGCGGGTCACTGGCGCCTTGCACTGAGACCATTCCGATGTTGGACACGAGCTTGGTAAGCTTCTCACGGTCGTACTTGTCGCTCTCCTCCTTGGCCTGGGCAGCCGAGGGTTTGGTGTTGCCATTGCGCGGCGGCGGCGCAGCGGATATGGGTCGAGGTGTGGCGGCGCCATTGGAGGCAAAGGCCGGGTTGAAGTCGTCGGGCTCTTGGAAGGGGATCGAGTTGTCGCGCAGGAGCGACTCGAGGTAGGCGATTCTGGTTTCGCAGTAGAATACATAGCTGTAGCGCTCGTCAGTCGTAGCCGAGGCGACTGCCCATAGCTCCCCTCTTCACTGCGTACCTGCGCGGAATCTCACGCTTGGTGATGGGGTCGTAGCCGACGCACTTGACGCCGGCCTTGTCGCAGGAGGCGCACGAGGGCAGGCGCTGGTCGCAGCGGTTCTTGCGCAGCCGGCAGCGGTTGCAGGCGCTCACATTGCGGAAGGAGCTCGACGACGACGAGGCAGGCGCGGCGGGCGAGGCAGGCTTCACCGTCGACGGGGACGAGTCTGCGGGCGAGGGCCGGTCGCCGTCATGAGACGCCTCGTCCAAGGAGCGCTTGAGGCCGCTCATCAGGGCGCATGGCAAGAAAGTCCGCTGGGTTCGGGCTAGTGAAGCTCGCGCACGTCTGGCGTCTATTCTCCGAGCTCTCGCTGAACGGGCGGGCAGCTTTCTTGCTCCCCCGCACTCTGGATCAGGACGTCAGCAACAGCGACCACTGCGGGCGGCGTGGATAGGGCTGCGGATTGCGATTGCACGGGGAAGATGTCTGCCATTCTCCCAGCGGGACGCGGTAGTCGTCGCTTGAGAGTGGATGGCTAGCTGGTCGGCTACGGGCCTTATCTCTCCAGCGGAAGATAGGCGTGGGCGGAGTGTGGGTGCGGCTGCACGTCATGCTCGCCATGTGGGCAGACGTCTACTTTGCCATGTGCTATGGGGTACGTCCAGCATCAATCTATTCAAAGTGCCATCTTCCTCCTCTCACAATTATGTCATCGCCCAGTTACACATCCGTCCACAGGTCGACATGGCTGTGGTGCTGATGGCAAGCCCTCGTAGCATTACTAAACTGCCTCGGCCTCGGCAAGCCGACGTTGCGATCCTTCAACACCAAGGGACCACAAAAGGAAGCCGTTACTTTCGTCACCGCGCGCATACATCTGCCGTCCACGACCTCGTGATACCGTTTCATGGTCGAAGCAGCCATGCAAGGCGTCCGGTATCCGCATGTTGGCGGTCACTGACTCGCGATCCCCGTTGCTCCACCACGTGCATGAAGCACACCGATCCAAGCACGTGTAGAAGGCAAAAGGAAGCATCCGTAACGTGCAAGGGACCACTTCGACAATGCAAATTCCCCACTACACCTGTTTTGCGCTCTCCGCTTAATCTTCAAGACAGACGCATTGAACTCACCGCTGGAGGCCTGTCACGACTCAGATCCAGCTAATGCACTCTTCACGACGTACATGGCAAAACAAAGGTCTGCGGTTTGAGAAATCATCCAAGTCATGAATTGGTGCTCGAGCACGCTAATCTAACATACAGTGTAGCAAAGAAAACTAATAACTACTGGGGTATTCTGTTCTTGAGACAAACGCCGGCTCGGGGATGACCGTTGCTGGTCTCCAATACAATCGAGCTTTCCCTTCTAATAATGTTGACCCAAAAAATGCCGCCCTGGTAAATGATGTCGCTAAAGTTGCACCCATAATGATGCGCCGCGCGGGAGATGTAACCCTCATCTCTGCCGCGATAAAAAATGTCTCTATAATCCGAAATTATGATGTGAAAGGAAGGGTCGCTACCAGCGCGTCGACGCCCTGCAGAGGGCTTGCGCCGCATCATGCATGTCGAGGGGCGTCGTTACTGTTTTAGTCGTGATTGCGTGAATCTATTTGGAGAGGACGATCTCGATGTCGTCCGGAGTGAGAGTGATGACGGACTCTGCATCAGAGTCGGAGTCGATGAAGGACTCCTCGTCCTGTGCAGCGAAGCTAGATCGCTTGGTCTCAGTGAGGGCGAAACCGGGGAGCCATCCGAGGAGAGCGACGGCGGCGATAGCCCACCACGCAAGACCAGACATGTGGAGCGTGGTACCAAGGCTGTCGACGGCACCCGAGATGGTGGGACCGAAGCCGCGAGAGATACTGGCAGAAGACATGGCGACGCCGTTCAGCGTGCCGAGAACCTTCTTGGATGGGGATGAGTTTGCGAGGATGATAGCCAGGGACGGGTAGGAGAGCGATTGGAAGGTGACCTTGGCCATGAGCAGAACCGCAAGTCCAGGGATGCGCAAGTTCTCGGGAAGGATAGCCAGGTAAGGAGCAAGGAGGTACAAGATCGGGTAGCAAGCTAGAGTGATCCAGAAAGTGCGAAGGCTGCCGAGCCTCTTGCTGACCCAAGGGAAAAGGATGACCTGTGCGAACATCTGGAGGAAACCTTGCACTGCGAGGAACGCGCCGGTCGTTTGAGTGGACCATCCGAAACCACCCTCAAAGCGGAAGGGAAGATGTTGGCTTCCCTCGGTTGGCACATGCTTGGACATAAGAATAGGTAGAAGCTGCTCGAGAGAGATGGTGTGGAAAGCAAGAACACCATAGCACACTACATTCAGGCACACTTGCTTGGTGAATGCTTGTCGGAAAGTCGGCGCTGGCTCGAACTGCTTGTCCAACTCAAATTCCGGGACCTCTGAAATGGAAGTTCGTGTGCTGCAGAGAGTAGGCGAAGTGTCGGTGCTGCGGTAGGCCTGGACGTCGTGGTCGTGGTCGCTCAACATCGAGCGCATCTCGTCAAGCGAAGCATCCTTGTCGTCAAATCTCGCATCTGCGTCGCGCTTCCACAGCTTCTGGAGAAGCCATTGCCCCGCTTCACGGCCTCGATCCTGGTCGTATTTGCGATCCTCGTGGGTCTCTTCCAAGAACAAAATACCGACAGTCAGGCCGAGAACGACAAAGCCGGTGCAGACCAAGTTTGGAAGAAGGAACGGGTACGTTTCGAAGATGGTGTCCTGGAAAAACGGCATTACGTTAGCGGGACGAGCGAGCAAGCCGCCAAGCGCTCCGCCAATGATGGTGCTACAAAAAGCGGTCAGCGTGTGGACGAGTCGGGCTGCTAGGAAATATCTTACCCAAGGCACCAGACAAAGGGCATGATGGAATAAGCGCGCGCTATGCAAAGTCAGTCGTGCGCGGCGTATAATTAGAGTTATGGCAAAACTCACGCTGATGTCGCTCGTCCGTAACAAGCTCTGCAACAGTGGTCTGGAGAACGCCGATGTTCCTGCATATTCGGTTAGCGAGGCTCAGACGCTAGATCGAACTATGACCTCACCCGTTAAGCAAACCCCCGAGAGCCCGCGCAATCAACGCCATTGGTAGGCTCTGGGAAAAGCCGAAGAGCAACATGCTCAGCCCCGTACCAAAAAGACCTCCAAGTAGGACCTTCTTCCGTCCTACCCGATCGCTGAGTCGGCCCCAGAAAATGCCACTGATGCATTCCATGAATGCGAACGAGGATGTGACCATGCCGGTGTACATGGAAATTTGGGCGGTGGAATGTCCGGTCATGAATGATTCGACCATGAAGTATGCGTAGGGAAATATCGACATGAATGCGATTGGTTCGCATATCCGGCACAACGCTACCATCGTTAGCGACTGTCGTGTGTTGCTACATCATGGCATGCTGCTCACCAAGTACGGCCATCTGTCGGGTTGGGAAAGGTGTTATATCGCTGCCCGCGGCAGCTGCCACGCCATACCGAGCCATGTTGATAGTATCGAGGTCGAATGTAAGGTGGTGTGCAGGTGTAGAGGTCGAGGTCGTCGAAGAAGAATGTCAAATACTATGACAGCAGGTGGTGAATGTCAAAGTGAAGTGGGAGTCGGCTGTGACAAATAAGACATGTGCGAGTTTGCGACAGATTAGTACCTCCAGGGCTCAGAGGTCAGAGTCAGTTTGCAAAGGACGCGAGCGTCACAAGGTATATAAGGAGCAGCAAGATTTAAGTGGCGTCCTCAAAACGGATAGACCGCTGGGATGAGCAAGGATTGTGGCGGCGGGGAAGAAACGGAGAACAAGCGGTGATGGCAGTGGGTATGGATACGTAGTGTGGGCGGATAGGGACAGCGGAGGGACCAGCGAATGTAAAATGAGTAGCGGATCCGTGATGCCATCGTTGCTACGAAACAGCCCACCGTCTGTCGATAAGCGACCGGAAAATGCAGTGCTGGCAGCCGAGCTGTACCTAGCTCTGTTTTTTGTGACTCCATGTCACCGGACGGGCTCTGTGAGTCTGTGTGAGCATGCGAGAGCGAATGCAGCCCCCTGAAAGTGGGCCAGGGCTGGGCTGGGGAAGCTTTCTGCTCATCGAACAAACCGGTCCGGGTTGGACGGAA
Source organism: Alternaria infectoria (assembly GCF_024043175.1). Classification (NCBI taxonomy): domain Eukaryota; kingdom Fungi; phylum Ascomycota; class Dothideomycetes; order Pleosporales; family Pleosporaceae; genus Alternaria; species Alternaria infectoria. The sequence continues at coordinate 172,012 of NW_026250710.1, forward strand.
TCCACGACATTGGACGAGCTAGAAGGAACCGAGTAAGGCGGACCAGGGAGAGTTGCAAGAGCGTTGGACGTGGCTCGTAAGAGGAACAGGATCAACAGAGCAACCCGACTCCCCGGGACCCAAATCCTCGGCGCTAGAGATGCCCGCATGCCTCTACCGACATTCACAGGCACTAGCGCCCTGAGTCGCGCCACAGCAGGGGAGACCCTGTCGCTCTGTGAACGACATGGCAACATGCCGGCGACTTGCGGCTTGCTTTCCTTCCCTAAACGGACACAGCGGCCCAGAGGCCGATGCCCCGCCAGCAAATAGGACGTCGTGCCGCCAATGGTGTAGAACACAAGGCGATGCTAATTTTCGCAGCGCCCAGTTCAGGGGCACCAGGACACCAAGCCGCGGTCAGACTTTTAACGTGAGGCGAGTCAGAAGATTCGCCGCAGAATTTCGAGAAGCAGCTTGGGCCATGCAGCTGGGGCCCTCGTTGTCATTGATGATGAGCGTCTGTCATGGCATCATACCTTGCTGCTTGATTGCTCCGACAAACCCCCAAAAAATAGCGGTGTACTCCATGCCTATTCGGCAGATGCACACCAACCGGTCACGCGGCAATGCGCATTAGACAACGTCGCTTTGTTGCAATGCCTGGCGATCCGGATGGTCGTCAGCGCCACAAGGCACGAGTCGCGGCGCTTGAATGGCCGAGGAGGACGACGCAGCGCGTTTCGTATCCCTCAGATCGCAACCTGGCACTAGGCGTGCGGCGATTTCATTTGCTGCCCCAGGTATCATCTCTCTGCCCCCCTGTCCGGTCAGCGTAGTTTCGAAGCTTCCCACGCCTGCGCATTGGGCCCAACCGGGTCGCAGGACGTGGCTTGCTGCTTGCATCTGTCATTGCTGGTCACACATCGTGATTGCATTCTCATCAGTCATCAAGGCATCATAACCCTAGGACCCCCATCAGCTGACGAGGCTCTGCGCCCTTCTGCGGCGACGTAGCATCTGTACTGCTGCCCATTTCAGACCGCTTGATTAGGTTTTGCCAGCACTCCCATTTCCGGTGGGCCCCGGACATGCTTCCGTCATGTGCTGTAAGTGAGCTGTCGCGGTATACCAGCGATCTCTGCTCGCTGGTGCAAAGGTGTCCAGGGCACAACGGCTGTTTCGACGCAACCTGGCCTAAGCGGTCATGGCGGTGTGGATATGTAAGGCTGGCCTGCAGATTTCCACGCGAGGGACAGGGTTCGCAAGAAGATGGAAGCGTCTGAGACAGCCACCGCCTTTTTTAGCGCCTTTAGGTTTACGCCCCCTGGCCCTCTTATTGCTCTACTGGAATCCTCCGAGAATGACACCATGCTTCTTTGCCCTTAGGCAATAGCATAACTCATAGCGTCGTGCCGCGACGAAGATGACAGCAGATGCAGGCGGCGTGGGTTAGAGAGATTTCGGAGGATTGGGGTGTTCACGCGCTTGTCGGCACGAGTGTACAAAAACGAAAAGCCAGCCTTGAAACCGGCAGCGTGGGTCGATCGGAATGATGCTGCCCGATCATTCTGCATCAGGTAGATGTTCGATGCGGCGTCGACTGTACGTGCGAGGCTTTGTCTGCCTTCTTTTGCCCTCGGTTGCGACGACGTATAATACCATCGCCTTAGGCTACCAATAGTGGGCTGACTGGAGCCAGCGCATTTCGACCCGAACCTTGTACGACGTGGTCATCAATCATCACCAGCGCGGCACAGCGTCTCGAAATAAGCGTAGGAGGGCGAAAGTTGATTATCCTGATGCTGGTGTATAGGCTGGCTCGGCAAGCGCAAAGCGGGATGGCTAACCTCATGTCCCGACACAGGCGTTTCGAGACGATGTAGGTGTGTGTGAGCCAGTTCTGCTCTGACTCGCCAGTCCCAACGGCGCATGCGGTCATGCACCCGCCATGGTATTCTGACGTGAGTCCGGTGGTGTGCGTTCAGCCGGACCGTTGCGAGTGTGTCGGCACAGATACTCGGTCTCAGCATGCAGACAGAGCCTTGTCCCAGGGCCGCAGATGACGTCCCGAGCATGTCTGACATAGATGGACGACGGGGATGGAGCGGCAGCCCGGCATCGGGCGGGTGAGGAAGATGCATGCAGTGTTACCGCGAATATATGTAGAGGTGGTGTAGGGATGGTGTTCGACAGGGCGTTGCGTCCACGAATAATCAGCTCGACCTCATCAAACACCACTCGCGAACTGCCACGTTGATGGGCAGCCCAGATCCCCCACGATGCTACCATGCGCGCATCTCCTTTCGCGACCCGGTGAGATACAGAAGGGTGTTGGTGGTGTTGCACGCTCAACGAATGGCAGGCGGGGAAGCGCGTTAGACTCAAGCAGGTGAGAACGCAGATCGGCTAGCACTAGCGTCGAACGCGCTTCGGCTCTCTATCGCAGGCGCCGTGCTTGCAGATGCCGAACGACCTACAACCATCATCGTTGCTCTCGAGATGCCGTTGTCCGTCTCTGCGTCGGCTCTCCCGTCGTTTCGGAAGCAGCATCTTCTCGTCGAGTTGTGAGTCGAGGCACACGGCTAGCAGCGGCGCTTCCTAACTCTGCACAGCACCCGTCTGCGCTATGCACAGCTGGATGGCGTTTTCTTGAGCATCACGCCCGGCGACCCAACACTGTGGGTAGGTGTAATATTCGTGCGAAAAGGTAGGCTGTTCTATAGGGCTACGCCACGGCGTTGCGTTCCTTGCAACGTTATTCACGTTTGACAGGACCATATGCGCCTGCAGTCTTACGCTTCCAAATCTCCTTCCCACCCAGCTATCCTACTATACCCCCCCTCGTGACCTTTTCTACCGATGTCTTTCACCCGCTGCTCACGCCACTTACCACGTATACTTACACGACTGGCTCCGCCGACACGGATACCGTCAGTGCCACGGATGAGGAGCGGCTGCCACCAGGAGGCTTCAGTCTCCGGCACGGCTTCCCGCACTGGTTCGGCAGAGCTCGAAGATCTGTACCGAATTCTCGCGATGTCAGTGGATCTTCAAATGCTATTCCCGCGCGATCCGACTCTAATGTCGCATCTGGCGTCCTCGGGGCTTCTCAGTCTACTGCGGAGTACTCCATTGTGCGCATGATAGAGTACATCCGCTCAACCTTTAGTGAGGAGTCAATATTGGACTCACTTCCGCTAGAGGCTGCTGCGAATCCAGGTGCGTATCATGCATGGCGGGCGCACCGCGCACCGATATTGCAATCGCAACAGTCAGACCGAGCAACTCCAAGTCCCGACCCTTCCACAACGGACAAGTCAGAAGGTTCATCTGCATTGGGACGTAATCGCCGACCCGGAGAGTGGAACTGGGAGGGGGTCTGGGAGGAACGTGTAAGAAAAGCAGTCAAGGCTAGTATATCGGAACCAGTCCTGTTCGGCGCTGGCGCTGGAGAAGACATTGTAGGTCACAGCCATATCTGACTAAGCCACTGCTTACTCATATGATAGATTCGCTTTCGCGAGGCGGACGAGGAGATGCACGAGAAGATGAAGAGACATTTAGAAGTGGCTGCCGCACAACTGGGCGAGGCGTAATGAAAGGACTGTTTGGATTACAGTCCGCATCAAATATCTGGTACAAGCTATGCGTTGCCGTTCAGAAGCTAAGCATGAACATGAACGCGTCTTGGTGCGAGTTCTTGATGAGATTGTCTTTTTTCAGAAGTAGGAAGGGGCATCGTAGGTTTGTTGACGTGCCCACCTCGCACCTTCCCGGCTTGTAGCAGTGCCTCTCACCTTTAAACCTCACCTCACCGTTGGACTTCCAACGTCTGTTCGCACATCCACTCTACATCTCAACTTGGGCATTGCCTACTCTTCTTATCTATCTTCCAGATTCCGTTTGCCATCTGACGTCACTGTTGATAGCAAGGCCACGCGTTCTCAAGAAAGTCGAGGTGAACGAGAGCGCGCCGCGGTGACTGGGCTTTTATTTGTGCCTAATTGGGACGCGTCCATAATGATCACAACAACAACAGCTGGCAGCGTCTTTCTGGACCGCGCGCCTCTCTGCCCATCTCCCCTCCACATCCAGAAGAAATCGCGAAAAGCTACTTTTCGAAGGCGAATATTCCGTAAGTCAACTCCTACCTATTGCGACGATCAGTACGTGTTCGGTCCGCTCGACGACATCATCGACGAGATCAAGAGCGATATCTGGGAGTCACCGCCCGACTACAGCTTCAACTCATCCGTCTTTGACTGGGCGCAACCGCTCAGAGCGCCTTTTTCGTGGACCGTAACACCTCTGCCTGTTAGTCGCGCTCCGAGCGACCAACCTCTGACGATACGCAAGAACAGAAACAGTCGGTCCTCAGCCTCAGGATCCAGCTTTGGAGATCAGATGGCGTTCTCGCGCAAGAACAGCCATGTCGAGCCCGAAAACGGCGACCCAGTACGTTCTATGCCTACCACTGCACTGACCCCTTGGCCGTTGATCGATGTGGCGTCGAGCGAGCCTGCGCACCCTCTCTTTGTCGCCGATAGCGCTGAACACATGAACGCGCAACAGGCTCTTGAGAAGGCGATTAGCAACACTGAAGGTAGCGCCGAACCCCTGAAGCGGCGCATGTCGTCAAAGCTTCGATCGTTCACCAGTGGTCTACCTCTCTTACGTCGTCACAACACTGGAGAGACTAGCGTTGGCATTAGCGATATGCCGGGTGCAACCTCGCCAACAGCAGCTACAGCGCTCGCAGCCCACGACGAGACCGAAGAAGGCTCAGAGGTGCAGCATCCGGATGACGAGGCTCTCGGGGCTTACCTGCTACGAAACGCCCGCAAGTACGTTAACACCGGCGAAGATATGCAACAGTCACTAATATGATCCAGCGGAAACGAGTTCACCTCAATTATAGGATGTATCTCAAAGCGCATTCCTTCCCCGACTGACTTTGATCATGAGGCTTCGGAGGCACAGGTGTCAGACTTGACCTCACACTTGCCGACAACCCTGCGCCCAGCGGTTAGACTGTTCCCTGAGGTCAAGCTTCTCACCGAGGATTACCAAGACATCGGCGTCGCTATCGAGATCGAGGGTGTCCTGCACAACCGAAAGCCTCTGCCCGATACCGGTATTGATGTGATCTTCGTGGTAGACAACGGGTAAGTGCCTGCATGGCGGGATCCACGATGCTAGCTGACATTGTGTATAGTTACTATGTGACTCCGGCTTGTCTCGAGAGGTCGCTGGATGCGGTTAATGGAGCCTTGGTAAACCACCATCGTTGATGTCGCTCAAAAGCAATCTACTAACATTTTTAGTATCATCTTGGCGGCGAGGATCGCGTGGCGCTTTACACTACTCACTGCACCCACCGTGATGTCACCGGAAACAGGCCAGAAGTGCTTTATGCACTTCGACCCGTCTGTACGGAAGTCGATGAGATCTTTCAGGATTTGACGTCTAGGATCGCGCACTCTGGTTCGCAAGTCTGGCATCCGCCTCGTCCGAACCCCTCCATGACTGATGTCATCCTTGGCATCGCGAGATCCATGCAGGGCGAGCACCTCAAGGCCGGTCGAACTCATGTCATCGTGCTGTCTCCTGCAGCCCATGTCTTGCACGATGTATCGAAGTCCTTTCCAGATTTCTACATTCACCGCATCAATCCTGCGCTGCTCCCATATCGCCGCGAACCAGAGTTCCAGGATACCATCTGTCTTAAAGACTGCTGCAAGAACGTTTTCGCCAGCAACTGGTCCAAGTACCAATCCACGTCCGGTCGTATCAAGCGTATCTTGAAGAATGCTCGGTCTGAGAAGCCTGTTGGCGAACTGTTTGACTTTACGGTCGAACTCCGGACTAAGGCAGGTTGTGAGATTCTCTTTGTCTGTGGGGACAAGGAGATTCGCCGATTGTTTCCAGGACAAGTGCACACCCTCTTCGTCTGGGTCCGCATCAACAAGGCTGAGACTCAGGGCGTTAACCTCAACTCTGACAACCCCATTCTCAACTCATGCCTTGACGCCAACGGACTGAGACAGGAGCTGCAGAACTGTGTCCGTGCAGGTGCCACCAAGGTAAACCCTCTTGAAGTGCAGCTACTGCATCGCAGCTCACTTCACCCGACGCGATCTTGGATGTACACGGAGGCTCAGCTCATCCTCACTCGCGAGCTTGGCGGGCTGGCACCTCTCCTGGATACATCCATGGAGTTTTTCAAGCGTCAGCTTTTCTGCAACCTCTCTCGAGTGTCGGCGGACGAAGCTAAAGTTGTGGCTGAAGCGACTCTTAACACCCTCCCCAAGGATCATGAACAAGCAAAGATGCTGCTGGAGAGCATGTCGCAGGAGATCGAGCTTCACTTAGCGATCCGCAAGTATGAGAAGGAATTCCGACAGAGGCTCCCGCTGTGCCCCGGTCCCACCGACGTCGAAGCATCTCACAAGTGGCTTCACGAGTTGTGGGCTCGTAGGAGGAACAAGCGCAGCGGCTCAGACGTGGCCTGATGCCTGTCCGCGAGCATATCGGTGATTCATCAAACTATGGTGGTGAAGGTTGGTGGTGGCTGTCAGCGCCTTTGTTTTTGGCTCGAAGCTGATGGCCAGAGGGTGGAGGAGGATACTGGCGATGCATGTGTTGGAGCAGCGAATCTCGCTTTCGACTCTGGTCCATTGAAGGCCAGTACGATCTGGAACGATCTGTAGGATACACCTTTGGCTATCACGTTCTGGATCATATTCCACGAGGCGCGGAGGAAGCCGCAACCTGCCCTGGAAAGCCCAGGCCACACCATCCCAGAATGGTTCGCTGGGGGAATTTCTTGGGCCCCGGATCTTCTACGGTCCCAATATTACGATGTACAAACACTATTAGATTATACCCCAGTGCGAACCATGAGCATCAATCGAGAGATCATCCTGCATACGAGATTGCAAATCTCCTCGTGCTGCTAATCCCCGAATGACGTTTGCGTTTTTGCTTTTTCGTTTCATCTCATATGCAGGTCGTCGTTTCTTTCTAGAAGGAGAAGCCCCCGGTCGAACTCGGCTGAACACCCTCTTACCCACGGCAGGGCTCGGATGTGGGCAAAGAAGGCTGAGAAAAAGCAAGGCCATGGTGCACCGGAGTTCTCTCCGTCCACAGCCCAGCCTGCATTCTGCGGCTCGATCGCGAGAGGGTTCGAAGGCCATTTCGCGGTTCACCGCTACCGCCGCTTAAACTGCACGATGCTAGCCTTGCATGTACATACGAAGCTGAGATACGAAAAACAAAAGATACATACATGCACGATGCACCAGTTGCACGCGATCCCTGAGCAGCCCAAATTTTTTCATGATTCCGTTCCCACAAAACGCAACACCATCGTGCATACATGCAGCAGCTCACAGACGCGCGCGAAGGCACAGACTGCAGACGTAGACAGGGTAAAAGCAGGTGCGCGCATTTACCACCCAAGGCCTAGTTTTGTCCCATGCTCCTCTTGCTTCCGATAATCGCGTGCCGCTCCCAGGAACAAGCACAATTACCCTGACTTTGGCGCCAGCGTATTAGGTCGCTGCTATCAGCCCGGGAAGTTGCCCCGGCGCCCGGCAGCCAGTTACGCGTGGTGGTCGGGCGCGTGCCGGTGTATGTAGGGTTAAGGTTTGGGGCTAGCGAAAGGTGACGGGCAGACTTGACCTGACCTTACCTTGTAGGTAGGATGGATGCCCAAAGGCTGTTTTGGGAGAATGGTATTGGGAATGGGGGGGTTTTGGCGAGGTTTGAATACGAATCGGATCGTACGATGGGTGTGGTGCTGGTAGGGGGAGAGATGGGCGAAGGGTATCCTGGGTAGCGTGGTGCGCGTGGGTTTAGTGCGTGGGTGGGTTGCATCAGACTTGTTCTGGGGAGATGGTACATACCGGTGATGTATGTAGGTGTTTGCAAGGAAGCAGTGCATGTCGAGGGTTGCGGGTGGGAAGATTGCATGAGGCTCTCACCGCAAGAAAGTGATGTACGATGCATTGACCGAGAAGAGTAAGAGCATCGTATTGTTGTTCTGTTGTGCAGAGATAACGTGAGCGGTCTCGTTATACTGACATTGTCATTTACCTGATGCATTCGCTACTCGAGAAATGGCTGCGCGAAAACGTTCAATCACGAGTGCTGCGTCAAAAAGTACGGGTGTTCATGTTTATTAAGTAGGATTAGAAACTAGCTATACAGATCCTATGTACAAGAGAAGTGTTTCTGTAGCGCAGTGAACAAAGTAACAGCACAAAGTGGGATAATCTAATGTGTATAACGCTTCAAGCAAGACGCCCCAGTAAAACTGCTGGAAGAGTGAGACATGAGAGATGCGTAGTGGAACGCTTCGTTCGACATTGGGCGGAGTCGTTATGATAGACCGTTGTACTGAGACTTAGGAGATATAACTGTCGCGTGGAGTGTATCGACAGGCGACAAACCAAAACTCCAAAGAGACATGCTGCATGCAAAGCCGTGGCCAAAGCCAAAGGAAAAACCTCAAAACTTCGTCCCCACATCCTCAGGACCCCATCTCGAAACCCGTCCTACCCTCCGCGAGATGGAATCGCGATATCCAATCCCAAGCCCAATGCCTTTCTTCTTCTTCGGACTCGTTGTCTCGTCTCTCATATCGCTCATGCTGTGCACCTTGGCTAGCAAACTCATCCTCGGCCCTTCAAAGCTCTTGTTCGAATTGACCATGAAGTTCGTCTGCACTGTCAAGGGCGAAGACGAAGGAGAAGAGTAGTGGTTGTGAGGCGGAACCAAGAGTTGACCGGGGCCAGCCAAGGGTGTCTTGCGACGGAGTTGAATCAAAGAACGTTTCTTGAGGGGAGGCGGAGGGGTGAGATTGGGTCGCGGTGGAAGAGCGAAGTGGTGGAAAGGTGGTGTGGGTGGGCGCGAGGACATGAGACTGGATGAGCCGTTGGATGTGCGCTTTATCTCTTCCCAACCTTTGTTCCGAGGTGCGGAAGTGGTTGTTGGGGTTGGAGATGATGGCCGGACGGAGTAGGTGGATTGGGTTATTGTCTTGTCGCTATCTGCTCGTTCGGAATGTGGTGGTGATGGTGATGGGATGTTGGTTGAAGGGAGTGAAGTGTATACGTATCGGTCGTCTTTGAGTGTGGGAAAGAGGATGCTGCCAGTTGACCGAGGTGGTACAACTGCTAATGAATTTGCGGCTGCTATGCTTGGTAGTGACATTTCGTCGTCCGACAGTATCGTAGACAACATCGGTCGCAATGGCGTCCTGCTTACGGGTGCTGGCGCATATACATGTACCATCACTGAATCCGGTGTTTCCGATCTTACATCGACTGGCAGAAGAAGGTCATGTTCGATCGGGTCTGGAAGAGGGTCGTCTGCGTGTCCCTCTCTGATAGATGCTAGGATCTTACTCGCTCGACGCCAGGAAGGAGATATCGGTGGGACGTTTCTCGATTCGGAATCTGGCGAAGGACAGGCACGAAGGCTCCTTAGGGACCTTTGGCTCTTGACACTGCTTCGCCTTGAAGACACAGAATGACTACGCTTTAAGCTGCAGCTATTCATGATTGGACTTATAGTCGGCGATGGAATAACATGGTCGCGGAAGAGTGGTGTCAGAGACGCCGGTACGGGGGGCAGAGGTCTTTGCGGGCCCGCAGCGTACTTTATCACCTCCGCAACAAGATCAGATCCAGGATCACTCGGCGAGGTAATCGCATCGCTACCTCTCCAGTCTCTAAAGGGGTCTCTAAAGGGGTCTTCGGGATCTCGGAATGGGTCTTCTCTCCAGGGGTTGCCAGGGTCGCTGTAATTCTGCGCACTGATGTTGAGCCAACCGCGAGGATCGTACTCGCGAGAGTTCTTCGGCACGCGAGGTGGTGTTCTGCTTCCAGTCGAAGGCAAGCCACTCGCTCCACCAGACATGAAGATGAGTGCATCATCGGATGCGCTGCCACTGCCACCGTTCTCGCCGAGTGAAGGATCGTACAAGTATCCCAGTTTGGGGTAGATACCCGATGAGCCACCACTGGCACGCTTTGCCGTATGAATAGCATGATAGCGGCGAGCGACGAAGATGGCGGCGACTATAGCAAGTAGGATTCCAGCTGTGCTCCCTATAGCGACCCCGGCAGTCTCCTCTGGCGTCAATGGCTTCGAGGGTGGAGCTGCAGCGGCCTCTGTCTCGGTAGCACTGCTAGTGGGCACGTTGGTCAATGTTCGAGTCCTGAGGGTTGTGTCGTAGGTGTTTGTAGACATCGAACTTGTGCGCGAGCTGGCAACCGAGCTCTCAGTCCCCGTCTTCGTCTTCGTTATGAAGCCGCTGAGCGATGTAGGAGTAGAGAGAATAGCGGACGTGGTGGTGGATAAGAAAGGAAATAATGTAGATATGTCGCGCAAGCTACCTGATCTGGTTTCTTGGGAACTGATGACAATACTAGCTGTAAATAATGGTGCACTGGGAGTGGGAGTTCCGCGAGTGGCGCTTGAAGTTGAGCTGTTCGTCCACCCAGTAGGTGCCGTTTGAAGCGGAGGTTCAAGCGGAAAAGGTAGAAGTCCCAAGTCAACGGAAGACGACGCGGAAATTTCTGAAGCGGGGGTTGATTGCGCAGTTGTTGGATCGCTCCCCCAAAGTGGTGCATCTGAGATCTCCGCCGCCTGACTAGATGTCGCAGTACTCAAAATCTGACTAGTCTTCGACACGATGAAGGTTTGTGTGAAAGAGCCAGATAAGCCAAAAGATGACGAAATCGTAGCAGTGCTTGCGAGGCTGCTTGCTGCCGAGTATGTGGTTGCGAAAGCCGACGAGGAGGAAACGGTGCCGTTTCCTGGTGCCGGCGGAGATATGTACCCAGTTGTTTGCGCTGATGTGGTAGCAATCGTGCTTGTTGGCCTTGTCATGTTACCGTTAATTGGATTAATGGGTATGGGTTGCGGTCGAGTCATGGTTGAAGAAGCAGTCTTGTCGGGATTGGTAGATGCAGAAGTCGTGACGCTGCCGCTCGAAGCCGAGCTGTCGATCCGAGAGCTGCTAGATTGAACAGGTGCGGTTACATTCGATGCAGGAGTCTCGGTCTTTGTTACTCTGGGCTGAGTAGAGCTTGATGGCATGCCCGCGATCACTGAGCTCATCGAAGCTGCCAAGGACGCTGTTGTAGAAGTGATGCTCGTCGGAGAGAATGGACTGCTGGAGAGAGTCGGAATTGATGAGGGACCAATCACGCTGCTTTCGAGATGGGCTGAGGCGGAAGGAGTTGCTGCTGACGTGTTAAGTGGTGCATTGTCCTGACCCGATGGCAGATTGGCATATCCTGTTGAAGCAGACGATTGTGCTGGCTGAGATGCGGCACTGATTGATGTGGCCGCTTCTGTGACGGAGGACAAAAGAGATGCAAGGCTGCTGCCTCCAATGACCGCCGGAACGGAGCTTGATGCCACCCAGCTAGATAGTTTAGACACAGAATGTTCAAGTAGTCCTGTAGCCTTTGTTGGCTCACTGGTTACTTCAATCTTTGAAGAGATCGAAGGCAGAGGTTTGCTTGAAGTAGTCGCAGTTGCATCGACGATCAGGGTCGAAGAAAGAGACTGCAAGGTTTGCGAAGGAAGCATCACCCCACTAGACATATTCGTTGGCATACTAGATGCTGAGTTTTCCTGTCTAGATGACGGTAGATTCGAGGGCTCGATTCGTGAAAGTGATGCCGTTGTCGCAGTCTGTAGTGTCTTTGACACAGTGACCGTCGTGCTTGGAGTGCTGTGATGTGCGTCGCTGAGACGAGTAGACTGCTCGTTCTGAGGAGAAATGATGGCCGAGTATGTACTGGCAGGCAGAAGAATGCTTGAAGCTCGTGATGAGTCCGCGAAGACCCATGTTGTAGACGGTGTGGATATACTCGCGGTCGACTTGACCTCTGAAGTGACTGGTAGGACCTGGACTGTGGATGATGCGCGCGTAGAAGAAGAAGCCTCTGAAGGAACCGAAGATGATTGAGCAGGTATCGATGTTTGTATCTGATCGATTAAAGAGATCGATGATGGTGCAGATAGCTGCTGCGTTCCTGTGATGATAAGGGATATCGCCGCCGACTCGCCCGCAGCAGAAGATATTGCAGGCGCGCTGCTACTTGCGCTAGCATATGAGCTTGTTGTTCCATCTGAGTCTTGATTCGTTGGATTTGGCTGGCGAGAGGAGCTGGTAGTCTGGATAGTGGCTGTTGACGGCGCGTTGATCTCGGACTTGGACGTCGTTATAGAGTCCACTGTCGTAGAAGTGTAGAGCGTCGATGTAGCTGATGTGCTTAGGCTTGTTGGAATTATCTCTGATGTGCTCGTGTCATTGCGAAAATGCAAATCGCGCCGTGGAATTATAGGAGATCTCTCGTCCGTGAGATGAGTATTAGATAGGCTTGCAGCTGCATAACATGAGTAAGTGCAATCATCTATCAGCGCTCCACTTACTCTTTGAACCTGATTCAACATTACTCGCAACTACCAAAGATGCAGTGCAACACGCGAACAGAACACGCTCGAACCAACCCATTGCATGCTCACGAGATCTGAAACGAATGACTAGAGGAAAGCAAAGCAGAGTAACAACAACGAGGCGGAGGCAGCACGGCAGATACCCGGAGATGATGAAACAGACAACAAAGAGGCGACATATAACTATTGAATTCCGCGCCTCGTGCCCAAGGCCGTGGTCCTTCGTACGGTTGCACTTTGTTCGGACCGAGTTGGGTTAGGCGCGAAATGTACCTTGCATGGGTGCTGTAGGAACTGGGGCTGAGTCCACACACCTTGCCTACAACCCCGAGAATACTCACTGCATCAGCTATGATTAGCTCAGGATTCCGGCTGTGGCGCTCGATCGTTCGCATATTGTGCATCAGCCGCCCGATCGTTTATAACAGTTGTCAGAAGTGGGCATTTTGGTTGCATTACCCATGATGTGCTGCGCAAAATACCTTCTATTGACTTCGCTAAATTGACAGAAGAAGCGCTGCTGACTGCCGACCCCGAATATTGACGTGGCGCAGCCCTCTCCAACCTCTGCCACCTCAACGGCGTCTGTGCCGCTGATTCGGCTTCGCGGAAAAATTCCAACGAACCTCTCGAGATTGCGGCGGGGCGTTGCTGGTTGGAACATGCAGTTCTCACTGACGCTGCTGGCCCCAGGCGGTTGGAACGGGTACGCTCCGTACCGCCCGTAGGAACTGCCGCTCTTCCCTGTCATCACCGTGTCGAAGGAATCGTTCATGCGCCGGTGGAGCCATCACCGGTGACGACCTTGGCTTGGCTATCGCGAATAAGCTCCCCGATCCAAAGAGGCAGTGCTCGGATAATGGGAGTAATCGCTGGGCCAAGAATCAGTTGCCCACTCTTGACTGAGACTATCTGGTTCACCATGGCCTCGGCTACGTCTTCTGGCTCTAGGATGTTTGCGCGCACGCTTTTCAGCCCCGCCGCAAGTGCCTCGTGTGAGGTGATTGCTGACTTGGTCCAGTTGGGATGGACCATGGAGGTCTGGATCGTTGGACACTTGTAGCGATGCTTAATCTCTTGCGTTAATCCTTCGTGGAAGGCTAGAAGCGCCGCCTTGGTGGCACTGTAATCCACGGCACCTGCGAGAGCAACGAAAGAAGCAAGACTTGCGACACCCATGATGTGGCCTTTTTTCTTAGCGAGCATGTCTGGGAGAAACTCCTGGACGGTGCTCCAGTGACTCAGAAGATTGATGTCGAACATTCTGTTGAGATTGGCTTGGGGTATGTCTTTGATGGTCCACGCGTTACCGATGCCAGCATTGTTGATTAGTATTGATGGTGAGCCCAAGTCGGAACGTATGGCTTCCGCCGCCTGATGGATGTTGTCTCGCGATGTAATATCACATTTGTAGTATCGTACGAGGGCAAGCTCATCTAAGATCGTTAGCTTGAAACACGGCGATTCTGTGTCGCAACGTACCTTTGGTAAAGATTTCTGACAGGGGGCTAACGTCGAGAACCGCGACCTTGATGCCATGAGAAGTGAGCTTCTTGACCACACAGCCTCCGATGCCTGCCGAACCACCCGTGACTACAGCTACTTCATTCTTCCAATCCCAAATAGACTTGTCGGTCCTCCAGAGCCATCGCCTTTCGGCAAAGCGATTGAGCACCGAGTTGAAGTCTACAAGGGCCCATATCGGCAACGCCCACTTGAGGTAGTAATGGAGGGTTACAAGCTGACTGCTGGAGAGACCGAGTTTCCCACCAAGTCTGAAGTACTCGGGTTTGGCGACTCTGAGCAGCACGGCTGCCAGTGTGAGCAAGGCACATCGGATCATGATGGGGCTGGTAGATGGGGCGAAAGGGTTTATTGAAAACGGGGGCTGATGGGGGTCGAGGCAGGTACTATGCAGGTACTGATACAAAGTTTGGGGGCTTCCAAGAAAGGGCAAAAGATAGGCAAACGATTGAATGCCTGTCCAAGGCAACAGTAAATGCCCAAGAAGTCATATGTACTTTTGAGGTTTGCTGGGTACCGAGGCATGTAGGACTAGCCTGGACAAGCGTTGTAGATCATGTATCGGAACTGGGGCCGCCATTCGCTAGTCCCGCGACGCGATATTGACGATTGAAATATACAGGATTGAACATATCTTCCTAACGACGCCACTTTCGCAATCAACGCATGTCGTTCGCTCGTCCGTACAGCCTCAGCGGTACGCTTACGCCGTTTCTGTATCCCGCCTTTCTCCACGTGCCACTTGCCTCGGCAGCGCGCATATGTCCACTACGCAAACGATTCCCGCTACAGCTCAGATGCAACTCCACGTCTGCTGAGCAGTCCGATGCGAACCCGAATGCGCAATCTTCGCGGTTAGATCCCACGGCGGACGACTATTCTCTCACGCCTTTTGCCGACCGATGCATCCTCACGGTTGAAGCTGGTGGCGGCGGCCACGGCTGCGTCTCGTTCTTGCGCGAAAAATACATTGAAGAGGGGCCTGCAAATGGCGGCGACGGTGGCAGTGGAGGCAATGTCTACATCCAAGCAGTCCGCGGCGAGACGTCGTTACATAAGCTTGCGAGACGGCGACAGATCAAGGCGGGCAGAGGGCGCAATGGACAGGGCAAGGTCAAAGGTGGCGAGCGGGGGACCGACGTCTTGATCACGGTGCCTGTGGGGACTATCGTGCGCGAGCTACAAAGACATGACCCGGTGGCAATAATGGAGGAGGAGCACTGGAAAATGGAGCAGGATGAAGAAGCGGAAGAGTTGGAGGAGGGACAACCCAGCTACAGGAGAGATCGATGGCTGGTTTACCCCGGCACTATACCCTCAGAGCTGAGCAGGATCAAGTTTCCCAAGCTCCCTCCACCGCGAAGATCGCATCTTGCAGCCCTCGAGCCGGAAGCGCCCATGTGGCTGGACTTGGACAAGCACATGGAGACGCCTATGCTGATTGCAGCCGGAGCGATGGGCGGCTTGGGCAACCCCCACTTTATGACGCCGTTCAACAACAGGCCGAAGATGGCTACGCGTGGAGACGAAGGCCTGAAGATATCACTACAACTAGAATTGAAGATTCTTGCGGATCTGGGACTGGTAGGGCTGCCCAACGCTGGAAAGAGTACGCTCCTCCGGGCTTTGAGCAACAGCCGTGCACGAGTCGGTAACTGGGCCTTTACGACCCTCCAGCCAAATGTCGGCACCGTTGTTCTGGACGACCACAAGGGGCGGCCACTCGTCAGGTCACGCAGACCAAATGGAGAGCTGCGAGAGAACTTTACCATTGCCGACGTGCCGGGTCTGATCGAAGATGCGCACTTAGACAAAGGGCTTGGGCTAGGCTTCCTGCGACACATTGAGCGCGCCGCAGTCCTCGCCTTCGTCATCGACCTCTCCGCCGGTGATGCCGTCGCAGCGCTCAAGCTGCTCTGGCGCGAAGTATCCGAGTACGAGACACTACGCGGAAAGGAACTCAACGCCGAGACCGAGCGCAGGATGGTCACATACACGCCCGCTGGTAAAGCACCACCAAGCGACGCATCCGACCTCCTCGACTCGCCGCATCTGGATCCTTCGCCGAAGCCTCTTCCCTTCCTGAGCACAACCCCGATCTCGTCGAAGCCGTGGTTCGTTGTCGCGACAAAGGCCGATTTGCCGGATACGCAGGCCAACTTTGAGGCTCTTCGCGTGTATCTGGAGGAGGTGAGCAAGGGCGCGCAACCCCATCCTAGTAACCGCAAGCATGCGTGGCGGCGCAATGTTCAGACTGTGCCGATTAGTGCGATACAGGGTGAAGGTGTGCAGGCCATTCCGCAGTTGGTGATGGACTTGTTGGAGGAGTAGATGTGTGTAGCAATGATACCCTTGTCTCCTCTCATTTGAACTGTGTACGCATCATCTTTGGTGTAAGGCCTGTGAATTTGCGCGGTATCGTACCGTATTGGCCACTGGCCCTACGAATACATACTGATATGCCAAAACGACTCCGTTCTCCGAGTCGCGTTGTGCAGATAGGGTGATTTGAAAGTATGCATCATGTCATGAGGCCGTTGTTGCCGAGCATCACATATGACTGCAGGATATCCATTAGCGCTCATCATCATCTCTGGTATGCGCATTGCTTCCTAAGTACATGTGTATTCGAGCCGGAATTTGGAAGGCGCGACCGTGACGACCATACTGAAGCGCTACTTCCTAATGCGCAGTTTCGCGAAGCGCAAGTGGGGTGGAGGGGTAAACATCACAGTCGTTCTCACTTGACTATTCTCTCACACGCCTGCATTCTCTCTCCGTGGTACTGTCGCAGTCACTGCGCGCCTCGAAACTGACTTTCATCTCATATCAAGATACTAGATTGCTCTCCGTGTATGTCGTTCACTAAGAGGCTTCAGATGCAATTCCCTAAGTACTCCGAAATCATGCAGACAGCTGACACCCAAATTCAGCAACTAGTGACGGATATCACGAACGGCACCATCGAATCCAGCGATGTCGAAGATTACTGGAAGCATATGAGACAGGTCCAACTATAACGCGCTGGAATCATGTGCGGATCTTACCAACAAGACAACTACCCACGTACCCAGCTAGCAGATGCATCCGCATAGTAACGAGTCATTACCGCCGGCTGTATACATCGAACTGCATACCTTGCGTTGATCAAAGAAAGAGATAGTGAATATAGTCTGGGTGTCTTATAGGCTGTTGTGACATGGCGACAACGGATAGTCGCAATAGCAGTCATGGCTATCGTAGCGGGCGAAGCCCGCCTATGATAGCCATTATGCAGCTTCTCGACACGCACAGGTCACCGGATGCCTTCTCAGTGCTTTGGTGGTTCGAGCGTGGTCCACTTCCAAGTTTTCGTGTTCCCGACCGCCACCGGCCCAAATCCAGCTTTTCACGCGCCCCGGCGCGCAATGTCAAACGCCTCAGTATATGTATCGTTTTATTTGTCTAACCTTCGCCTTCGGGCATTTGGTCAATTTGAAACGATACAGAGAAGATTAGCATGGCCCCTGCACTAAGGATGACACGCTCAATCAAAGAGAAGCTACCATTTTTTTGCTCTTTGATCTGACTCCTCCGCCAAATCGGTGCATGGAGACCCGGGTTCGAGTCGAGCCCTGCTCTTCTTTTTGCGCTCTTTTTGCTGCGCAAGGGTCCAGCGACCTTTCTTCCTGCACAATAATGATCAAAACACCATTTCCTCTGCACTTCACATTTTGCTATCTTCGCAACCACAGATATTGCATTGCAAATCCCTCCAAGATATCCTATCTACTGCGGCGCCAGATCAAGAGCAAAAAAAGGTAGCTTCTCTTTGATTAAGCGTGTCATCCTTAGTGCAGAGGCCATGCTAATCTTCTCTGGGGGGGGCGCCGCTGCGCGGCAGGCTAGCAGAGGCGGCGGGCTCGCTGACGCTCGCCAGCCGCCTCGCCCTGTATTCTAACTGTACCGACTCAGTGTTGTTACAGGCCACGCCCTAGCAGCTCCCATCCTAGTATTACCGCCTTTTAGGTTGTCGCGGCGCTAATATAGGCGTCTGGATAAATCTTTTTGCGATAAGATGTGCGAATAGCACCTTAGAAACCGGGCACTCGGTGCAGGCTCGCGGGTATAGCGCCTTCGTTCTAACCACTTTGCGCGCCTCTTCAGTGATGTAGCGAAGCCATACTGTCGTAGCATTAGCGTCGATCTTAAAGTCCTCTTCCTTAGAAATATCCCTAAGGAAAAGCAATTAATAGAAAAGCTACAGTTGCGTTTTAGCTAGTACTTTAGTACTAGGTTTATTAATTAACTACTTATTCTAATTTTATTAAATTTAATGTTTATACTTATTTTAGTAGTAATTCTTCTATACGCTATACGCTACTATAGCCTATTTTTAGTATTTACTAAAGTAATACTATACTAAAGCTATTTATATAATATTCTTATTACTAAATAAAGACTTTATAAATACTACTTTATTTTTATTTATAATAATAAGCTAACTAATTTTAACTATTAGCTTTTTTATTTTTTTTATTTACTACTTAAAGTAGTATACTACTATTATAGTATTAAACTATTTACTAACTTATATAGTCTTTAAAATACTTTACTATTTTTTTATTATAAATATATAGCTTTTTATTTTTATTACTACTACTATAGCTTTACTATTAATATTTTAAACTTTATAGTTATACTTAGTAGTTATAAAGTAGCTATTTAAATATTAAGTATAGTTATATATATATATAAAATCTTAATAGTTTTAATAGCTTATAGCTTTAAAGTATTTATACTTAGTTATTTAAGTATATTTAGTAAAAAATTTATAAGCTTTATTATAGTAAAAGCTAAAAAAAAAATAGTATAGTAGTTAAATATAAAAAAAATATTTTATAGCTTTTAAGTTAGTAAAAGTAGTAGTAATAATAATTACTAATAGTACTTACTTAGTATTTTAAGTAATATAGTATAAAAGAAAAAAAAAGAAAAATTAAAGTAAAATTTTATATATAAAGCTTTCTTTTACTACTATAACTATTAGTACTTTATACCTAATTTTATAAACTTTATTTAGTAAAAAGATATTAAAAAACGTCTAGCTTTTAGGCTATCTTAGAATAGCTAGAAAATTTTAAAATTTTAAGATATTTAGTATATATTACTATTAGCACTAATACTTATACAAACTATAACTATATATATTTATATACTCTCTTTATATAGTAGTTAAAAACTACTACTAGATCTTATAGTATTTATTCTCTAACTAGCTAATAACTATAACGTAATAACTATTTCTTTAAATCTTAATAGAAATTATAGTAGTTTATTATAGCTACTATTTAATAAATAGTATCTTACTATATAAAGTAATTTATAAATACTATATTTTTACTATACTAGCTTTTATTACTTTTATAAAGTATTTTAGCTAAAGTATTTCTTTACTAAAGTATAGCTTTTTATAAAGCTAAAAAAAAAAGTAGTATTACTTTACTTTTTACTTTATATACTTAGTTATAAATAGTAATAGTATAATTAATTAAAAGTATTCTTTTAGTAAAATAGTTAATAAAATAGTTTTTTTATTTTATTTTTCTTTTAAGTAAAGAACTATAACTACTAAAAAGCTTATATATCTTACTAATAAGCTCTTTAAAAGTAAAAATAAAAGAAAAAATAATAAAAAGTTTTATACTAACTATATATATAGTAAAGATAATAAAAATAAAAGTAATAGAAATAAAAGTAATAGAAATATTAATAAGTCTAGCGTATAGCTTTAAAGTACTAGTAAAGTAGCTCTTTAGAGTACTTATAATAGCCTCTAGTATAGTATAAATATAGTAGTTTATAATAGCTTTTATAATAGCTTTTAAAATAATAACTTTAAGAAAACTTATAAAGATAGTAATACGTTTAAAAGAAAAATAATTAATATAGTAATAATAAAAAGCTTAATTAAGCTTTAGTAAGTAAAGTAATATAACTAGTAATAAGATTAGCTTTAAACTTACTAATACTAAAAGAACTTATAAAAAAAGTATAGTAAGAATATAGTTAAGAGCTTATTTAATATACTAGTATAGCTTTTAGTATTAGATTTAAGCTACTATTTATATTTTTAATAAGTCTTTAAATCTCTAATTTTACTATAAGCTATAAAATAAAAATAAAAATAAGAATAGAAATAGAAATAGAGATAGAAAGTATATATATAGTAGAAGTATAATTTTATAAGCTAAGATTTTAGTATTTTATTACTTTATAATTTATAGCTTAGTTAGTTATAAGCTATTAAAAATATATAATTATATTATAATTCTTTTTACTATAAGTAAATATTAGTATTTATAAAATAGTTATTTTACTACTTTAAATTTTAAAAGCTTTAACTATACTAGAAGTAGTAGTACTAAAGACTTAAGTCTTAGTCTACTTAACGCCTATACTTCTAAATATAAGATTTTAACTTTTTTAAAATATATCTTTTTATATACTAGTAATAAACTTTACTTTTTTTAGACTAGCTTTTACTATAAAATTATTAGTTTACTAATAAATTAATAAACTATAACTATACTTTATAACTTTAGTTATTTTTTTATACTTAAAAAAGCTTATAAAGTTTTATAGTACTATTATAAAAGTACTTTTTAATAATTTAAATTTTTTTTTATTTATAGCTTATCTTTAAGCTTAGCGCCTAAAACTTTTACTTTTAGCTAATTATTACTATAAGTAAGTAGAGAGCTTATTTTCTTATAAATTTACTTATTTAAAAGTACTCTATATGCTTTATTACTTTAGTGTACCTACTTAATTATAGAAAAGCTACCCGCCTTACACATTATGTTTCTCAAGAGAGACGCCGCAACGCTCAACGAGCTCGCACAAGATCTGGATTGTTCCTGGTCCCGTGCCATTGGCAGCCAATACATTAATACCTCTTTCGAAGTTTCGACAATGCCCATCACCGGGCCTGCAGTCGAAGCGCGCTTAGAGTCAAACCAGGGATGCTTTCTGTGCTGTTGTTCGCAAAGCCTGGCAACTACATACATTGGAATACTGCGTTCCAGGTTATGGCGACACCAATGTAGTCGCCTGGGGTAAAATAACTTTGTGACAATACGCAAAAAAGATCTCTCGTACTTCTTCTTTCTTAGCTCTTGTAGGGTCTAGATCGCTCCTGTCTCTTGTCGGCGGCATCTCAAAGACGCTGGCCCGGTTCTGTAAATGTTGGCGAACCGCCTCGAGAATCTCTCTCACGTTCTAGTCCTGGGTTTGGGTTCCTGCCACTTCTCTCCAGCATCCAGTGGGTGGCGGGTGCATCCACATCGTGGCCGGCCGATACGATTGTTGGCGGGATACCAGCGACGAGGTCGTGGTTCTTCATTATCCAATCCGTCAAGCCAGTCGACGAGCCGGCTGAGTCGTGGGATAGATTTCTCGGCATTTCCATACATCGTCAACCAGGATCTTCCTCCCAATTTGTCGTCGTTCAGAATGCCACTAACTCTAACCCTGAAGCCTTTGCCGCATACATCGCAAGGAGAATTTTCGTTCTACCAGGTATCAGTGCGTCCTGGAACACTTCATAGCCTTCTGGGGATTTCTCTGACGCCCTGGAAATCCGTGAGAACCTCCAGAATTAGCCGTTACACACCTAGATACCCTCATATCGCTCTGCATGAACCCGATTCTGCCGCATACATAGCCTTGGAAATTTTTGATCTAATAGGTCTCGAGAGGCCCGGGAGCACTTCAAAGACTTCTGAGAATTTCCCTGACGCCCCAGGAATCCGCGAGGCCCTCCAGGCTTAGCTGTTATATACCTAGGTAAGCTCGAATTGCTTTTCAAGAAACCGGCTTTGCCCCATACATCGCATGACAGAGTTTCGTTCTTACGGGTAATGTAGGAGCTGAGAGCACTTCACCGTGTTCTGGAGATTTCTCTGACGCCTTGGCAGCTATCGACATGCCCCGACATGCAGTACAGCACGAGGAGGCCTGCACTATAGTGCTAGAGCTCGCTGCCGCACTTGAGGCTTCAGAACAAGTCTGTGTTGACCAAATGGCCAAGACGGAGGCCGTCCAGGCCAAGTGCACCAGGTATGCACAGCTCCTTCGCGTTACGCTCTCACAGAACGTCAAGCTACGCTCTCATGTGACTGGGATGAGCGCCTTCTTGAGTCTGTTCGTCGCCCTTTCTATGACCCTCGAACACAGCCTTGGCCCCAAAGAGGCACGCTGCCGTTCTCTTTTCAAACGCTTTCTCGATACTCGGATCCTGTTGGTGATGGGCATGAAAAAGGCATCTGCTCGCATCCGAAGCCTGGACGCTGTCGTCGATATCAAAATGACTACCTTCAACAAGCTGCAAGCCGAGCACACAGCCACATCGTCATCTTATGACAATGCTATTAACACAGCCGATGAACCTGCGAAGGCCAACAAGAAGAAGCCCGACGCAGCCGCGGCGCTTGCGGATGTCAATCACGGCAACTACATCGTAGCCAACAACCTTGCGAATGTCAACCACGAGAAGTTTACCACAGAACAGACGTCGAGGACCACCGATAAGCAGATTGCGGATACCAGATACATGGCATTAGAGCAGTCGAAGGACGCAGCCAACAAGCTTGCGGAGGTCAACTACCTAGGTACATCAAATACAAGGCCGCATACGACAACGTCCGCAAGAGCAATGCAACTGTCTCTACGTTCGTGAACGAAGCCAACAACATTAGGGTAAAAACCAAATTGACTTGTGCTAGCTTCGTCAGTGGGATGTACACGAATATCCTGTTTCCTAACTGCAAAGAACACGATTCACTCCGGGCATCGTTCGAGGCTTACTATGAGCGTGCATCGTGTGAGGAAGCGGATGCGTTCACTCTGACTCAATAGCAACGCCTGATGGACTTTGTTTGTGCGATGACCAAGGACCTAAAAGACCGCATTGTGGGTTTCAATGCGTACGTCGACTCCAACAGTCGCCTAAGGGACCACATCGTGGCTATGGAGAAGAAATACAACGAGCTTCATGTCAAGGCGGTAGATTTGAACACAGCCGTGAGATCGTTTGGATTGAACACCGCCACAAATAATTCTTTGTTGTGCTTGTTCTGTTGCATGACAGGCGCTACGCGCTTGGAGGTACCCGTCTGGCATGGTGAAGTCGCTGACCGCGATCCCGCTCACTGGTCCCAGAAGACCCATGGCCTTATATCTGGAAGATGCCATGCTACATAGTCAAGGCGATGTGTAAAGCACGTTGGGGGACCGCCGTCCTTTCGGCAAATGTCTACCTCACCAGCAGAGGCAAAATAGAAGCAGTAGATGATTACTTCGACATACATATATCGCAAAACTATCGCACAACAAAACCAGACTCCATTTTCGCGGGCCTACCGCCCATCGTGGGTATCATACCTGAACTGAACGGACGCATGAAAGCAAACCCTGGGTATACACCCGATCTCACTACCATTTTCACACCCCATTTGCCTACTTCTCGACCTTCGCGACCTTCTTCTCTCTCTTCACCTTCTTCTCTTTCTTCACTTTCTTCAAGTTCGGATCAAGCCCGCATTCGAGAAGAGAAGTCAGGATAGGTCCCTTGCACTGTTCCCTCGCCACGCCAACCTTGCGCTCCAGCTCAGCGCGCAGCAGCGTCATGGAATTATCCTGCGGCTCAGGAGTGCTGAGTTGCTTGTACGACGCCTTGATCTCTGCTATGTGAAATGCGATGGCTTGTCTGCCAATCTCCAACAACGCTATCTTCTTGGCTTTCCAAGCGGTTTCAAACATGTCGACCATTTGGTCGTACGGACTGTTCTTTCCGCATATGCGCGCTTCCAGTGTCTGCATCTGCACCTCTTTCATGGTCAACTTGCCCGCCGGTTTTGCCCGTAATGTGGCAGTGTAGACCGGTTTCATTTTTTGGGGAAAGAAGTCACCGTTGCCGTCTTCAGTAAGACGTCCTCGGAACAGCCGAAGGAATATCATGAGGTCTTTGCCGACAACACTATACATGTTGTAGAGTTGCGGTTTCTTGTCGTCAAGGTTCGCTACGAAATTCTTGCTGTCGAGCTGTTCGGCGGCAACGCGAAGGGCTTCCAGGAAGTCGTCCACGACTCCTTCTAGCTGGTATGCAAGGCTACCCAGCCTGGAGGGTGCTTCTGCGATTAGCTCCTTGAACAGCGGGTCGAGCGTCTTCTGGACAGGACCCAGAAGCGTAATGTTCCAACTGCAACTCGGCAGTCCCTTTGTCCGGTGGTTGCCTAGCTTGTTCAAGTAGCACCGTACGGCGTTGCCATGCAACTTTCGCCAAACATTGTTGATGTTATGGTGACCTTCGTTCTTCCAATCGCCGACTCCTTCTCTCATGCTCTTAATCCTCGGAAGGATGAGTTCATTTTCGAAAACGTCGAGGAAGACTTCGAGCGGCTTCAACAATTTGGATGCGAATTCTTCAAAGTTGAACCTGGGCCCTGTCTGCACCGGCCCGGAAGTCGTGCTGCAAGCGAGCTCGATATAGCTGAAGAGCTCGGGTAGTGTTCGCCTGTAAAAGCGAAGAAGATCTTTCTGCAGCCGTTCATTGGCGATAGCGGCGAGTTCCCTGCATAGACTGGGGATCTGGGTGGACTCAACGGACAGCGGCAGATGCTCGTCGGTGTACTGGTGGTAGCCCTCGACATGCTCCATGTAGTCTTTTGCCGAAGTCGTCATAACTGTCAAATTTCCGTTCTGCTTTGCGAATCTTTCCCTCAGCCTGTCGCTGATGCGACGACCTCGTTCTCGGGCACATATTTCGTTCTCTTCGAGGGCCATGAAAGCGATCTCGCGGGCGCAGTGGTCTCTTTGCGCATAGTCTGTTGGCGCGTAGCTGTCCTTCTTTCTCCGAGTTTCTGCTTTACGTTCGGCTAGCCAGTCGAGATCAGCTTTCTCATGTTGGTCGAATGATGCATCTTTGCGATCCGATGGGTCCAGATTGGACTCTCCCATTGTCAAGGCGATGATGATGCGTTGATCGGGTCTCCTTGTAGTACGGTCATTAATTAAGTGGTCAAGAAACGCGCTATCGCCAGCTCTCGTGATTTCTTCAGCGACTATGACTACTTTGCAGTCCTGAAGATATCGGTTCGCTTTTGTTTCACGGTCCTATCAACACACGGTTAGCTTGAGCGATGTCAACCTGGGAAGGGAACAAGCTTGCCTTGTTGATGTCCTGTAGTCCGGGGCAGTCGCCGATTGAGTAGCGAATCCGAAAGTCACCAAAGACCTCAATCCTCTCTACGAGCGCAGAGGGGTTGAAGCCAAGTTTGGTGTCGTCCATCTTGGCTTGATCGTCGCTGAATTGCGCGAGCTCTCTCCGCAGCTCCGTCACGTTGGTAGCGTAGATACCCTGTGCGGACATGTTGGCGATCTTCTGGCGCCGGTCCTCAGCCCACTTGACGCATTGGCCAAACGCATCCTTTTGCTTCGCTACTGATGAGAATTTGTGCGAGTTGACATCATATCCTAGGAATGTCCAAGTAGATTCGTTCGATACGAATTCTGGAATGTCGCTGAACAGATTCTGAAGCGCCCGTAGACTGTCTTGGCCTTGATCGTCAAGCTCGATGGGCCCTTCCACGCATCTTTTTAGGTTCGCTACAAGATTGGCAAGATGCTGTTGTACTGAATCTCGACAGTCGATCTTGCCGGAAAGCTCCAGTCTCACCTCGTAGGGTGTTTGTATGTGCGCTCGACGTGGTGAATATACAATTGGAATGCGAGTTGTTGCCACGCCGCTTGCCCCCTAGAAAAGTTAGATGACGCGATGCTTTGGGGAGGTCGTGCTTACCGATCTTGCAATCCCATCGATGCCCAAGATAGCATCTATCAATTTCGACTTCCCCTGCCCAGTCTTGCCGACGACTGCCACACGCTCGGGTTCGCTTTGGTACTCGTCCATCACCTCGTTGAGTTTGGGTCTGAGACTTGCGGCTAGTTGCGGGTCCTTGTCTGGCTTAACAGCTAGGATGAAGTCTTGTGGAATCTCCAGGCAAGCCCTCTCGGCTTTCATAAATTCATCATCGTAGGCGAGTAGATCGGGCAACGTTTCCGTTGCTGGATCGTGACGAACAAAGTCCTTCGTATTACCCTTAAGATATTCTTGATATCCTGCTATTCTCCGTTCTACCCGCCGTTTTGCGGATGGGCGTACTGCCTTTGACTTGGCTGGCTGTGCTTGCTCGGAAGCTGTAGTGGTCAGTGTCTGCACAGTGGCCGGTCTTGGATAGCACCTTAAGATGTGATACTCACCTGGTCTTTTCTTCGGGTTCACCATGTTGGCCCGAGAGGTGCTTGGTTGGAGAACAGACGCCACCATCTCAGATGGTTCAAGGCGTTACGATCGCGACTGTGGAGGTCTACTATTACTGCAACGAGGAGTTAGCAATGTGTGCGGGAGGACAGATGTCGCACGCTCTGCACATGCTATATAGGTAAATATCCGTGCAAGAAAAAGCTTTGGCTGCAGCGGCACATGATGCGATGAGCAAACGCTGTCTGAGACAATACATGTTTATTGCCGTAGATGTTTGACTTGTTGGTCCTATTGCAGATATCGAGCAATGCTTCCATCGTGCATGAACCAGTCTTGTCGTCTCAAATGTCTTGCCGGTCGATTTGTCCCAGACGTTGTCGTGACACCAAGGCCGGAATGCTCCATGGTCTGTATGGCACGCTCGTTCGCGCGCACAGCCTCGCGCACGGCTAATGACAGGTGACAGAACTTTAAAACTTCCCGCACGGTTCGGCATGGCAGAGAGCAAAGGGAACATGAGAATACATACCGGAAGCGAGTGTGATTTTAAAAGCAGCAGATTCCTTTGCTGTGCCGCTCGCGATGCTACGGAAGGAATGATGTGTGCGCGCCGATGGTCCGGAGGGGTTGAAAGCGATTTGTCGCTGATAAGACGCGTCGCGCATGCACCCAGGCGGCGTAGTACTTGGCGTGCGTGCAAAGATGGTCGCGATGAAGGAAATGTGGGACGCGCCCGGTGTGTTATAGAATCTGACGTGCGATTGCCGCGAAAAAGAAAGCAACGGTGTGGAGGGGAAACCTGAAAGAGGTGGTCGCAAGGTTCTGCGCGTCGAGATACACGGTCGCACTTTCTAGCTGCAAGCAACACCAGGTACTAGCAGGAGACGAAACGGTACGAAGGCAGGTGCGCTTCTCTACCTTGGGGTTAAGGGGTTTCAAATACTCCACCCTCGGTATCCTCTAATGAAAATGACATCAATTTCTTCGCCGTTAGACGATGGCAACACAGCGCGAACCCCCAGCGCGTTCTCCCGGCCGTGCGCTAAACCCTGGTCTCAAACTCAATGCGATCAACATGCTGCCGCGTCGAGACGGCAGCAAAGACATTAGTTCAGCGGTCGTCCAGGTGAACATTCCAATGGCCCGATTCTAGAGGAAGTGAGATTGAATCACCTGGCCAACATCGCATGCCATGTTGCAATGGGTGAGTTCGAGATTGCCGGCCAATACCTGTATCCCGTCCGCTAGTGAAGCCCCGAAAGTCTCTTCAATGTCGAACATGACAGCTTCCTATTGAACTCGAACTATTTACCTGGCAACCGTTGAGTGCATCCTCTCGTGAAGACGTTTGGAGTGGGTGAAAGCATCGCGACCAGCAGCATGCATCGACGTTGCTGCCGCTGCTGCAAAGAGCTCGGGCCAAGGAACGCGAGCGGAGCTTCGGTCGGCCCGGGCATAGCGCGCTTTGTGGTATCAGTTCCAGAAACTTCTGCCTCGAGCTCCCCTCTACATAATTCGCATGAACACCTCGACTCCTTCAATATTCTGCACCTGCGCCTTGATTTGTCGCTTGTAGAGTTCTGTTCCAGCTTGAGCGCTATAATTTGTAAGTATTCACCACCCTTTACCAATCCTTGAATGATGAGACACAAGCTGGCACCAGTCTGAGAAGACTTGTACTCTTTATATGCGGATCAGCTGCTTAGACTTCCGAGTCGCCCTCTGACAATCTCTCACTACACGTGGTTTTCTACATAGTATGAAAGGCCGAAGCTAACAACTTCCTGACAGAGATTGAATCGAGATCGAGTGCGCCGCCGAACATCACCATGGTCCTCCACAACCCGAACAACTGGCATTGGGTCAACAAGGATGTGTCGGGATGGACGCGCGAGTATCTTGACAAGGAGCTCACGCAAATATCCGCTGAGCAGGATGGCGTCACAGCCAAGATCGACAAGGTTGTTAGCATGGATGGAGACGTAGACGTGAGCCAACGCAAAGGCAAAGTGATCACCATCTTCGACGTGAAGCTGAAGCTCGAATACTCAGGTATGTCCTTTCTCAGCTGCCTTTCTTGGTCGCGCTGACTCAGTCGGCAGGCAAGAACAAAGAGGGCGAAGAGGCTAGCGGCACCATTACCGTCCCGGAAGTCGCTCACGACACGGAGGAAGACGAGTATGTCGTATGTTCCCTTCGCTGGCACCGTCCTTTATCTCTTCGCACCCGCCAGTGTACACAGTCACTAATGTCTCGTCATAGTTTGAGGTAGACGTCTACTCCGACGAAGCGAGCAAACAACCCGTAAAGGACCTAGTACGATCCAAGATCCTACCGCAACTGCGAACAAGTTTCACAGGGCTTGCGCCAGCGGTCATGGCGGAACACGGAAAGGATATCCAACACGCGCCAGGTGCGAACCCCGGTAGCGGCTTCTCGGCCCCAAAGGTATACTCGAGCTCAAGCGTGAACAAATCCACCTCCCAGACTGAGGCATCTGGCTCTCAAAAGAGCAGCTCTGGTGCTGTTGTCAATGTGACCACTATCACCGACAGCACAGAGTTCCGCACCGACGCAGCAAACCTGTACCAGACCTTCACGGACCCCCAGCGCATCGCTGCGTTCACACGGGCACCCCCGAGGAACTTCACAGGCGCGAAGCCTGGCGGTACCTTTGAGCTCTTTGGCGGAAACGTCAGTGGAGAGTTCACCGAGCTCCAAGAACCCACACACATCGTCCAGAAATGGCGACTTGCGCAATGGCCTGCGGGACACTACTCGACACTGTCGATATGGTTTGATCAAAACGATGTTGATGCCGTGACGGTTATGAGGGTCGAGTGGAAGGGTGTACCAGTTGGTCAGGAGGAGCCCACTAAGACCAACTGGGACCAGTACTACGTGCGCAGTATCAAGACGACCTTCGGCTTCGGTACAGTATTGTAGATGAGCGTCCACCTCGAATTGCATCCCAGCATGACATGGAGTAAGAGGCGTTGGAGGACTTGACGATTGCATACGAAGTGACGGATACCAATACACAACGATTGTAATGGCATGAGCCCAATGAGATATGTTCTGACCAACGATTCCGACCCATCGCGTGATGTCCCCTTTCCTTGACATGGAATTACAAGCCGTCTTATACAATGATTACACCGAAATGACTTCTGACGCGGCGCCGAAGACATGAAGCTGACCGGTGATGTTCGGTTAATCGGTGCTACCTACCTGCCCATATAGGATTAGATAGTCTGCCACTATCGCCATGACCGCTATCAAGCCATGCAAGCTTGCACAAGCTCTTGCCAATGCGCGCTTGGACGGAATAGCGGGGTAGCTTTTCGTAGCGTCTCACTCAATTAACAAGGGAACAGGCTCCGGTCAGATTCATGGTCTCTGTCCGCCCGTATGGGCCGTATCGCATTTTGTATGTGTAGGTCGCCTGGAACCAATCCATTGAACGCGTATAGCTCTAGCGATGGCTGATCCAGAAGATATACTCTAAATAGGCCTTTGCCCATCGCGCGTCGCGAAAAGCAAACCGCGAGTACCGAGCTACACCATGACGTCGCCGGTACGAGCAACAGGCTACGCGGATAGCCACGACCCCGGCCTCCGGGACCGAGATGAGCAACTTCTTAGCCTACATGGGAAGGTGAGAGTTGGCTATCGCGACGACTGCGGGCCTTTCTAGTCGGACCTGCATAAGCTTCCAGAATAAAAAGTGAGAGTGTTCGTCATACTGCTCTTTCTCTGTTTACCTTCGCTCTTTCCCACTCACTCAATCATCTAGTCGCACAGAAGTAGCTCGTCGCCCCATCAAGATAAGACTTGCAATTGAACCGACGATGAAGAGCGCGACAGGAAAGCTTCTCGCCGCGCCTTTGTTGGCTGCGGGTGCTCTTGCGCAATTCGTGCCCGCGCCAAAGGATCTCATTACTAAAGAGGGCTATGCGAATGTCAGTGTACGGTACAAGGAGGTACCTGCTGGCATCTGCGAGCTTGACCCGAGTGTAAAGAGCTACAGCGGTTATGCAGATGTGGCTGAAGACCAGCATATCTTTTGGTGGTTTTTCGAGGCGCGCAATCAGGACCCGACTGATGCGCCGTTGACAGTGGTAAGTTAAGACGAGTTTTGGATACTATTTCAAATACCGCGAGCTTCTTTCTAACATCATGGAATCATATTGACATTGTAACAGTGGATCAATGGAGGCCCAGGCTCCAGCTCCATGATCGGTCTCTTCCAAGAATTGGGACCATGTGGCATTGGCCCAGACATGAAGCCGTTCAACAATCCGTACTCGTGGACGAATGCAAGCAACATGCTGTTCATCGATCAACCAACAGACGTCGGGTTCTCGTACTCTATTCCTATCCCCGGCTACAGCGACGGCAGCACGATCGTTCAGCTGCCGAACGCGACCTGCCCAGACTACGCTGAGAACTATGGAACTTGCGGAACATACTCCAAGCCGGATCACACCCTGACCGCCAACAGCACCGAGAGCGCGGCGCCAAACATGTGGAAGACACTACAAGGATTCATGGGCGCATTTCCCCAGTACTCGCGCAACGGCTTCAGCTTCACAACTGAGAGCTATGGCGGCCACTATGCACCCGTGTTCAACGCCTACTTCCTCGACCAGAACGCGAAGAACATCAGCGGCGCACACAAGATCGAGCTCGAGAACGTGCTGATTGGTAACGGGTGGTTCGATCCACTTGTCCAGTACCAGGCCTACTACAACTACTCCGTCTTCCCTGGCAACACCTACGACTACGACCCGTACAACGACACAGTCAAGGCTGAGTGGTACAACAACCTTTACGGTCCTGGAAACTGCGTAGACCGTACCAAGCAGTGCTACGAGACGGGAATTAACTCGGTCTGTGCCGCCGCAGATGACTTTTGCTACTCCAAGGTCGAGAACCTCTACGACATCTACAGCGGACGCGACGAGTACGACATGAGGTTCTTGACGCCAGACCCGTTCCCCTACGACTACTTCAGGGATTATCTGAACCTACCTGAGGTGCAGCAAGCGGTTGGCGCGTTCCAGAACTTCTCATCGAGTGCCAGCACGGTCTCTGCGGCATTTGGCAACACGGGTGACGACGACCGTCCATCTGGCACCATCGCTGCTTGCCAGAAATTGCTCGATGCTGGCGTTCAGGTTATGCTGTACTACGGCGACGCCGACTACAACTGCAACTGGCTCGGTGGTCAGGTCGTTGCAGACATGATCAACGCGACTGGCTACTCCGAGGCTGGATTTACCAACATCACCACCAGCGACGGCATCGTGCACGGACAAGTCAAGCAGGCAGGACTTTTCTCTTTCCTCCGCATCTACGAGTCCGGCCACGAGGTACCCTTCTACCAACCTCTTGCGTCGCTTGAGATCTTCGAGCGCGCGCTTAAGCAGGTCGACATCGCGACTGGTAAGGAGAAGTTTGACGCGGGTTACTTGACTGTGGGCACACCGACAAGTGACTACAGAGAGGGCAATGCCACGATACAGTTCGAGGTAACGCCGGCAAACGCGACATACAACACGGCGCTCAACGGACCGGACCCAGAGCCTACCTGGGCGGCTGGCGAGGAAGTCGCGAAGCGGTCGGAACTGAGGAAGCGGAATGTTGGGAGGTTTGGCAGGCCGAAGATGTCGAGGGGCGGCAAGAGGGCTGCTTAGTGAGATGTTGGGAGGGTAGAATCGGTCTAATGCATCTTCACATGAACGTTGAATAAAAAAGCACATGTCATGCCATGGTCTTATCACTCGTCTAGGCCTATAGTGGGGTTTGTAGTATCAGCGAGCTCCAACGTCATCAGCGTCCGATTGTCAATCATCGACTCTGCAGTGAAGCGACCTCATGCATCCATCCTTTTGCCTGATCAGCGCATAGCAGCTGTGTGGGACCGAGCGCTCGCGGGTTCAGAAAGTCTACGCGAAGCCGTTGCAAGAGCGTTCCAGTTGTCGGAGTGGGGAGGTGGTGGTGCGGGAAGACCCCTGCTAGCGGGCGTGTCGCATGAACCTTGGTGTTGGGAGAGGAGGTCGCATCAGCATTCACGGCCAGCCACGACGGAGCAGTACCACGACGACGACGCGCCCCTCCCTCTGGCTACACGAGACGGCCACGACACTCGGCACTTGGCTGCCCTGCTCTCCCACCGCAACGCCGCAATTGACGCCGTCGCGCCTCACCCGCTAGCGTTCCGAGGCTGTACCACGCCGGAACCCTTCACCAACTTTTGCAACCAGCGGCCCTTCGCCCCAACGACGCCGCGGCACGCTTCTCCCCACCCGGTCATGGTGCGCTTCGGTGCATGGCCTCGCTGAGAGGCACGACAACCGCCCGAACCAGCGCCGCCCGGCATCGACTCTGCGTGCTAGACGCAGCGCGACAGCGGCCGCGCGGCGACACGAAACACAACCATGGCGCCGTCTGGGACTTCAATGTTCTCCAAGCTCAGGCCCGGCCATGCGAAGCGCAATGCCTCGAGTGTGGCCTCGCCCGAGCCCGTCCCCAGCCCCAGTCCCGCCGCACCTCCTCTGCCTTCGCCGTCGCAGACCACCGAGCACTTCTCCTCGCCGCGCTTCAACGACAATGCCAGCTACACCTCGGGCTCGCCCATATCGCCCTATCCGCCCCAACTACCTCCCATTGCACGCGTCGCCTCCAAGCTGGACAAGGCGGCCTCGCCTGGTAGCTCCCAGTATACCGCCAGTCAGCACTCGGGGAGCACTGGGGGGAGCAGCAGTAAGATGGCGCAGGATCGCAGCTTGCTCTCCCCGCCCCAGAGGACACAGGACCACTTCTCCCCTGCCTATGAGAACAAGCCCCTCTCTGCGCGCTCGCATAGTGGAGGCTCTCCCTTGCCACAGAGGACAGAACCCGCCGCGTCGTCTGAGACGCCTCCCCAGTCATCCTCCCACCTGGCACCCTCTGTCATCTCTCCCGGCTATTCCAACTTCTCCAAGTCGCAGACGTCGCTGCTGAGTGGCATCAGTGACAAACTCACGGGCAGTTCCAAGGGCACTTCAACCCCGACGGCAGCACCCAGCAAGTCAAGATCGAGACTGACTCTGCGCAACCCCATGTCGCTCCTCATGCGACGCAGGTCTGGACAGACCCTGGATCCTCTCGCCGACGAATCGCTCGTTACCCAACGCTCGCCCTCGAACGTTCCCCCCATGCCCGATAACTACGACCCCAGCATCCGCGGAAAGATCGTACACGACTTCAATGCGCCGAGACTGAACAGAGGCTACTCGTACAACACCGCGGCAGAAGGCGGGGAAGGACAGCAGGAGATTGGTCGTGCCAGCCCGCCGAAGATAGACAAGGAGCATACACCAGTGTTCCGAGAGCACTTCGACGACGACACCAGCTACGAGCAGTCGCAAGCTGCTATACGCGCAGAGCAACTGGTGAACAAGGACTTCCTCGCAAGAAACTCCGTACAATTCCCCCCACCTGAGCGTTCAGCTCCTCCTCCGCCGCAACCCAAGAACTCGCCCCCACCGCCGCCTCCACCGCAATCGTCCCCATTGCCTCCCCCACAAACATCTCCACTGCCTCGACCGTCGTTCCAAGGATTCGACAGCGGTTCCTCAGTCCTGTCGCCCGTACAAGAGTCGGAGAACCCGCTGGACGTGTCTACAGATGTTACCCCGCGGAAAAGAAAGTCGACAAAGTCGCCACCACCGCCCGCACGCTCGAGAGCCACCTCCGTCTCCGACCCGTCGTTTCAGCCTGCCGGGCTACCTGCGCATTTCAGCAGTCGAGCGTCCAGGTTCAGTTTCCAGATATCAGGTCAAACAGATTCTGCGCAAGAGAAGCTGCTCGAGGAGCGACACAAGGCAAAGGAGGCGGAGAAGAAGCAGGCACGCATTTCCACCAATTCGGTCGAAGACGAGTACGATGACTACGGCATGGACGATTACGACGATATGGATGGCGGGTTCGACGAAGAAATACCGATGCTGGGCGAGGAGGACGAGTTTGGGGGTGGACTGGGAGACCAAACACTCGACTCTGGCATGAACACCTTCGACTTCTCATCCCTGTCGCTACAGCAGAATAAAGGTCATACCGCTAGTCCGATGAACCAGATGCAGACACCCGTTGACATGAACGGAAACCCTATTGGATTTGCGATGTCGCAGGAGATGCTCCAGCAATATCAGATGTTGATGATGGGCGGTCAGGTGAATGGTCAAAATGCAATGATCCCTCAAGCGCAAGGGTTAGGCTTGACAACTTCTCAAAACGAGCCTAATGAATCATTTCCGGATGAATCACCCGAGACATCAGATAACGCCGTTCCTTCGGATGCCAAACAACAGAGCTTTGGGAACATCGATTTGGGCGACGACTTTGACTTCGACGACGGGCTTATCGGCGACCAAGACGACATTGAGCCTACAGAGTTTGACGAAAACGTCTTCGATGACCCCAACGGTCCATTGTACGAGAGGAAAGTCAAGTTTGCCGAGGACGAGCAAGCGCCTGCCGCTCATCAGCCCCGTGCGTACGATGTCATGAGTTCAGAAACAGGCTATGAGGCGGATGACGACACTGTGTCGAAGCACCTAGAGAAGTCTTCGCCTACGCTCGCACACAAGACTTCGATCGCACAGCAGCGACCCGTGCCCAGTTTTGAGAATCTCAGCGCATATCACAGTGCTCTTGCTGATGCAGCAACGCGCGCTGAGGCTGCTGGTCGGTTTACGAGGAAAGCGAGTGTGGATGTCGGTCAACCCAGCTTCGATGCTGACGACCAATCCTCGCTCAGCAACTCCCGGCCTAGTCTTGTTCCTGACGATGGTCGCTTCAGTGTAGACACCATTAGCTTCCCACAAGACGATGATGTGTATGGTATGAGCTCTGGCTTTGTGAACGATGACTACGACTACAGTGACTTTGACTCCGCAATGGAAGACGATCCCATCATTGCCGAGGCAAACGCTGAAGCTCTGGCGTATGATGACGAGGGATTCTACGGACAAGAGTTTGGCTTTTACGCGTCTGCAGTCGGCGAGTCACCGAGCGCTTGGGGTGGCTTTTTTGGACCATCTGGGATGGGTCTGGGTCGTACAGTCAGCGGTCGCAACGCCGTAAGAGAGCCGAATCTGACGCCCATCACCGAGCGCAGCGAATACAGCACCCGCAATTCGTTCATCAGTCTCAACCACTTCCGCGACGGTAACCAGCCGATGTCTAGCCCTGGCCTGGCACAACTCGCTCGTATGAGCCCGTATGGCTTCCCCGGAAACGAGGAGGAAGACATGAGTCTCGACACTCTGCTGAAGCTACGGAAAGGTGCCTTTGGCGGAAGTGTTGCCAGTCTTCCTGTCAGTGCGGCTAACAGCCCACGCAACTCTTCCCCTATGGGCATGCAGTTCGTACCGCGAGCATCAAGCCCCGTCGGCAATCGCATGAAGGAGCACCCTTCTAGCTCACTCGAGAGCTCCTACTCTTCCAAGAACGTCTCCTCTGACTACCACAACGACGACAACGAAGACGAGGAAGATGACGACGGCCTCATGGACGCCGTCAACGGCGTATACGAGTCCGGTCGCTCCAGCTCAGACTCCTACTCCGGCAACGACCGCCCCGAAAGCCCCACCCTCACATCCAGCGACTACAACAGCCTCTCCAGCCCAACCGGCTACGGCGTAGGAAACGAAGCCCCCCTCCTCCCTCCCATCTCAGAACTCTACGCCCAACACAACATGACCCTAGCCATGTCCCCCGGCGGCCTCTCCGCAACCTCACCCTCCAACATCTCCCTCCCCGTCTCCCCCTTCCCCATGCCGCTCTCCTCGCCCTTCCTCCCCCAACACGTAAACCGTCCGCCCAACCCGCCTTCAATCGATACTTCGCTGTCTTCGCCTTCCGCGCCCACGGTTTCTACGACTGGTGGTCAAACGCGCAGACAGAGTATGGGGCTTAGTCCTATTAGTAATTCTAGTCCTATTACGCCGAATGGTGGTGGTGGTGGGAGTGGATGGAATAGAGGGCATAGTCGCAAGGGGAGTGCGGCGGATAGCGTGACGTATGTGAGGGAGCATGATGAAGCGGGTGAGGGGAGGTGGGTGTTGGAGAGGAGGCGCACGGCGGAGAGTGGCGAGTTGGAGTTGATTGGGAGGGAGATTGTTGAGGGTGGGAGGATATAAATACGATTGTCTGTCCTGTGTAGATTGCCTTTTGGAGCGTTTTGGGAGACGAGGGCGTTGCATTCATGGCGTTCTTTTTTTTTTTCGAATGGCATGGCATGGAGAGTTTGGGTGGGTTGGGGGTATATAGGACATGCGTACGCGCATGCAGCGTTTTTGAGCAGGCGAGAGATAGGCTGGTCCTTGTTGACGAAAGATGAGAGATGGCGATGAGGACTCTGGAGGTCAGATTAGATACCAAGATTAGTATAATCATGAATGTTTTTGACGCGCACTTTGAACTTTTCACATGTCGGATTGCACGTGAGCGATGCGAAGAATGGGGGATGGGAGATAGGACGGGGGTGGGGTATATAAACCTCTTTCGTGCGGGTAGAACTCTTGCTTCTATATCCCACACTCTCGCAGTGTTTTTACCAAACCCACAAAGGAACACAGCCATGGCTGTGTTCTGCTTTTCCAAAAACTCTATCACATGCAATGGATGGAGTTCCTTCCCGGCTTTTCCTCGACTTCCTCCTCCACATGCTCAAAATTGCACCCATGCATATCTATGAGAGGAAGCACCGCTGCTTTCGAAACACCAAAACAAACTTTCGCTCAGCCTGATGGCTGCTTCCTTCCTCCAAAACCGCAATGGATGTCTATCATGGAGTTTTCTCCTCGTCTTTGCTGCTCGGCTTATCACAACCAAAAAAAGAAAATTCCAAGATTTATGAGAGAAACCACCGCTCCTGTCGAAACATCAAAATGGGTTGAGACACTTGTATATGGCTGCGTCCTTTCTTCCAAAACTAGGAAAGGAATGGACTATGGCATCTCCTCCGGTCTTTGCCTCCTCCTACTCGAAAACGACTGCGGCCTTGTCCATGAGATAGTTCCACCGGCATTGTTCGATCTCAAAAATAACAAACTTGGGCTGCATGACTGTTTCTCTTTCCTCCAAATCATTCGACTATAAGATGTATGGAGTCTTCGCCGCTCTGTCGCTTCCTAAAACAAACAAATACACCGAATGGTACATGAGAGAAAGCAATTGTCCCCTCCAAACATCGAAAACTCTAGTCAACTTCGACACGGCTGTAACTGTTCCTCGAAAAACTGTCGAATGGAGACCTTATGTTTCTCTGGACTCTGCCCCGGCATTCCACTTCCAAAGCTTACTTTCTCAACAACATGGCCGGGAGAGACGTCGTTGTGGCATCTGCTGATGGGGTATAAAGGAAACTTTTGTGTTTGTGGGACTTGAACTTCTACACTCGAGTCCACTTTCTCAAAAACCAAAGCTACCGTCGAAATATACATGGCTTTGCTGTCTGCGCTGCTCTTCCTTTCCAAAAACGCCACGAAGATGGGATATGGCGGTTTCTGCGTCTCCAAATGCATCTTTGAGGACACTCATGTCGTTCTGAAAAATGATCAGCAGGAAACGATGTTTGTTGGAGAGTGAGAAGCGTATAGAAAGCCCTCTCTTCTCTCCGAGACCTGGTCTCCTACACCACACTCCGCATTGCGAAAATCGAAACTATGGACTTGATTGTTCATGGATTTGCCCTCTGCCCTTTTAAACGATGTGCAAAGCCGAGTTATGTGGCGGTCTCTGCTTCTTCAAAACTACCGCAGAGCGGTACATGTCGAAGACAAGCTCCGTCATCAACCCGACATGTCTAGCACGCTTGAGAGCGAGGGGTGTATAAAAGCTTCTCTCTTTCTTCTAGGACCTGATCTCCTACACCACACTTCCTCATACCAAAAGACAAGTCGGTAAACGAAATGTGGATGGCTCTGCTGCATGTCTGCTCTTCCCTTCTTCCAAAAAGGTTTTGTTCAGAAAGCATGTGGTGGTCTCTACCTCTTAAAACATACATACCTTCACGCTATGTTGCGCAAAAATACGGCGACGACCAAGACATGGAGTTTGTGGGATTGTGGAAGGTGTAGAAAGCTCTTCCAGGCTTATGATACCTCGTGTCTTATACTCTACTTTCGTCGAAGAGTTACCAAAAAATACTACCGCGAGTGATGATGGTCTTCTTCCTTTCAAAACGGCTGATACCGGTGCCATGTCCGTCCCTGAGTCTGCTGTTCAATTCCTGGCGCTTGATACAAAACATATAAACGCCTTTCCATGGCGTGAGCACTTCTACCGAAAACTGTAGTCTCTTCGGTAATCTGGTCCTTTCCTCTGGCACTGGTTTTGTGAATTATGAGACGAAGAATACACAACTAGATGCATGATACCTGCTTCTCTTACGCTTAGCAGATGCATGTGTTGTTAACTAAAAACGTAACTATGCACGATAAAATGACTTCTTTTCTCGCTCACTCGTATATAAAAGTCGCGCGAGTTACTCTTCTTCCTCTCTTATATGACGGCTCCGTGTCTTCCAAAACCTCACCTTGACGTCGGTATGACTCCTCCTTCCAAGCTTCCAAAAAGAACCGTCATCCCGTGGGATGTTTCTGCCGCCCTCTCTCTCCCTCGTACGTGATCTCGAAAAGCATCCGAAAAGAATTTGATGAGTCCAAAAAGTACAAATCACTACATGTATGTTTCCTGGGCAAGTGGAAAGCTTGCCATAAAATTAAACAGCATCGCGCGATGTGTGCATGGGCCGCACGAAGGCAAGTCATCCTCCCTTTCTCTTCAACGCGACCCTGGCCCAGGTGGGTTTGACAAGACTGCAGTACACGTGCGCTGTACTAGCACCAGGTCGCGCTGGCCGGGAATGTCTATGTAAGTCTTCTGTAACCAACAGTTCCTTCCTCCCTCATCACAGCACAGCTTCTATACTTCCAAAAAAGAATTTTTCTTCAACTATGTTTGCTCCTCCTTCCAAAAACAGATTTTCCATCACTTTATAGAGAGCCCTGCCTTCGCTTTCCTTCCTCGCCACTATGGATCTCTACCAAGTCTTCTGCACTCGTTGACGGAATCAAAACGGCCATCAAGCTGTGCGATGTCGTCGTTCGTTGGATTTCGCGCGTACTACCCAAAATCTAAGTAGCATTGTATGTATGACTGTTTGGAAAGCACGCTGTTCTCACTATCATGATGGCAGTATGTAGATGCCATACCACACGTATGCATGGAAGAGGAGAGAAAACTAAAGCCAAAGTTAACGAGTGCATGGGCCGTGTGCTTGGTAGAGGCCGCCATGGTATAAAACCTCTTCTTGTGACCCCCAGAAGTTGACTTTTTATACCTCACCCTTGCGAGGGAATCACCAAAATACAACCAGACACCCCTAATGACTTTTCGGCTCGTTCCAAAAGTAACAGATCACCCCTCGATGAAGTTCGGCGCGACTGTGTTGGGTTTTGGATGGGCGAAAAGCTTGCTGACGATTCGCAATGAGCGAAGCACATAAGATCCATCTTTGCTTTTTTGAAGTCGAAGAAAGGCTCAAAAACATGCAGTATTTGTGACTGGCTTTTTGGGAAATCTCTGTATTTGAGTTGTGAATGAGAGCTTTCATGGAGGGCTGTGACCTGCCTTTAAGCTATGAGGGCAGTGGCGCACACAGAAAGACATCGTATATTTTCCTGTTCACTTTCTGGTCTCCATGGCTCGGTGTTGATCGGTTTTCGAACAATCGAAACCGGGAGCGTAGTGTAGGAAGGCTAAGCAACGGGGAAGATAGAGGTTTATATACCCGCGCCGACAGCACGACCACACATGAGTATTGATTTCTGATGTTTTGAAAGTGATGCAGCTACCATTACCGCGTTTAGAAAAGGTGCCGACGAAGACATGGTGATCCTCTCGGTTTTCTTTGAACCGCTCACCAAACATGATGCACTGGCGTAACGTTTTTGGAAATCTCCGCTGGCGGAGGGCGGCGCGAATCTCATGGATAGGTTATCGGTATTATTTGGGTCGATCACATGTGTAATCATCTCCCATTTTTTCATCCAACTGCCTTCCGAGAGTGACTGGCCCGTTGAGCGACCAGGAGGAGCGGAACACATGAAATCTTCCCCGGGTAGTTTTGACCTCGAAGCAAGCCGCCAAAACATTCAGAAAATCTTGCGTCTTTTTGATATTCCAGCAGAGGACAATGCAGAAGAAGAGGAGATACATTCGCGGCTCATATCATGCGAGTGGTTGATAAGCAATTTGGTGCCATGATGCACTCGTTGACATCTTTTGGAGTCGCAGATTTCGAGTTTGTCGCGGAGGAACGAAGGCGTCGTGTCGGCATCCGTGCCTTTATATTCGAATGCTGGGCGTTCGGTTACCATGAGACATATCACGAGCGCTTTTGAAGTGTTTGTTTTGAAAGAAGGAGGAAGAAGACATGTATCTGTTCAGAAAAGGTTTCGAAGCCATCAACTTGTCGTTGATGGCTTTTTGGAAAACAGAAGAGGGGGTGTGTGATGAGAAGGAAGGAGGAAAGCCGGCAGAGGATAGGTTTATATAGTGCTCTGCGTGGAAAACACGTGGTACCAACGCGAACCGAATCTGGAGCAATAGAATACATCTCATGGCGAAGTGGGGTATCTTTTGGAACGGCTGAGCGGTGTCGCTACTGGAACAACACATGGCGACGCTTTTGAGATCGCGGATTTCCACAATGAGCAAGCCGGTG
The DNA here is from genome assembly GCF_024043175.1 of Alternaria infectoria. Classification (NCBI taxonomy): domain Eukaryota; kingdom Fungi; phylum Ascomycota; class Dothideomycetes; order Pleosporales; family Pleosporaceae; genus Alternaria; species Alternaria infectoria. The sequence continues at coordinate 213,084 of NW_026250710.1, forward strand.
ATGTCAGCCCTCGGTCATTCATAAGGTAAAGGAATCCTTGACAAAATTGTGATAAGTATTGGTATCAGATGCTACGCTATGCAAAGTAAATGGAGCAATACACGAAGAACGAAGAAAGAGTTCATATGAGGATATGGCGAAGTAAATGTACCAAAACAACACCACGCCTGCTACCTGCCTTCCAATCTCAATCGATCCCTACTCCTCCCTTCGTCGCGTCTCGCGACCAGGAACCACAGACTGCTGATCCAGCAAAGTATTACGCCGATCCAAGTCTGCGCCGGACCCTTGAACAGTGTGATGGCAACAAGCTGGAATGCGCTTCGTGGGACTGCGACGAAGGTCGCCGTCAAAGGAGACGTCGCCTTGACAAGCAGCAGAGTGCCTGAGAAGACCGCCCACGAGCCCATGCCGCCGAACAGCATCATGGCCCAGAAGAAGGGCACATCGAGGAAGGGTATGTTGTGGTATATATGCGGGACCTCACCGGAGAGGATCACGATCGGTGTGAGGAGCATGAGCGACACGAGGGACGTGTAGTGTAGCGTGCGGTAGAAAGCGCGTGTCTCTTCCCTGTTGCCTGGCTCTTCTGAGCCGCTGGGGTATCCGGTGAGCACATCGCCTGCGGGAACGAGACCAGCGACGATCTTGCGGTATGTGCGGAGCAGGAGGATCGGGTATAGCGCGACGAAGATGGAAGAGAAGACGCCGGCTACGACGGACTCCCAGGTAACGCGGACGTTGGAGCGGTATGAGGCGAAGAAGAGGTTGAGGGTTGCGACGAGGGCGGAGGAGAGGGTGCTGCCATTGACGTTCTCTTTCTGCAGAACGCAGGCGAAGATGATGGCGAGCGGGGTTATACCGATACGCGCGAGTTGATAGACGGGAAGAGGTGCGTAGCTATCCTGTGTTAGCATTGGAGAAGACCGGGATTTGAAGGGTGTCCTACGCGAACGAGAAGTTGCTGAGCAGCACCTTCACAACGAAGACTACCGCAAGCGGGAGCACCTGTTTCGCGATTTGAAAATCGAACTCAAACAGGCCTCCGCCAGCGATTCCACCAGATCCATTCGATAACCATCGCGCAAATGCGTATATGCCAGGCTTCTTGTTGCCTCTAAAGGCTCCTCCCTGAGGCGCAGCGGGCTGCGAGGGCGGCACAGCGGCACCGAAGCCTATGAAATGCAGCGGATTGCTAGAGAAACGTAGGAGGCTCGACACGAGTATGAGGAGAATGTGCGTGATGATGAGCTGGGCGTAAGATTGGGTGAGGGGGAAGGGGAATCTGGTGTTGTTAGCATACACCCAATACGCGTTTGACGTGTCCTCACTTGTAGACGCCCGTCAGCATGATGAAGCGGTTCATCAGCAGCAGCCCAAAACTACACCCCCCGACCCAGAAGACCAGCAGTCCCACCCAGGCCTGCCAGCCCCTCCATGTGCCGAAAAAGAAAGCCCCAGGCCCGCCTTGCTGCCAGAAGCTGCGAAAGGCGTGGCTTCCTCGCCCTACGTCATGGCTGACCAACGGCCGTATACTGCTCGCCGGCTCATATTCGTCGTCTTCGTCTTCGCTCTGTGCGGCGCTTCGATTGCGCGGGTAAGGACTGGTGCTGCGACTGCCAATGTCGATGAGAGGTACCGCAGGCTGCAGCTCCGACAGCGAGTTCTGCGTCGAATGACTCCGCCGTGACGTCTCCATTTGCGCGTAGAACTCGACGTCGGAGTGATCGGTATCGTCGATTGAGCTCGCGCTGTTGTTCCGCCGGTGTACGTTGCTGTCCTTTCTCTTTCTGTCCTTTGGCAGTTGCACAGGCCCCCGCGACAGATTGCTGAGGAAGTCGAGAGGCTTGCGGAAGGTGTTCTGGGTCGTCCGGGTGAATGCGCGTGACGAGTTCATCGTGTCCGCTTCATTGCGGAGAGAGAAGGGAGCGTCAGCATGCTGAGGGTGTGCAATTGGTAAAAGTTGAGCACAGGCAGGCACGAAGGCCGGGCGACGCTGGACCCTGGCTTAGGCTAGGGGAAGTGGGCCCGTTAATTTCTGGGGACGCTCTGCCTCAACACCATCGACATCGCTCATGGTATTTCAGCTACTTGCCATACTCTTCTCCGGGCCAAACATGGGAGCGCCATTCTCGCATGCTGGCCAGTACAATGAAAGCACCGCTCTCAAGACAGCAGCAGCTGACCCCGCACCTCAAACTTGTCAGGCTGACTTGCGGCGCACCTGCACTAACCTCAGCCTGGTGTCTTCTCATCACCTTTATCACACCTGGGCATCACCATTCATGAGCAGCTCATAACCTCTTCGAAACCAATGAACCGACCACGATGTCAGACGAGCTACTTTGTGGTCCATGCCAAAGATTTCTCAGCGGGGAAAATCCTTCATTGGACTGTGAGAATGGACATCCAAAATTCGCCCATCACACAACGGCCGAGTCTTTTCGGCAAGCTCTCGCATTGCCTTGTATTATATGTAGACGCCTTCGAAGAAAATTCATTCACGAAACGCGTATTGCCGACCCCATATTACTCGATGTGTGTAAGTGACTAACCCGACACAGGCCACGAATCAGAGAACACATTCGAAGTAGCACCGACCGTGTACCGCGTAATCCCATCACACGCAGAGGACGATACCGTAGAAGAAGAACTAGACACTTGCTTCACGTGCTCTGATGCTACAATCCAGATCACGTTGACGCCCAAGGCAACAAGCGAACTACCTCGTTACTCCCCTCTGGCTCTCTCCCTTCTGGCTCTCTCTGGTGTTGCAGTGGCGGATAGAAGCCTTGCTGCCAATCATACAGGCAGCGATGACTGCATCGATTTTATAATGTCCCAGTTGGAACGATGCCGAGATACGCACACTGAGTGTCAAATGATGCAGCAAAGCAGACAAGAAACGCATGGGTTTTTGCCCACAGGAATGATCGATGTTGGTCACATTGGGGATCCAGTGATTTGTCTTGTGGAGGCTAACGAGTGTGCTGGACAACCACCCTACATTGCGCTGTCGCATTGCTGGGGTAAGTCTCGGCCTCTTCAACTGACACAAAATACTGCAGCGCGTCTTAAAGCAGGTATCACATTGATGGATCTGCCCAAGACATTCCAAGATGCCATCCATGTAACACGAAAGATGCGGATTCGGTATCTTTGGATTGATTCACTGTATGTTGTATTTGGTCAAGGTATCTCTGCTCTCCTCTTACTTGCTATAGGTGCATCGTCCAAGACGATGCTCGAGATTGGCAAAGAGAAGCTGCCTGTATGCAAGATGTCTACAGCCGAGCGATTTGCTGCATCGCAGCTACGGCTGCCAAAGATGCTGATATTGGTCTCTTCTTTAATCGGGATCCACAAGATCAGTTGCCATTACGGGTTTTTACGAGTAAAGCTCGAATACTTGGGCGGAAGGCAAACGAGCACTTGCTAGCATACGTCATTGGCAGCCCAGTAGTCACTACTGCCATGGCTATCGATAACGCACCTTTGAATCAAAGAGCCTGGGTTGCGCAAGAACGATATTTGAGTACTGGAACTGTTCACTTCACACAAGAAATACTTTTCTGGGAATGTCGCGAATCTTTGACGAGCGAACAAGACCCTGGCGGTAGCTTTATCGAAAGAGCGACAATGTGGCTGGGAGACTCCGCAGTACATACCCTAAAATCGAACATCTGTGACTACAAGAGTCGGCTGGCCATCACGTCCGGGAGTCCGACCAGTGTCGACAGGCTCAAAATTTTGTCAAGCATCCACAAAGACTGGCGCCACTTCAGGGCCTCATATTCCGGCCTCAGCTTGACAAAGGAAGAAGATATATTCGTTGCTCTGAATGGCATTGCGCATGCAGTTGCTGAAGTCACAAACGACACCCTAGTTGCTGGTCTATGGCGAGGCCGGCTGATCGAAGAGCTATGCTGGAGACGACATACCAATGAATGGGTGCATTCGATTGATGTACCACCAAAGCCTTCTATGTGGCGCGCACCTACTTGGAGTTGGGCGAGCATCAACCGTATAATTGGGGGCTATAACTTGGCAATGGAAGACAAGTCCTGTTCGGGATACATGAATGAGATGGGGGTGTTAGAAGACCTCGCCGTTGAACAAGAGTCTTCCGGGCAACTCATCTCCGCCTCTATGAAATTGAGATGTCGCCTGATCACAATTTTTCCACCACATTCGGGTGTTGAGAATTGGACACCTCACGAAGTTGCCGTGGTCCTCGACGATTGTTCGATCACGAATGCAAGGGATTTGGGCGATGAGGTCAGTCTGGTACTTCTTCGCCACTGCGGATCTGGACTGGAGGGACTGGGTAGTTTAGAAGGGATATTGGTCACGTCGAGTCGTTTTAAAGCTGGCAGCTATGAGCAAGTGGGCTATTGGGACTTCACGACACGTTGGCGCCATGACTACGAGATCGACAAGATGAGGCGGACACTGCAAAGCGTACTTGACGCATACCACAACACGCAAGAGACAACGATTGAACTGATATAATACCACTTCATCTATCCGTCAACATGGTCGGAGCCATTGCCGAGCGAGAAGCGAACAAACATCGCATGGCGAACATATAGCACCAGAATATCACGTGTCGTATGTACATTTCACAGCACTTCACGATCTCACGAGTAGCCAAAGATGCTGTCAATACTTCCATCACAACCATCGCCTTCAGGCACCCACCTACCACCTACCACCCCTCCAACCGGCCCTACATTCCCAGAGCGGCAGGTCGCCAACCCGCGCCAAGACACCCACCCGCCTTCTTAATGAGGCTTGTCTTACACTCACCAAGGCTTATTCCGCATGATACCTTATCGCAAATCTGCTCAAGCATGTGGATCTGGTCCTTCTGTGCGCCTTTCCAGAAAAGGGCCGAGCCGTTGGTAGGATTGCGGAGATGTGTCTGTGTTGGTGGCGTTGTATCTGCTCACACCCGTGCGTGCATGGTGCAGGATGCGGTGCGGACGTGCTTTCCGGGGCGGGCAGGATGGTTGGTATTGGGGGAGTTGAAGGGGTAGGAGGATGGAGAGGGATCGGCGATGAGGAACAGGAAAGTGATGGGCTTTGATCTGCGCGGCGGTGCTGATGCTGTACGGGTTCTAGATGCGTGCTGACAAGGGAGCTCGCGAGGATGTCGATATCTTCTATACCCAAGTAGCCTTGGAGCGCAGCTGAAGTGCGTATGGTATCCTCTATCTCTCTCCAATTCTGATGAGTGAGCAACAGCAGGAGGACATTATCGATAATACATCGTCTTTCGGATTAGCACCGTTCATTCTAGGTTTCAACGTCCGTACATGTCCGCTTGGTACATGTATTGGATCCACTGAGGACAAAGCGGAACGTTGACTCCGGTTCCTGACGGGAGGGAACGCGGTGGCTGGCGGCTCCATCATCAGGAGTATCGTTTCGCAGAATACTGCGGCTTTAGAAGACCAGTTGGGGTGATGCATGGGTCCTGCGAGATAGCTACCATGATCTATCCATGCAAGCAAAATCCTTCGGCTCGAATTTGGAGGACAGGGGACGGGCCGTTGCTAAATACAGCATGCTGCGGCAGGACTCGGTGATACTATCACGTCTCGATTCATCCAGTGAATTTGCACGTTGTTGTCGGGCTGTGCGTCTAGAACAGCTCGATTGACCTTCTCTTTGGGGGTGTACTTGCGAGAACTCGAATTGTGCATGTGAACGCCTACTCGTCAACCACGATAGCGCCACTCGAACACCGGTCGCAACAAGTTGCTGTGACAGTCAAAGTTGGTGTAGAGACCGAAGAGGAAGGTCACTTCGTCCCATAAGCCATAGAAATCGCGCCATGGGTACTGCATCCGACTGCATGATCGATCAACACCAAAGTCCACGATACCAGTAAGTGTACCTGCATGATGGTTGGGCGACAACAGACCCTACGGCCAAAGGGTAGCCTGTATGTAGAACATGTAAGCTAAGGCAAGCCATCATCCCTCCCTACATGCAGCTAGCTCTACCATGCAGTCAGCCCATGGCGGAGGGGTGTGGGGTCATGGCCCGACGTAAGCGCTGGTTGCGATTGCGTTTTCTTGGCACGGGCGGAAGATTGACGCTCAGGGAAGGTCCTTAACCGTCGCGTGAAGATCGTCGCAGGGTCTGAGATACGAGGAGATCATGGGAGATCATGCTGCTGACGCTACGTACGGAAGTGTCTAGCGTGTTATGGAAGGGATGACAAGTTGACTATCTTGGGATATCTGTGAGTGTGGGATGCTTGTGTTTGAGGCGATAAACTCTAGGTGTGTCGTGGGAATTCACCTCTTCCGGTTCTTGCGAGCTATCGACTCAAACGATTCTTTTGGGTTAGCAAACGCCTAATACACGCTTGATATGAGGTATCATCCGCTTTCACCTGCCGGCCATGTCGGCGAGCTGTTGTCTCCAAGTGCATCAAGTTCTCAGATCACACGCGCCTGCTGCCACAACAGTCATGTGATGATCCGTTCTTGTCCGTAGTGACATGCCACGAGGGCCGATCTTTTGACCTAGACGTTGGGACAGACAGCTGTCACTTGTTGCGACGGGAATATAGCGGGATCTCGAACGGCGATCTTTGCGAGTTGCCCAAGTGGAGATGAAAAACGTAAGAAGGTTTTGCCTAGAGACTTGTTGACACCGGCTGGTGATGTCGTGACAGGAGAATACCGAGACATCGTGAGCGATGCCGGCTTGGTTCGTGCGCCGCGCACGTGCCCGCGGCGGGATCTCGGCACCGGCCAACACCCGGACCTGAGATGGGAGCGGGTCCTGAAGAACCACGCCAAAACACCACGCCACACCCTTTCGCCTTCACAGCTTCGCCAACTACACTTGAAGACGGGTCGTAGGTCACCTTAGTGGGCGGAGTACCTCACGCAACAGGCAGGAGACATTCTGCCATGCTCACATCTGCCGGCGGGGGTCGTGATCGACCCAGCGGCAAGACGCCATTCCACCAGCGCCCGCAGTCGCCTCGAAAGGCTTGGAAGTAAGAAGTGCGCCTTTCCGCTGCACTTTCCTCCAGTCCGCGGGCTTACTGCACTTCTAGATCTCCTGTCGCCGCCAGTCGTGTGCCTGGGCTACGGGAACAAGGGCTGTACGTGACCGGACGAGAAGCTTTCAGGGCGATCATGTCATTCCTCGCTGGCAAGAGCGCTACCTAAAAGATCGCGGTCGCGATTCGCCCGTATCCTTCTCCTGCTGCTGCCTTATCTGAGGTGTGGCTAATGGCCAGGTTAACTATATTGATCTGCATCATGCTAAATCCCAAAGAAGGAGGTGGTTTCAACGCCTACGTGCTTTTAAGCTTAATGCTAGCGGGTCTTGGGTTGTCAGCGGATGGCGCTGCAGCTGCGTCGGATGACAACACTCGAATATTGCATGTTCAATACAGCCGGCCATTCGAGGGTTGTCAAAAAGCATGATGGCACGCTGCGGCGCTGCCGACAGCGCTACGACAGCATAGGCGGTCTCGCCAAGCCCGCCAGATAAAGTCGGACTGCAATATCTGATTGGCTCCTCACCAAATCATGTCTCCCAGCCGCCTGAAACGGGATCGGTGCAGCGACCAGTTGAGAAAGCGACCCTGTTGTGATTGGAGCAAATCCCGTTGGCCATCTCATCTAGCGAGATTGGACATCCATGCAGATATGTAAGGGATGTAAGACTCAAGGTAACGTGTATACAATTGCCATCTAACAATTACTAGAGCCAGGTCTTCTCGTCACGTCATTCATTACACAGTGACGGTGTATGTAAACCTTGTTCGTGGCTCGAAATCATCTGCACATCAGTCTCGCGCAGTATCTCCGACGATTGCCTCGGTACTTTGACATACGGACTACCATACAACCAGTAGCGGCTCGTGCCGTGCCCTTGGGAGTCACCGTCAGGGATGAAAAAGGAACACATCATGTTGGTTCACTCGATCCGGGTTGGCAAGCGTGCCCTGCCCGAGTTGAATTTGCCTCGTGCAACCGTGACCAACAGACAAAGGCGACGGGACACCTTCCATGGACCCCAGGCGATAATCCTGCATGAAACAGCTTCATTTGACAGCCGACCTAGTAATGATCCACTCATCACCTCTACGCCGTTATCAGGATGGCTGCAGATCGATCCGTACCATCCAATCGCGTCCACGCACCGGTTTCTACGTTGAATTTCTACGCGACGTTATTCACATCCCTAAACTAGTAAGCATGCCAATCTATAGTGCATTCTGCCAAGACCTGCGCGTCTGACCTGCTACGCGCAACATCCTCCTCCTTCTCTAAGACTTTCCGCCCGTTCTATTACCGCTACTAAGGTGGGCTGAAAGCAAGTAGTGCCCGGACACACTGTAGCACCTACCCAACTAGGTATCGGAGTGGTTCAAACGCCATCTTAAGCCGTTCTAGCGACTAACACACCTTGTGCTGTGGTTCAGGTACGTCGGCATGCCACGAGACCGCCTTGTCGGTGGCTGCTAGTCCTTATTGGAAGGTGCATTTGCCTCCTGCCATCTCGTCTCAACACCAGATTATCAAGCACCTCTATATAAGAGGTACCGGACGCCCTCTTACAGCATCAGGCCACGAGCACAGCAACACTCAGCCCTCATCAGCAGTCTTCATCGTCTCTCGCTGCAAAGACTTCCATCTTCGATCAATCTGCCAACATGAAGCTCTCACTTCTTCTGGCACTTTTGCCTGTGGCTCTTGCCCTTCCCGCCCCGGTCATTGTTCCCCGTGCTGGCGCTCCTATTCCCGGAAGATGGATCGTCAAGATGAAGAACGAGAACCTTCAGAACCTCATTGACGTCGCCTTGAAGGTTCTCAAGAAGGACCCTGCCCATGTCTACAAGTTCGCTGGATTTGGCGGTTTCTCTGCTGATATGGCCGACGACATTGTCGAGCTGCTCCGCAACCTCCCAGGTGTAAGCTATAAAGCCCCAAGAGCATCATCTTCAGTACTAACATAGCCTAGGTCGACTACATTGAGCAAGATGCTATTGTCAAGGCTAACCTTGGCGAGTCGCACCTCGAGAAGAAGGCGTACACAACTCAGTCTTCTTCCACATGGGGCCTTGCTCGTATCTCCCACCAGCAGCCTGGTACCAGCTCTTACATCTACGACACCACTGCTGGTGCTGGTACTTGCGCCTATGTCATTGACACTGGCATCTACACTGCCCACCCCGAGTTTGAGGGCCGTGCTACCTTCCTCGCCAACTATGCTGGTGATGGTCAGAACTCGGACGGAAACGGTCACGGTACCCACTGCGCTGGTACGATCGGATCCAAGACCTACGGTGTGGCCAAGAAGACCAAGCTTTACGCTGTCAAGGTCCTCGACGCCAGTGGTTCGGTAGGTTGACAATGCGTCTTAAGCTGAACAGGTTGCTAATGATCTACAGGGCTCCAACTCTGGTGTTATTGCCGGTATCAACTTCGTCGCCAACGACGCCAAAACCCGCAGCTGCCCCAACGGTGCCGTTGCCAACATGTCTCTGGGTGGATCTCGCTCCACTGCCGTCAACGCTGCCGCGGCCAACGCAGTCAGCGCTGGTGTCTTCATGGCCGTCGCTGCCGGTAACGATGGTGCCGATGCTCGCAACTCTTCGCCTGCATCCGAGCCTACTGTCTACACCGTCGGTGCCACCGACAGCTCTGACCGCCTCGCTTCTTTCTCCAACTACGGTTCCGTCGTTGACATCCTTGCCCCTGGTGTCTCCATTCTCTCCACCTGGAACAACGGTGGCACTAACTCCATCTCCGGTACTTCCATGGCTACTCCTCACGTTGCTGGTCTCGCCGCCTACATTCTCGGCTTCGAGGGCAAGAAGACCCCTGCCGCACTCTCCAGCCGCCTCACCGCACTGTCGTTGAAGAACAAGATCTCCGGTGTTCCTTCCAGCACCGTCAACAACCTTGCCTTCAACGGCAACCCCAGCGGTTAAGCATTTCTCCTTCTTGGCGGCGCTTTATCAGCATGTTGCATCGAGTCTTTTTTAGTTTCGCATTGATAGAAGTTGAAGATTCCCTTCCTTCTTTTCTTATGAAGTCATGATCGCGGTAGTTGTCTCTTGGTAGTCGATAGCACCAATGGAGATACAATCTATGAAGTTACTCATCCAAAACGCCCCCAGTGCTGTGTCTTCGCACCGATTGCTGATATGTTGCCCCATAATCTCGATGGCTGGTCAACGATGGGAATACGGATGACCATTTAGTTACTACCGTCTTTGAATGCGGAGATCGCCATCACCAAAACGGGCTTTGTGCTACCGTCACTAATGTTCTTGTGGGGGTGGCTTGCGCTAAGCCTCGTCATCATAGTTATATTAGACGCCCATGTGTCACAATGGGTCATTCATTGTTTCGGCAGAAGACTGTTGACTCCGCGGCGTCGTAGGTGGCTTTGAGAGGCGTCACCTTGCGCGTTAGCATAACGGTGCTGCGTCCATATGCCCTGCGTCGTTCTCCCTAGTTAACCGCGTTCATGCAGGGTCTACCAGCACAGGTGTCTACGCAAACAAAGGAAGTATTTTACTCGTACGACCGAGGATCTAGCTTCTGTGTATGTGTATATGGAAGGTATCTCTCGGTGTAACGATCCTTGAGACACCGTATTAACCTACCGAACGATCATTAACCCCAAACATAAGCTTCCAGATCTAAACCCACCGCATCTTTGTCTAACATCTGCAACCTCGGACGACTAACAATAGCTTGAACAAGTACCACGCATTATACACAGCTAGCTGCATGCGGTACCAGAGGCTGAAGCCTTCCCCGCACTGTCAAGGCTATATTGGCACAACGTTGATCAGCATGGTTCATCGGAAGATTCAATCTCGCCCCGCAATTCCAATTTGGAGATATTGCGGTTAAGGCTGCAGCTGCCATCTTCCTTCCGCCAGCCGCCTCTGCGCACGGACCAAGGCGAAGCTCGGAACGCTTCTAGGGTTCGAGCGATGAGGTGCGCCACCAACTCCATCATCCAACTGCCGCTCCGCCTCTCCAATCTGCGCGAAGCATCTGACGCAGCGATGCGACGCGAAAACCATTTAAGCTGTCGACTTATACGCAGGATCAGACGATCGCAGAACAACATTAACGCTTTTGGCCACGTCTGACGCGTTTCTTCGCGTTGTGGGCTTACGGCCGTAAGAAGCTCGCGTCGCGCCCACACGCTTCAGCGTTTCGATAACGCCTGCGCACTCGCACACACGAGAGCAGACTGCGCGGTCGACATCGCCCAACAGGCCAACAAAGTATGTACCAACATACGGTACCCACTGCACCTTGGGGCATTCAGTCGAACAAAGACTGCAAGCGTTGCTAGTAGGCACGCGCGCGCTGTCAACAGCGGACCATGCCGGTAGCTCTCGCACGACGACCGATGCTAGCACCGTACCATAGAGCAAGCGTATGAGACACTGTCATCGACATTCGATGAACGCTACCACTTTCACACGTTCGATCGTCCTCCGTTGGACTCCTCCTTCATATAAATGTTCGGTCCCAAGTCTCGGCCGACTGGGGTACGAGTCTCTCGATGCTGAACATGGCGAGATACACCTCATCGAGCTCGTGCCATGGGCACAGGAAAATACTATGTAGACCAATCACATTCGATCAGTATCCCCGGAATGCATTTGGATGATGGAGCGAAGTCCGAAGCTCTTTGGTGGACGTGGAAATCGACATATAGTTCTCGCGCGATGCTAGTCAATTAATACCCTTATCCTATCCTCAAGCTGGGCCTCAAGGCCTTCGAATCATCGACCAACTACTGGCACTCTGAGTTGACGCTGTGTGTCAACCGAGTTGAGCGCCGCGAAAGATCCTATGCAGTCCAATGCAAGGGTGCTTCCACAGTCAGCTTACTTCGCGTTTCTGGTGTTACACAACACTATCACATGTGCGTTCAACATTTCTGACCACTCCGCAACTTATGGTCTAGTCTGAATCCGTATTTGTCGTCATACCCACTTCGTGGTGGGTCTACCGAGGTCCCCAAGAGTCAGTATCGTACGAACCTTCATCGGTCCATTTCTCTACCCACCTCATACCGCAAAAAAGCTAAACAGGCCTAGAACCTACATCAACGCCAGGTCACCTATCTTGTAGGTTTTAATATTGATGTAGGCTGCAGACCCGTTCAGTTTTTTTCTTGATTGACGTGTACCAGTATACAAAATCTCCAGCCCACGTCATCTTCTACCAAACATCTTAGGATTATTGCACCAGTACACGCCATGGACTCATTCACTGCAGGCGACATCACCCACCAAAATGGTGAGGTCACGCACTACTACGAAGGAGGCTCTGCAGACGGCACTCCCCTAATCTTCATCCACGGCTGGCCCGACATCGCAGAATCATGGAAACACCAACTCACACATTTCGCTGCCTCATCGAAATACCGTGTCATTGCACCTGACATGCGCGGCTACGGCGACTCAACGGCACCCCAGAAGAAAGAGTCTTACCGCCTTGAAGTCCTCGTTCCCGAGCTCGTTGAGTTCGCCTCAAAGCTAGGCATCGAAAAAGCAGTATGGATCGGTCACGACTGGGGCTGCGGCGTCACCAACGCACTTGCCGCACACTATCCTGAACTCTTTATTGCCATGGCCAACCTCTGCGTCCCCTACCGAAGCGTGGAGCTGGGCCTCGAATACCTCAAGAGCACCATCAACCGCGACCTCTACCCCGAAAGCGAGACCGAGTGGGGAAACTGGGAGTACATGCGGTACTACGAGGTGAAACCCGAGCAAAGCGTCAAAGCGTTCGACGGCCACCTGGATGTCATCACCAAGATCCTGTATATGAAAGGCGACGGCAGTAAGTGGGGCCAGCCCTCGCCCACAAGCCGTGTCTTGAGAGACGGAGGTTGGTTCGGTGGTCATCCAGAAAACCTTCCTGATATCCCACTTTCGTACACATCGTTGGATGAGCATCTTTACGAAAGCCTGCTGAAGAGCAAGAAGAAGCATGGGTTCTTTGGTGCGAACGCATACTACTTCAATCACGAGGCGAATGTCGAGTATGCAAAGAGCGAGAAGAATGGCGGGGTGTTGGAGTTCCCCTTCCTGTACATTGATGCAAAGTACGATGCCGTGTGCTCGCCTAGTGTGCAGCCGAAGTTGGCGGAGAGGATGAAGCGGGATGTGAAGAACTTGACCTATGAGACTATTGAGTCGTCGCATTGGGTGCAGTTGGAGAAACCGAAAGAGGTTAATGAGGCGTTGGAGAAATGGCTGGCTACTTTGTGAGGTACCCGAAGGTGGCAAACATACGATAGGCTGTATGGCTTTCACAATAGTCGACCTTGCGCTGGCGTATCCAAAGTCACCAGCCTTGGTGTATTGATAGCTGTAGCTGGTAGGGAATTGGAGCTTGACTCTTAATCAACTCAAAAGATGTTCATTGATGAATGAAACGAATCGCCACAACAGGAAGCACGACCTTCGACTATCTTAATGAGCTGTGCATTGCACGGCGACATACCTTGCGCGACCACGTTCCCGACGGTATGGTTTAGCCAACACAGTCGCGCACCGTCCAGTACTTTTGACTAGAGCCTGCAGAATCTCGCCAGACATCATGCGCAAACCCGCGATCCCGCCAAGGGATGACTGTCAACAAAACCGATGAAGTGTTGGCTCAGACACGCTCTGTCAGTCGTACCAATACTCTCTTTGACAATCGCTGTATGCGCACGCACTCAATGTGTCCTTACACCCCACAACTCGTTGGCAGACCCATCGACATTTCCCAGTGCATCGGCAACCCAAAGTGTATCTATGGTGCTCTTGATAAGAGTGCTTATTCTATACCAGTCGTCGATGTCCCACGACAAGACGCCGAAAGTTAGCGCCCACCGGGTACAACGACAACATCATGTAGGAACCCGCATCATAACAGACCACATAGCACAGCGCTTCTCTAGAGGTAACACGACCTTTGATCGTTCCTTTGTCCAAGTCCATTGGGTCTCAGACAACTTCCTTCCCGTGGTCACGGTCCGTTAGTGCTGGATCTGGACTGGACCCTACCCTCTGGTTATCTGGACGCCATATACCTCGCAAGGTGACTATGTATCATCCGCGGGAAACACCACAGCTCTGCTAGACTTATTGTGTGATCTACGCGACCAGAGCTCTACACGACTGAGCATCCGACCCGTCGAAATAACGCCAGACGAGTAACATCGGAGAACCGTGAAGCGTGCACCCATGCCGTCGACCCATGGACCAGCAGCATGCGCGCTGTCAGATAGCGGTATCTTTTGTGCTCTTGTTGGTGTTGCAAAGTAGCATGCGCTCGCCAGACAGCATGCCCTAACGTGGTCCGTGAGAGGTCGCACTGCCTATGCGTACGCGCGAGCGCTGTTGCTAACTGGTCCTTCAGATTGCGCCATTGGCTCTCGAATGAGCCGGCCGTCGTTGATGCTGGTACGAGTTGTACGGCATTTGTATTTAAGTTTCGGTTCTGCCGCTGATGCAGGTACAATTCAACGTGAAGGATTTGACCCCTCACCTTTTCTTTGAAACCGAATCTCTTATCCATCCCTTCCAGCATATTCGATTCGAACGGCTCAGGAAGATGTATACTCCAGTCCTCTTCGCTCTGATCTCGTTGGTCGCTGCTGCCCCGTTGACCAGAGTCGACGGCGAAGATGGCATCGCTGGCAGATGGATCGTCAAGATGAAGGGCGACGTAGCAACGCAAGCTCACGACGACCTGATGGCATCCATGTCCACCAAACCCGACTACGAATACGCAATGCCTGGATTCCGAGGATTTGCCGGCAGTATCTCTGAGGAAGAACTTATTCGACTTCAGGCTTCTGAGCATGTAAGCTATACGCCCGAATTAACATACCTGAACTAACGTACTCAGGTTGAGTACATCGAACAAAACGCCAAGGTCCATAGCAATGAGATCGTGCAACAGTTGAACTCCACGTGGGGTTTAGCTCGTATCTCTCATGCCGAGCCGTATCAAACGAGTTATCTTTTCGATTCCAGCGCCGGGGAGGGTACATGCGCGTATGTTACCAACCGTATTCGCGTCTGTGTGAACTTCGCTCACAAAGCGACCGCAGATACGTCATTGACACAGGCATCGAGATTGAACATCCGGAGTTCGGGGGGCGTATGTATGAATCGTTTGGCTTAACATGTACGCGCTAACGAATTGAAAGGTGCTCTCTTCTTAGCCGACTTCAGCGGTGAGGACACCATGATCGACGCCATGGGCCACGGAACTCACGTGGCTGGTACAATCGGCTCGATGACTTGGGGCGTGGCAAAGAAGACAACACTGCTCGCTATCCGTGTACTGGACTCGTACGGTTCTGGTACAACCGAGGGCGTACTTGCGGGTATGGAGTATGTTATTACCGATGCAGCAAAACGTAGTGAGGCTGGAGAATGTCCCAACGGTTTCGTGGCCAACATGAGTCTTGGAGGGCGTAAGATGCAGGCTCTGAATGATGCTGTGAGTAGCCCATTCCGTCTTTTATCAGACATTCAGCTCACAACGATCTAGGCCGCCGCCATCGTTGCAGCGGGAATCTTCCTTGCTGTCGCAGCGGGCAATGAGGGACGCGACGCTAAATACTCGTCTCCGGCATCTGAACCTAGTGTCTGCACCGTAGGTGCTACAGCCATTAACGATACGCTCATCGAATGGTCTAACTATGGACCTATTGTCGACATTTTGGCGCCCGGCGTTGAGATCACCAGCACTTGGATCGGCAAATCGATCGATACAATTTCTGGAACTGTAAGTACACTCCCAGATAAGTGTCGGTGTGACGCGCGCTGACTATCCGCCCTCACGTTCAGAGCATGGCAACCCCTCATATCGTTGGTTTAGCCGCGTACTTCATGGGTCAAGGATGGCCAGTGGAAGGGTTGTGCGAAAGCATGGCTGGCGTCGCAACAAAGGGCGCGATCGATGAAAGTACTCTCCATGATAGCACACCGAATCTTCTAGCTTTCAACATGGCCGAAGCATCCCAGCAGTACGGAAGACGTACAAAGCGGGTCGCGTAGAATCGTCGAAGTGCATCATCGGCTGGAAATGTCTGGTATGAGGATCCGGTACTATAGTTTTGACAAAGGGGAGACCCTGGGAAGCAATGTTGAAACGTTGATAAGATTGACCTTATTCATTAGCGCATGCTCATGGATCGTGCGGATCGAGCCGTGCGCGATAGCACCGGTCATTGAGGCGGGAAGATGCATGAAGCTGACCTGCCGTGCCGTCTCATGTCAAGTATGTCAGCCTCATCGGTGGTCAGATCCCACCTATGGCGATCCAGATTCGCCAGTGAAAGCCTCCGATCTCAACGGCTGTCGCAACTGATGCGCCATGCATGGAGCCCTAGATCTTAAACTCAAAGCGGTGATGTCGCCCAAGCCTGCCACGCCGATCGTCAATGCACTAGTCAGCTGAATCAGCGCGCCCGGCCACTCACGAGGCGTGACATCATAAAATGCGGGGTAGAGACTTGCGATAACAGGCTAGCTTGTCTGCGAGCCCGACACTTTGCAGAACCTCCAAGCCTTCCAAGAGCACTGCCCTCACCTGAGCTCTTCTCTATCTCGCTCCATATCTGGCCCATTGGCATCCTCGGACCTCAAATACGCATCATCTTTACTGGGGAGAAAGGACCATTCTAGAAGTCATGGCGTCATACTTCGACCTCCAGCCGCAGAAGGCGCCGCCAGCTACGAATATAGATCAGATGCCTCAGGACCAGCGCAAGCAACTCGGTCGCATGAACAGTTTGATGTCCCCAGCAGTCACACAAATATTGGAAGGTTTAGGCGACGACGAATCGGACAGTGATAGCAGCGAAGAAAAAGACCCATCCGAAGAAGAAGATCAACGTGCCGCTCAACAACACACTAAGCCAGCACTCGACCCCCAGAAATTGCGCCAAGACAAGCAAAAGCACGTCGCTGCCCAGGCGCCTCGCCCTTCATCTTTATCACCCAGCAGGAGTTCCCTGAAGACGACCAGCAAAAGCCCTGGCCACACCAAGCCGTCTTCGGCGCATGGCAGCGGAGATAAGTCCGCAAAATCCAGACAAAAACAGCCGCACATGGCGCGATTCCATTCCCTACGCAGCATGCTTTTCCAACAGAGGATTCAAGACCAGATGAAGACTGCCACGCAAGAAGATTGCCAGCAGGAGCAAAATGCGGCAGACAAATGGCGGTCTCAACATGCCGAACGCCAGATGCATCACCCGGGAACACCCGATCAAGACGCTTCAGGAAAAGGTGGAATTGGAAGTAGGATTCGGATGACAGTAAGACGGATGACGACCAAGGACGCAGGGAGCATGGAGAAGATTAGGGAGGATGGTGCGCCAGTCGAGTTCAATGATCGCGCATCAACAGCTTCCTCCGATAACGAGAAGGATCAACGAGAAGCATCGACGACTCGCTATGAAAGTGACAACGAGAGCATCGATCATTCCGATGTGGATGAACTAGTACGATGGGTTAGCCGACGAGATCCCCCTAGTGACGGTGAGCGACGAAAGGGTGGCGACGTGGTGGAAGCCAAAGAAGACAGCGGCCATGAGAGCCTAGGGCCATCAGACGTAGAAGATCTTGTTCGGTTTGCCAGCAGGAAATCTGACGCCAAAGAGACCGCCGTGCTCAACGACGCACATTCAGGATACAGCGACGCATCAACCGAATCCGACAGCGAACTCAGAGAAGTATCCTCAGACGAGGAAGAAGACGCAGACGACCTCGTACGCTGGATATCGCACCGCGACGGACCCAAAGCAGGCCCCGTACGCCGCAACCTCCAACGACCCGAACTAGATTCCGACGTAGGCGAGCACTACGACTCCGACGTCCCCGAACTAGGCCGCTGGTTCAAGCGCCACGACGGCACAAGCGGAGAATCTGCGGCCTCCACACCAGTCAAAGAAACCTTTGACGAAATCGACTACGAAGAAGAACAGCGAGGCCGCCCCCGAAGCCGCGAGTCCATCGAGCCCATCAAAGAAAAACGCCACATCACCGACGACGACGTTGACGAGCTCGTCCGCTGGGTCAGCAGAAAAGACTCCAAACAGCAAGACTCCCCCGGACCCGTTTCTGAAAACCCAATCGACCGTCTGAAGCGCGAGGAGGAAGAGAAACAGGCGCAAATCGGCATGAGTGTTGATGACGGCAGTCTCTCACACGCCGATCTGCAAGAAGTCGTAGAGCACGCAAGGAAAACGAGTGCTGATATGGTTAGCCCGCCGCCTGCATCCCCGTTTGCGGTTGAGACGGGCGACTTGCGGGTGCTGAGGGATGAGAAGACCAAGGCGACGCCTCTGGAGCGCGACTCCCAGCGTGATTTAGATGGGAAGAGGGAGAATCTTGATGAGAAGAAAGAGGAGCTGGGTATGAGTCTTGATGATGAGAGTTTGAGTCATAACGACGTGGCGGAGTTGATTGAGCATGTTAGGAAGATTTAAGAGAGTGTGTTCATGGGCTGCAATCAGCGCGAAGGGATCTAGGAACCAGTATTTATGTTACGAAGGATGCGCGGAAGAGCGGAAGCTACGGATGTCGATGTGGGTATGTGGGCCAACCACGGGTATCTGGGAGGATCTATTTCTGTTAGTCTGGGGTTTAGCACGTCGTTTTATACCAATTGAAGATTCTATTTAAAACAAATCGCATCTCTGAATTCAATGTTGAACGTGCAAAAGAATATGGTATTCATACAACATCAAACGAAAAAGAAAAAGAAGAATCTATGTCGCAAATGCAACTCCCAAACCCCTTCAAATGCAAGACGACCACACCAACCCTCAACCCCAATCGCTCAATCCAACTTCAACGCCTCCACCCCCTCAAACTGCAACCTCCTAAACATCCCCCTGATAACCCCACACTTCCTCTCCCTCTCATCATCCCTGCCCCTCATCTCCGTGCGCATCTTACCATACATATTCTGGCCATCGCCCCTCTGCCCGCCCTCCTTAATATTCGTAAAGAACATGCGCCTGCCCGTACTATCCAACGGCTCCCACTTAGCAATCTTAACATTCTCCCTCGGAATAACCTCGTGTTCGCGGTTCGGATCAAGAAACTTGACGAAACTGATAAAGTAATCCGAAATCTCATTCTGGCGACGCACCATGACTTGCCCAACGGTGCCGGCGTGCTTGGTGCCGTAGCCGTTCTCTATGTCGGGGCCCCACATTACGTCCCATTGGTATTGGTAGGTAGGTACGGAGGGCGGGTTGTGAAGGGACATGGCGTTGGAGGCGAGGTAGGTAGGGCAGATGTAGCGGATGTCGCCTTGGGCTTTGGCAACAGCGTCCCACCACGCGCCGCTGTCGGGCCAGTGGCGGTCGTTGGGGTAGGTTGTTACGAGGGTGGAGAGGTCTTCGTCGGTGAGGAGCGGGTAGTGGTCTTTGAGGTAGGACTTGAATTCGCCTTCGTTGTCGGTTGTTTTCTTGACTTGGTCGGAGCCTTCGTTCGAGGTGAAGCCGATGATGGTGGGGACCTTGGCGTAGCGGTCTGCCATTATGGCTGCCGGGGCGGGCGCGGTGAACATCCCGCCGGCGGGCTCGGTGGTGGGCGCCCACATCCAGCGTGGGGGTGTGTCGCGGCCGGGGAAGTTCATCGGGTAGTTCTCGTAGTAGAGGTCGCCTGTCGCTGCGTTGCGCACGCATGCGATGTCTGTGCAGTTCAGTCCGTCTGCGACCTCGTTGTAGAACTTCTCGGCTTGGTCGGGGGTGAAGAATGTCGGGCTCGCGGGGGACTGGGCGATGGCGCCGTGGAAGAGCTGCTTGCGACCTACGCCCGGGACAGGGTGGTAGTTGTCGCCTTCGTTGGCCGTCAATTGCAGCATTACGGACGCGCCGCCAGCGCTCGTGCCCATGATGACAACGTGGTCGGGGTTGCCTCCGAAGTACCTGATATACTTCTGGACCCACTCCAGCGCTGCTCTCTGGTCACGAAGCGCGTTGTTGTAGTCGCCGTCCTTTGCGATCTCTTTGCCAGAGAGGAAGCCGTAGATGCCGTTGCGGTAGTACATGGTGACTACAACAATGCCCTTGTCGAGTTTGCCGTCCACGCCCTTTTCACGTCGCGCCTTTTCTACCATCTCGCCTCCATTGCTGCGTCCTGGGAGATGGAAGCCACCACCGGGGATGTTGACCAGCACTGGTAGGTCGTCACCTGCCTCCGCGTCAATCGGCGTGAAGACGTTCAAGCTCAGACAATCCTCGGTGGAACGAGTCTTGATACCCAGAACGTCCGGTCCTGAGATATCTTCCCTGTTTCGCTGGGTTGGATCAATCTTCTGGATTCTTGGGCACATGCCCAATGATCCATCCCACACCAAAGGCTTCTCGCCTCGACCAACGCCATATGTCCTGTTCACCGGTTGTGGTCCGCGAAACCTGTTCTGGCCTCCTGCATCTGCGGCATACGGTATGTTCCAATAGAACCTGACTTTGTCCGACACATTTGGCTTGATGGCTAGGTAGTCCAGCTCGACGATGTAGGGGTCTTCGGTGTTCTTGAGCGGCGCGGAGAAGGTGGAGGTAGGTTTTGAGCTGAGAGGTGGTAGCCATTCCGAGCTGGGACGTAGGTCGGGCGAGTAGAGGAAGGCGAATGTGAAGGCGAGGACAACGGCAGCCGTGAGAGCGAGTATAACGCGCCTGTCGAAGATGAGGCTCGAATTGAGCGGGCGGATTGCCATGGTGGGCATGTATTGAAGGTTGTAAAAGAATGTAAAGTCGCGTGCGAAGCGCTGAAAGATTACTGTGATGCCGTTGGAGTATGCATCTGCGTCTCGTACATGAAACTCAGGAAAGGAATTACTGCTCACGGAGACAATGAAAGTGTCCTTCGGCGCTGTCGCAAGCCTTCCAAGCATCCATGGCTGCGAGTTTCCCTGTCTAGCCCGACGGGAGGACCGAAGAGGCTAAGGGGGCGGCAATCGGCACCATCCGCTTGGCGCTGACGCGTATCGCATTTTGTGGGAATGCCATGGCGACGCATCGCCATACAACCACGGTCGCGCAAAAAGCTGGAGATGGTGGGAGAAAGCTTGGGAGAGCTACACGGCTGAGGTACGAGGTTTAAGTTTTCGACAGGGTCCAGAGCGCCTTCCCTCGGCTGGGGCGTATAGAGGTCAGCAACTAGCGTGCGATGCACCTGGCTCCAGTAAGACGCCTGCACCACGTCTCCTATGAGCCACATCTCCAGCCACTTCCAATTGATTGAGCACACGACTTCAGTATCGACCAGACGTCTCTTCGACCGAGGATCGCACTCACCGGGGCCGCATTCCTGGCTCTACACGAGATGCTGTTACCAGTCTTGCCTGCCGTATCCGTGGTGACGGCGAGTACTCCGGATCCTCCAGTCGCCATGACGGCCCATAGAGACAAGTAAAGGCAGACCTCCAGGGATGCCATGGCCTCACGGCATAGAACCTGGCCATCCAGGTGTAGTACCGCTACGGTTCCGTCCGTCAAGGCAGCAGAGCCGAACGTTTCCACCCGTGCCATGTACCAAGACGTTCTATTGAAGCTACAGTCTGGTACCATTTGCTGGAGTTGGCACACCTTGATCATGCCATCCACGATGACTTTGCGTCCGAGGAGCTTATCGCGCTCTTACCTCCTCGCAGACGAGGTGACCTCGAATCTGTGGCGGCTCTCTCACCAGTAGGCGTCTGAGGGTGGCCCATATAAGGCTTTTATATCGTCTTTCGCTTCCCTTTCTCCCTCCATCCTTCTTCCTCTATCCCTTGAAGCTTCTTTCTTCTCAAGTAACCTCAATCACTGCACCCATTCGCTCGACACAAGGTCAGCTTCGGCTCTTGCTCGTCGTCGAGACCTCCCATCATAGTCCCTGACTAGTGATAGCTATGTCCGCGGACAGCGTTCCGATGGAGGGCATTCAACAGCACACACCTGAGAGATCGGCAAGTCCCATCTTTGAGCCTGAGTGCCCGACGTCTTCTGTGCCCATCGCCATCATGGTCGCACCCCTATCTACAAACAATCCAAAGTCCCCCACTCCAGATGTCCCCAGCATTTCACCATACATGCAGAGACTCCTGGACATCGAGACCCGCGCTAAGCTTGCCATCATGGGCTGGAACGCCGGTGGCGTAGAGTCAATGTTGCCTGCGAAGCGCAAGGGTATGTCCTTTCCCCATCTGAGAAGTGTATCTTGCTAACTCATGGTAGCTTCGGGTTCGCTGTCGGACAGTGATGAGGAAGACAGCGACGACGATCAAGATTCTGAAGACGTAGCACCATACGACCCAGCCCAGCAGCGCCGGCCCAGACTACCAATGTACCACCCAGGCTTCAAACAAGCCGAGGGAGACGTTCAAGATCTCTTGCGTGTCTTCATAGATTTCTTAAAGGCAGCCAACAATCTCGGTGTTGCTAGAGAAGAGGCAAACTATCTCTGGAACCAGATCATAAAGGACCGCGACATTCTCTACCAAGACGAGATCCGCATCGCCGTGACTGGAGACACTGGTACCGGAAAGTCCGCCACAACAAACGCTCTTCTTGGTGAAGATCTGACACCAGAAGTATTGTTACCCCAGATACGAAGCGAAGACCTATCACTAACGCGCATCTTTAGGGTGACAGCGGCGCGGCGTGTACGAATGTCGTTACGGAATTTCGCCAAAAGACCCTATCAACCAACATCGGCGCGGTACAAGCGGAAGTCCAGTTCTACTGCCTCGAGTACTGCACTGATGATCTAGTCACGAACTGGTTCAAGGTTTGGTTCAACACTAGGCAGAAGCTCATGCAGGACGAAGACAGTGTCGACGACGAGGACCGCGCACGTAAAGACGCCGCATTAGAGTGCCTGGAACATCTCTTCGCCTCCCGCGTTGCTCCGGAATCTCTCGAGGACTTTATGTCATCAGGCAAGACTCTTAAGGACAACCCAGCATTGAAGAAGCTGTTGAAGTGGACTATGGATATCCACGGCCAGTTCGTACCGGATGGAGAGCTCTCCGTGCCCTTCAAGTCTAGTACGCATAATGATATGCGCGAACAGCTTCGTCCGTTTCGGATGCGAGCTCCCAACGCACGTTACCAAGGCAAAGTACTCCCATTCAGTCCGTGGCCATTCGTCGAGATCATACGGTGAGAACATACCCTTTCATATATAGGCTGCGTCGCTGACAGCAATCACAGGTATTACGTCGATAGTCCCCTACTACAGGATGGCATTTGCTTGGCCGATGTTCCAGGAACAAAGGACGTCAACATGTACCGTGTCACTGCTGCAACCGCCTATCTGCAGCAATGTGAGATGACCATTGTCGTCGTTGACATCAAGCGTGCAACAAGTGATCAATCATTTCGGCAACATTACCTCGATGCGCACAGTCGAAGGCACCATGGTAGCGTCATTCTTGTCGCGACGAGAGCCGATGTAAGTTTACACAGCAAGCAGGCAACTTATTGTGACTAATCATATGCGCCGTAGGAACTGAATGACGACGGCGGAAGTACGCTCCAGCTAGACATTATAGCAGAAGAACAACTGGTGCCCATTGAAGATGAGTTGGCCGACCTCGAGAACAAACTGCAAGCCATAGACAACGAACTAGAATCCAACAAGCTTGAAATGAAGCGATTGAGGCAGAAGATTCAGCAGAACACTGCCACTGAAGATGGGCTTCGCCAGCTTGAGAGCCTCAAGGCAGCAAACAAGGCTTTGGCCAGCCGCAAGAAAGGAAAGGACATGATGCCGCGCATACCTATCCTAGAGAAAGAGTAAGTCTTACCCCCACATTCGACTTCAGCAAGCTTACTTCGTCAGGCGCAAAGATGCACGCATTGCATGCCGTAACCGATTCGTCGCCGCTGGTATGAATCGTATGTACAGCCAAAACACCGGCGACGATGCTGGCGCTGCAGCGTTCTGCGTCTCCAATCGTATGTACATGCGACATCGCCGCGGTTACAACACAAAAAACCTGGAGAAGATGCCTACGATGAAGCTCGACGAGACCCAGATCCCAGCCGCATGTACCTATATTGCAGGCATTCCTTCGCAAGGAAGGACCGCAGTCTTGGAGCATTTCATCCACTTCAAAGTCCCGATGCTGTTGAGCATCGTTCAGATGAGCTGCAGTAAGACCACCGAGGCTCGCATTGAGCACGTAACCAAAATCATCGATAAGTCTATAAAAGTACCATTTCTATTCCCTAGTCGAAGCATGACACTAACAGCTACAGAATCTTGAGTCTCGCGTGCGAGCTGTTGCAACAAAGTGCAACAAGACTTTTGTGAAGGAGCTTGTAGCGGCGCTCTCAAACCATGAGTTGCAAGACAGGTTCGACAAGGTCGCTGAGAAGAAGCTCGATGAGCTACTCAAAATAGTATGGTTCATGTCATCTATTCGCTTTCTTTACTGACTATTGTAGAACGCAGCATCACATAAGGCCTTGGTGAACAAGAGAGGTTCGTGCTGCCCGCTTCCAAGACTGGTAAGCCAACCGCTAACAAGATTCAGGCACTTATCATCAGAAGAAGCTCGGCATCAAGCACGATGTGAACGCCGCGCTACTTGCACCCACAAAGCAAGCCGTCCTCGACGCATTCCGGGATCTACTGGATGCAGCACCCGCAAGCTTCAAAGCCCAGACTGCCCAGACTATCAAAGCCGGCATCAACGATTTGAACAAGCAACTCAAAGGTGAGTTCGCTGATCCATAAGTTCCTTCTCCTACTAATGCACACTGTAGACGATCCTCAGGCTTTGGCTGGTGACGCATATCAGGTCTGCTTCGGCAACAACCTCGTCGGCTACGAAAAGGACATCACTCTGAAGGTTGACAATTCCATGAAAGACCTCCGCACGGGTCTCATCGCCATCTATCAGAAGGCCGTCAAGCCGGGAGACAAGTGCTACCTGTCCTTAGCCATGGAGCCTATCTACGAAAAAGCGCTCGAGCAGAGGCCCGGTAAAGGTACAACCCGACATTCTACTACATCACTGCACACCCGTTAACCCCGTGACAGGTCAGAAGCTTCGCGACGTCCGCCACGCGTACCTCGAAGAGAAGATCATCGGTCTCAACGGCCCCTTCTCCGCCATCGCCGACGAAGTCGAAAAGGACGTCAAAGCCCTCATCAAGAACACCTGCGACAAGCTGCGCAAAGAAGTCGTCGAGATCCTCAAGACGATTCGCGCTGCCTTCCAGCGCCAGAAGAACAGGAAGGAACATGACACGCCCGAGGGACGCCAGTTTCGCCAGGAGCTGCATGAGTTGGTGGCTGAGGCGCGCAGGGTTCTCAAGAGCGTTGTGAGTAAGAGTTTGGAGAAGTGCAAGGAGCATAAGTGAGTGGGTGCGGGTGGTGGGATTTGGTGGAGGAGAGTACGGTGGACTTTGCGCTACTTGGGTTGGAGGGGACTGGGAAGTTTTGCGCGGGAACGGGCAGGGATGTCGCTCACTTTGAGGCTGCGGCGCGACGACTTTGCATGCGTTGAAGCCTTGGTGGCGTTGATGGCTGCATATTCCATCTGTGGAGGATCAGTCAATACTACCCAATTTCTTTGGTGAAAGAGTTGCATGACTGCGATCTGTCGGATTGCTGTGATTATCCGGCGTCTAAATCTTTCGAATTCTGATGGAAGCTTCCTGCTTATTCCGTGTTACGAGAATTGGGGGCTGCAACAGATCGGGTTGTGCATATGGAGGACCTTGGACTAGTCAGAATCAAGCTAGTGTTGACTTTGACTTTACCGGTTCCAAGGTTTCAGGCTCAACGCCATAGTTTGCGGCTACCAATCAGCGTTGGATGACGTCCGCAACACTTCCGCTGCCATATCTTGTGTGCGCTGCCTCTTCTTTGCTTTCTCCTTTATTCTTCTCCTCAATCTACACCTGCCCGGGCATCGTGCCCAAGGGCATATCTCCGCCATATAACTGACCTTCCATCTCACGAGGCGGCTTTGCCGCCACACGCGGACCGCGACCGGCGTCTGTGTCCTTACACGGTCGCCGTGCATCCCGAACCATCTGATTTCCACCGCTCACACACTGGCTATACATCATCACACTGTCGCCCTTAGCACCTCCTCACTCTCTACGGTCGCCGGAAACCTCATCAACGCCTGAGTCGGTGTCTATTGTCTTACCGACAGCCCCAAAGCTTCGCAACGTCCAGCTGAAGCGCTGTGCATGCGATAAGGATTCGCCTTATATCACCCCACAATCGTAGCTCACCAGGAACGGCCTAGTTATAGGCCGTCTACGCAATCAATTGCGACTATCAGTAAGTACACTGCTGATCGTCAATGTCTCGCTGGTGAAACTGATCGTCTACAGTGATCATTGCATAAAACATTTCGGTCAATGTCTGTGCCAAGAGGCATGCACGAGACAACTTCATTCTAATGACCCAATACACGAATTCGCCTCGCCAGCGATCTCTCAGACGGTTGACGACAACTACAACGGGTTTTCACAAGGTTTTGCACGGCAGACGAACCACACGATCGAAGACATCCGCTATGAAGGTGTTGCTGTTGAGCAACCCTCTAATACCCTGGACCCTAACTATCCGTTTGGGACCTATATGGATGCCCTCTTGGGGCATACGAATGTGTCATTTGACACATCCCATCCGGGGTATCAAAGCGTCGATGAGTGCTTCGATTATAGTTTGTTAACCATTCCCAATTCCGAATCCCAATGTTCCTTTTTGTCAACCATCAGAGAGACTGCCGACGAGGCCTCAGCTCTCAACCCCGAATCTTCATTCTGCTTTAATTACCCCATCCCCGATATACAAGCCCCGGGTCCGTCCTATAGCCTCGATACTTTCCAGCCGGTCGACGAGACGGCTGTGTACCTTAAGTCCACATCAAGCGAACATTCTTCGACACCAGAATTACGGTCCTCCAGGCTATCATCAAGTTCGCGAAGTAATGGCCACACCTCGGACGATAATCCAGTCGGGAAAATGCGAATCGACAAGAACCCAGTGGCTCGACGTAGACATGTCTCACTGGTGAAGACCTTTACATGCGCGGCATGCTCAAAGGCATTCAAGTCCGAGAAAGACTTGAAGCGCCACCAAGATCATTCGTGCGGAGACAAAGGTCGACCATTCGTTTGTGCATGCAACAAACGCTATAAGCGAAAGGACGATCTTCTGCGACACATCAACAAAGTCAACACCCGCGAGAAGACTAGTCACCATAAAATCAAAGAGCCAGTATCGGCATCAACAATCCCCTAAAGCAGCAATGAAGATTACGAGTTGGAGTGTTTTCATGTATTGGTGGACGGCCGCCTTCGAGAGTGCACCGTCACCATTCAGAATATCTCGGCCACTTGGACAGACGACCATGTCAGCATGATCATGAGATAGAAATCCTCTACTTCGCTCTACGAAGTAGAGGTACGCAAACATACTTGAGATGAAGGACCATGTCAGACAGCCCTGTCTGGAACCATCGACGCTCGTTTGTCCCCAGGACGCGAGTGGCCATTTATTGGCTGTCATTACCGGAGTGTACTTCGTGGGGTCTGCTCCCATGCAAGGAAACGAGTTGACAACGGTGAGGAGAGCGGAGTAGTTGCCGCTTTCCATCCTAGTGGGCGTGTTCAGCGGCTGCTGACATGGGGTATGGGTGCGTTTGACGACCTCAGCCTCGGCCAAGATGGCAGACCATCTCGCCGTGCGCAATTTCATGATCATTCTTCTTATAGAGAAGCACGGAAACTCATAGCATAGAGAAGTACGCAAACTTATAGCAATCAAATGTCATTTAACCTGATCCATTTGCACGCGGGCGATCACCCACTGCGCTGAGCATGCCTTTGGGCTAGGCGCTGCATTCTCTGCTTCTCGCTCCTCTTCGCCCGTGCATTCACCGATCGCTTCGCGTCGCGAATCGACTGGTGGGGCTGAACTCGTTGCTGCAGCTCTGTTGATGCGCCTGTGGCACTTTTACGTACAATGGATGCATAAGATTCCCCGCCACTCATTAAGGACGCCCGTGGCGCTGTTCTTTTGCACGTCAAATACGGAAAGTCCTTTTCGCTCATCCTCAGGTCGAAGGTTTGAGCCTTCGTTAAAACTCTGACCACAATGACACGTCTGATTCCGTACGAGAACTCATCTTCAAATCCTTGGCCACTACGCAAGCGCCCTTGCTTTCTCTTCGCCGCTGTTAGCCAGTTGCCACGAAGGTCGTCCAGAAAGAAATGAGCCTCCGTTTCGATAGATTCATGTCGCCTCGAGCCCCGGAAAATGATATCGTGAACGGAGTAAACGTCAGCGTGGCTGTCATTGCGTAAGAACGTCAGAACGCGCCATCTTTTGCGGAAAAGTTGGCCACTAGGTACAAAGCGGTCTAGCTGTCGCCAGGGTTTTGTCTTGCGCTCAATGTCCCATATCAAGCGCGTGAATACCGTGCCCGGCTCCATCACATCCGACTTGGAAGGATACTTCCCAGGTGACCTCTTCGAAGAGGCGTCGTTCCCCCGTTTGGTGAGCATCGTATTGCAGTCATGCATGTCACCGAGAGGTGTCCACTTGTGCTTGCTAGGTGTGAACCTCTTTTGTTTGACGCGTATGAGTCTCTTCGGCTTGAGAGTTGTTTTCGACGGCGGGTGTCGTTCGAAGATGTGCGGAATCCAGAGACGTGACTCGAACAGGTCTGTCGTATACTCTGCTAGCCTCGACGAGCGACTATGATGCTTCGACTGCCGCCAGATGACAACTTTTGGACATCTTCTCCAAGACTTGTTTGCCCCCGCTGTGTTCTTCCATATTGTGAGCGCCCCGCGGCCTCTCATATGTACTGATGGACATGTCTCTGTCTCCGCATCTGAGGTAATCTTCCCGCAAATTGCTGACACTGTCTGGGATGGCGTCCGTGTTCGATCGGTTGCCCCCTGAATTTGTCGAGCCACGAGAGCCAATGACCTTGAACCGTGGTGTCTTCCATTGCTTGAGTCTTGCAGTTGTTTGGAAAGTTGTTTGGCCTTCGCCTTCCGCCAGGCTGAGCTATTGGATGCTAGAGCTTGGAGATGCCATGCTCGTAAAGGGGGTGCGTGTACCATTAGGACGGCTAACGCCTTGGAAATTAATCTCGTCCATTCTGGTCTGTCTAGCACAGACTGAACAAGGTCGAGCAAGACTAGTCGGCAAAGCACCGAATCATCTATAAACCCCATGAATCTACTACTGAGCGGCGGGTACAGCAGCCATTCTTTGACAAAGTCCAGAAGTATACCAGGAATAGCATCGCCGAGCAAGATATCACGCCATGTTGAGAAGGATTTCTGTCTAACATTAGCACACACATGAGAGAAAAAGGGTTTGACTTACATCATGTGACATGCTCGAGAGTCTAAACAACAAGCTTTGAAATAAGTCTTCGGACAGATGATTTTCACAATCTTGAGATGGCCATTCGCGGTTGTAACCCCTGTTCCTGGTATTGTAGCATGCAATTTCTTGCTTCTCTTGTTGGATCTTGCAGAACGTGCGATAACTTTGTCCCCTGAACGCTGCGAAGGCGATCGAAGCCCGCAAGAACTTGCCATCGGACGAATTACGAATGGCTTGGATTGCTGGAGTACTAAAAACCAAGTGGGAAGAAAACTTCATGATGAGTTACAGTCATTACGAGCCTCTGCGGTGCTTTCATTGATGCTTGGACTGGGCATACCAAGTGGCTGAAAACGTGACTTATACACAGTTCTGCGGCCTTGCTTCTGGTCCAATCGCTAACCCATGCCCATAATTCTAGCTAGGCTAGCTTGCTAAGCCACCAGTACAGCCTCGTATAGAAGATTCCCACTTGCGGCCTCCAATGATATGCATGCTTTTCAGCCTCTATGATCATTTCTGTATGCGGATATATCGGTCAAAGAATATCGCGATTGCGGCCTCCAATAGTCTTTCTATCAATGAAGCGTTTCAACAATACCAAGAGGCTTTCTGAAACATCACTGAGCGGCCGCCAATGATCAACGCAGGAGTATCTTGTACGTGCCAACAGACTTAACCGGAAGTGGTACAGTGTTCGCAATACTAATGCTGCGGCCTCCAATCCACGCAGAATGTACATACAGTACAGGAAACTAGCCCTGATCTCTGCGCACATAGTACGAGAGCCATACGCAACTTGTGGCTCCACTTTCCTTGCGGCCTGCGTTGATATCCAACTCTTCTTAGACGGCGACGATGTCTTTTGGCGGCCTCGAATCAACAGCAGTAACAACTCAGAAATGCGGCCTCGTGTTACGTCCAACGGTCTCTTGGAGCAGATGGATTTAAACAAAGTGATTGTCCGCGACGAAAGAGTGCCAACACACAAACACTACCAACAAGGAACCGCACCGCCGCACTACCAAAGATGCCCAGCCAATGTTTGATGGTGAGTTGATGCTGGTGTTCCATACTTTGCGCCGAGTCTAATGCTTCTCAGAAAGCCATCTCCGCTCCTAGTAGCACTCTCGCAACTTTCGGGTCCGACAAGTCTTCTCGTAGTGTTGCATCTTGCAAGACTGAAACGGAAACGATGGCGAAGCCTAAGACTCCATCGACAGATGGGGTGCAGCCCGTGCGTTCGTTCGCATCAGTTTATCCCCGACTCGGCGGCTAACAGAGTTCGTCTATCTAGCGAGACGGAGGTCAACGCCCTAAACTTACACACGAAAATCTTATGGCGAACGAAAGCGCGCGCGAAGATGGTGACATGCCGTTAGAGCGATGGCTGAAGGAAACGGCGAAAGAGGAGCCTTGGAGTGTATATAGTCGAATGGGTAACGCCTAGGGTATGCACTGCGGAAGCGCATGATTGTTGGAGGGTATAATCGGCCTTAGGTTCGTTCGTGCCGCAGAAGCAACCCTGTAGCTCCAAGCTTTCGCTAGTTCCTACTCTTTGCTTTATTCCCGTGAAGGCTGGCTTCCGTGATTGTGAATGTTAGTGAAATGCCAATAGAATCACTGGAAGAAGCCCTCGGCGATCGAGCTCGTGGTGATTGTGTCGGGAAGAAACCGGGTAGGTCGGGAAGGTTGACAACTCAGTCACAAGGGCATCGTGATGCCTAGCGGCGCTGCTGCAAGCCCTGTGGAAGCGGTGTGGGCCATGGAAGGAAGAGCAACAAGGAAGAAAGAAAGATGACAGCCACACCCGCGCTCAAGGATGGAAGAGTGAGATGCCGTTACTTGACTTTGAGTCCAGGTGACGGCACTCCACAGCGCGCTAAAAGGCTTAGCGCGGAAGAGGCGCCCCCGCAGTCCACGCGAGCCTCGCAACTGATCTGATCAAGACTCCCGACGTCACGAAGACACCTCAGATGTTTGAGTAGCGGGCCTCGCGACACTTTCTCCATGAGCAAATTCCTTGCGTCCTTCCTGTTGTTGACCGCGATGGTGTCTTGGCCGTCACGGGGGCATCCTCCTAGCCAGGCCGCCCGCAGATATGACGATCGCACTCGGGGTCCGCAGGCACACCTGGGCACCGAGCATCCATTGGCAGGCATGCATGCGCCGGGCGGAAAGTGTGGCGATGCACTCCAGGAAGAGTATTCGCCCAACTGAGCACTACCCCGGACCCTCCTTGGTGGTGGCCGGACTTCCGGTCCTGGCCACGATTTGACGATCCGTCATTTCCTAGCGAGATGCTAGTATCCAAACAAACAACATGTTTTTTTGTATCGTGTACGCGCCCATGTACAACCTTTGGCGGAAAGCTCTGGTTTGTTGCAGTATAAATGGGTCAAATCCTGCAGGTACCTGGCCCAGACCGGTTTCCTGCATGACAACTGTTATTCCCCACATTCACTTCAGCGGAGGGAATAATACTACCGTTCATCGCGTCATTGTGCTTTAGCAATGAATACCCTCCCCAGGTAGACATCAGGTGGCCCAACGCAGGCCGAAAGGAGCATTTTGTGGGTCAAGCGGTGACTGTGGTCTCAGAATTACCCTTGGCTACCGATATCGTGAATGCTGGCACGGCCCTTCCACGTAGGTCTTCCCCACGTATATATTCTTGGGCAAACGGGCCTTACTCTTCCTCTTTCTTCCCCGAACGCTTCTCCACCCTTGGGTAATATTGATAAACATCGTTATGATCAATATTATTCTGCTCGGGCTTGCCGCCTGTTCGAGCCTCACATACGCGGCTCCTGTATCGCAAGACCCTGCCGATGTCGCGAGTTTTCTCACTCGCCGCGCCGCAGTCGATGCTTGCCCCGGCTACACGGCCTCAAATGTAGTCGAGACCGGGGACACTTTGACTGCCGACCTTACCCTTTCTGGAGATGCGTGCAACGCATACAGCGATGACATCAAGGACTTGAAGTTGCTAGTTGAGTACCAAACTAGTAAGTATCAGCATCTCTACTTTGGACACGCCTACTAACATCAAATAGACGAGCGTCTACATGTCAAGATCTACGATGCCGCTGAGCAAGTCTACCAAGTATCTGAAGAGGTGTTCCCACGCCCCAAACTCGAGAGGCGCGGCGATGCAAACATGGCGCTTAAATTTGGCCTCAAGACCAGTCCATTCTCTTTCGATGTGACGCGCAGGGACAACGGCGAGGTTTTGTTTGACATTGGCACTGTGCCACTGGTTTTCGAGAAGCAATATGTCCGCCTTCGCACTAAGCTGCCCGATAACCCCAACCTCTACGGCCTTGGCGAGCACAGCGACGCGTTCCGCTTCAATGCGGAGAACTACGAGCGTGTCTTGCTGAACGCCGAGTCTCCCCAGATTCCCAGGAATGCCAACCTGTACGGAACCCACCCTGTCTACTTCGACCACCGTGGCGACAAGGGCACCCATGGCGTCTTCATGCTCAACTCCAGCCCAATGCAAGTCGAAATGAAGAAGGCCGATGACGGTCAGTACCTTGAGTACAACACCATCGGTGGTGTCATTGATTTGTACTTCATGGCCGGTAGCAAGCCTGCCGAGGTTTCCAAGCAATACGCTGATATAGCGGGCTACTCCGCCATGTACCCATACTGGACTTTTGGATTCCACCAATGCAAGTACGGCTACTGGGACGTCAACATGGTCGCTGAAGTCGTCGGCAACTACTCGACTGCTGGAATTCCCCTTGAGGTCATGTGGACTGATATCGACTACATGTATCTTCGTGAGGACTTCACGGTTGACCCCGAGCGCTTCCCCCTCTCCAAGATGCGTGAGCTTGTGCAAACACTCCACTCGCGCGATCAGCGATACATTCTGATTCTCGACCCGGGTGTTCACGCTGTCGGCGGTCAGTATCTCAGCTACAAGAAGGGTCACGACATGGACGTCTTCTTGAAGGCCGCCGATGGCTCCGACCTACTCGGAATTCAATGGCCCGGTGAAGTCGCATGGCCTGACTGGTTCCACCCCAACACGGAAAAGTGGTGGACTGATGAAATGAACATTCAGTTCAACCCCGAGTCAGGTATCGATATCGATGGTATCTGGGTCGACATGAACGAGGCGTCCAACTTCTGTCACGATGTCACAACCTGCAATCCTCGCCAGCAAACCATCGACGACAACATTCCTCCTCACCCTGCTAATGCCCCACGACCCAACACTGGACGCCCGATTCCTGGCTTCCCAGAATCCTTCCAGCCGGGTTACAGCAACAAGGCCCGTGATGTAGAGCCCATTTCCGCACCACGCGCAGATTCTGTTGAGGCTCGCGGCTTCCAGTCTCTACCTGCTCGCCAGACTTACGATAGCCCGAGTGGTATGAAGGGTTTCCCCGACCGCGAATGGTTCCAGCCCGCGTATAAACTCAACAGCCATCTAGGTGATATTTCGCGCCAAACCATCCCCATGAACACAACCAACTATGACGGAAGCTGGCAGTACGACACCCACAACCTCTACGGCAACATGATGGCATCCACAACCCGCGAGTCCATGCTAGCCCGCCGTCCCGCCCTCCGTCCCTTCGTCCTAACCCGCTCCACCTTCGCCGGCACCGGCCGCAAGGTAGCCCACTGGTTCGGCGACAACTTCTCCGCCTGGGACGACTACCGCATCTCGATCCGACAAATGCTATCCTTCGTCTCCATGCACCAAATGCCCATGGTCGGCTCCGACGTATGCGGCTTCAACGGCAACGCAGACCAATACATGTGCGCCCGCTGGGCCACGCTCGGCGCCTTTCAGCCCTTCTACCGCAACCACGCGGAAATCAGCGCCATCCACCAAGAATTTTACCTTTGGGACGTTGTCGCCGAGGCCGCGAAGCGCGCCATCGACACGCGTTACAAGCTGCTCGATTACATCTACACGGGCCTGTACTACCAAACCAAAGAAGGCACGCCGATGATCAACCCCCTCTTCTTCCTCTACCCCGAAGACGCGAATACCTTTGGCATCGACCTGCAATGGTTCTACGGCGACGCCCTGCTCATCTCACCCGTTGTAACGGATTACTCCGACACAGTCACTTTCTACCTGCCGCAAGACACGTTCTACGACTACTGGACCTATGCCAAGGTCGAAGGCGAGGGCAAGAACGTCACAGTCAGCAATCTGGGCTACAGCGACATCCCCGTGCACATCCGCGGCGGCTCCATCGTGCCCCAGCGTGTCAACAGCGCCAACACAACCAAGGCCCTGCGCAAAGAAGATTTCCTAATCATCGTCGCGCCGGATGCGGATGGCAAGGCGACGGGACGGCTGTACCTTGATGACGGCGAGAGTCTGGATCAGCCTGCTATGAGCGAAATCTCCTTTTCGTACGACGGCGCCAAGTTCAGCGCTACGGGCTCTTTTGCCTATGCTGGCGCGAATGAGGAGAGCGTTACTGTTGCCCAGGTTGTTGTGCTGGGCCAGGGCAAGCCTGGTGCTACTGGTAACTTTGACTCTGAGAAGGGTGCTGTTACGGTTGATGGGCCGTGGAAGATGGATGGTGAGTTTGGGTTTGAGTTGTAGAGACTGGGTCGACTGAGTGTACGTGTTGTTGGGTCTTTGACATTTAGGTTTCATTTACGGCTTTATCTACACGGAGGAGGTGGCATCTTGTTGTTTAGCTGGATATGTTGTTGGATTGGATCTTCATTGCAAGCGGTTTGCATGTAGACATGGCGTTCACGGGTGTTTGATTGGATATGTGTATGGGATTGTATTCAGGGAACGGATTCTTGAGATACCATGGGACGGCTCTTGGAGGACAACTCTCTATTCTTTATCTTCTTATCAATATATTGGTCCTTGTACTATTGCAATATGCTTTCTAAAGCTTCCAGCATGACTGCCGTGTCATCAAATCCTCATACCGTCCAATTTCCAACATCTCAGCACGTATTCTGAATTCATCGGCTTGCAACACCAACTCGACACATGATGTTGATTCAAAATACGTGCTGTGATGTCGGGAATTGGACGGTATGAGGGCTTGATGACACGGCGCAGCACTACAGCATGAGAAGTACAAAGGTACAGACCAAAATTGGTACGTACCACGTACCCACCAAGCCCGAACGCAACCGCACCGATGTCGTGCAAATTAAGTATGGTCACAGCTCGAGGTAGGACGGGGCGGGTGCGGGTGCGAGATCATTCGTGCGGGGTAGTGGAGTGTTGACTCTCGTGTGACTGAGACACCGGTCTTGGCCTGACAGGTCACGCTGCCATCGCCCGGGGTTGTCTCACCGACCTTTCAACCACGAGCTCTTGTAGCGCACACCGACCATGTCGACCGAGGCTTCGGTGTGAATGTTACCTAAGATGTGCCGACCCATTGAGAGGGAAGCACTCCCGCATTCATGACGTTGGTGTTGTGCAAGCTATCGGTGCGTTGTCGCATAGACTTGTCCTTCTGATCGTGAATGTGTCGGTCGATTGTTGTGGCCGAACCGATGCCGTGATGGCAACTTGCGCGATAGGCGTAGTCGCAGAACGCGTCGTCGGCGGTTTGCTCACTCTCCTCCTATCGTCATTGCCTCAAGCTCGTCTCGAACGCTGTTCAGGCTGACATCTTGGACCTCGTAGCCAACCTCGATCTTGTTCTTCGGTCGTGCTTTGTTGAGGCCTTCAAGCAAGACGCAGGCCTTGCAGACTTCCTGGCTCGAGAGATATCCACACTTCTTGCACTGGCCCATGACCTGCTTGCTCGTCTTCTTGGGCGTGAAGCCCTTCTTGGCCTTCTTTCCGTTCGCTAGTGGTACCGCGCCGTTGCTGTGCTGTCCACTACCATTGACACTCTTCGTGGTGATCTCGGTCTCGAGGTTACCGTCGACGGCTGCTTCGTTCTGCCTGAGTTGGGCCTCGACGCTAGCCATCTCGCCACCAGTGCTGCGCCCTTGGGCACTTCCGCATCCGCCTTCCTCCTCTTCAGCCACAGGTACATTGCTCGCGCAAGCACCTCCGCAGCCCTCATCGCTACCCGGCACTAGCTTTGCCATGTCCTCGCCGCTCCTGACCACATCGAGGATGGCGCTGGGTCGCACTCTCTCGAGATTCTTGATTAGGGCACGTGCACTGCCGCGGAAGGCTTCAGGCGAGTATATGCATTCTGTGCTGAAGTAGTCGAGGCTCTTGTGGTGGGCGTAAAGGACGATCTCCTTCTCGTATGCGTACTTTAGAGGTTTGCTGCGCTTGATGTTGGTATTCGAAGCTGGGTCAGACGACGCGGAGGGCGTGGATGTGATGATGGAGGTTGTGCGCGACAGACGGGGCAGGTCGCCTCTGAGCACTGTTCTAGTTAGCATTCTGCAGAAATTGAACGCGTAAGGCAGTACTTACAGTTCATCAGAACAGTCTCGGCGACGTCATCTGCATTGTGTCCCGTCACTACATGCTTGACTCCAAGCCTCGACGCCCCACGATCAAGCGCTTGCCGCCTGAAGACGCCACAGTAGGTGCAGTTTCCCTTCTTTCCCACCTGCTCTACCACTTGGTCCATTGTCCACCCGTACAGCTCTGCATATCCCAGAATGGTCAAATCCATGCTATACTGCTCCGCGTTCCTCTTCACCGTCTCCAGACTATCATCTCGGTAGCCCTTGATGCCCTCGTCGATGGACAGGAGGATGAGGTCAAGGCCATAGTCGTAGCGCTCATTGAGTGTCTTGAGAACAGAAGCGAGGACCGTGCTGTCCTTACCACCCGATGCGCCGATGGCGACCTTTTCGCCGCGTTGGAAGAGGGAATTTGTGGTGATGGTGTGGTGAATTTCCGTTTCAAAGACCGAGATGAAGCACGTCTTGCATAGCTTGGAGTGGTCTTTGGGGCGCAGTATGAGTGCCCGATTCACCTTGCACAGTGCGCAGGGCGAGGGCGGCATATTCGGGCGTGATGTCTGGGCGTGGTGTGCGTAAGCCCAAGAGTGACGCGAAGCCTATGGCGGGGAGAAAATCCCATAGCGCGAGTCAGTCTCCACCTGCGCGGGGCGAGGCTGCCGTCATGCAACATGCGAAACACGAAACGCCGACGCCTCTCCTCTTCTGCACTCGTGCCCAATTTCCTCCTCCCCGACACTTCCTCAACGAAACACCACGCTATGCCCGGAGTCACTGATGTCCTTTGCTTCACTTACAGACACGCTTCTCTGCCAATGTCTTAGCAAGCGTGCTCATTGACGACGTTTAGCAAATTCAATGTATCGGTATGAAGTGACTACTCAATGGCTGACCAGACGCCATAACGTATAACCCTCAGACGCACCGGATCTTCCCTTTCCGTTATTCCCGCGCTGCAGAATCATAGACTGGGACCGCAAGGCCCCCTGAGCGGGGAGACTGCAGGCGCGGATGTTGCCATGCTACCACATGGCGATCGTGGCTATGGACACCAGAGGCGAGCAGCTACCTAATAGCAATACAACGGGATCAAACATCTCCGCAGCTGAAGGACCTACCCGCATGCAGACTCTCAGCGATGAACTCCGTCGAGAATACGAGCGGGACCTACGCTCAAAAACCTGCACACTTCGTTAGTGAACCAAAGAGTCTGGACCACTTGGCGTCCTTCGAGGCTCGCAGCCGACGTACCGCTCCCTCCCCTGCCTACATACCAACCGCCTGGGGTCATGTGAGCGGATGCTTGAAATCTCTGAAGCCTGCCCGCTGCTGAACAGCCATGATTCTTGTCGCCTCACTCAAAGTGCCTTGTTACGAGGCTGGATAGCCTGGACTCACGGAACGGCGCTTCTCAACCCTATCGTGCCGATTCACGTTCAGCAGCTCGGCTCGACATAGCTACACACACGTGCTCAAGTGCCGTCTTGCATAGTGACAGGACGTCGTTCGATTACGTGCTTAAGGAATCGCTCGCTGTCCCTGACGATCATCTAGGTCAGTTGTGGTATTTAGCTAATCGCTTTATCAACTCGACTATCGAATCATTGGCATCCGCGCCCCATTCTTCATAGGCTGGCTTTATCGTTCTATCGGATTGCTTAAGATCGTCAGGAACTACAGCAGACACGCTGCGCGACAGCGGCATTGGTGTGATTCGGCGCTTGGACCAAGTGACAAGAGCCCTCCCGTGAAATCCATCGTGGCCGGACACCCGCGCACCCGGATAGAGGACGCCAGCCAGGGAGAGCCAGCTTCCAGGAGGCGAGTCATACTGATGACGAGTGTAACTAGCTATTCGGCATAGGTCGTCCAGAAACGTCGGCGTTCTGGCTCGGTTAGAGGTCGGCGAACTCATGTTCCTGAGATCGACGCGACCGCGCGGAATGGCAACCAGAGCGAGGACAGAATTCGCAGCCTTGATGTGGCTGTGTTACCCTTTCTCCGCGCGACAACTGTGTATGCAGGGTGTCAATCTCTCCGAGAAGTCGGCATCTGAGCAGAAAAACAAAACATCAGGCATACCAACCAGGTGTTTCGCGCCCAACCGTACGAAAGCAAGGACGCATCATCTGGAAGGGATGTGATCCTGGGGTATTGGGCGATTAAATGACGATCCACGGAATTCTCCAGGATACCCAATTGACAGATCGTGGACTAGCCTAATGAGCATAGAGCGAAGCCGTATCCGACGCTGGCTTACGATCCGGTGGAAGCTAGCGGCACATCGTTTGCTGACAGGTGCACACTGACAACTTTATCGACATCGCGCACCCTGGCACATCTCCCGCGTCCAAGATGAATCTTCGGGAGAGAATGTCGATCTTCGCACCCTGCACCATGCCGCGAACCCTCTTGCCTGTCGTCTCGCCGATTCTTTCATTAACTTCCAACGCCTGAGGCGGTCTGTATAAGGTTGGAGGCGTCTGTCAACTTCACGATACCAGTGTCGTCGAACGAGCTTCAGTACTCATCACGCTCTTTGAACATTCCCCTACTGACACCATGGTGAACCCACTCCTTGTCCTCGACGGCGTTGGCTGGACGTACATTACCATCTTCATTCTTTGGAATCTCTCCCTGCTGTCTGGGTTCGCTTTCCTATGGGCTCATCGCCAACACCCATCGCTACGCATGCGAAGGCTGCCGCTTTTGTTCGCTGGTGTTTCCGTCCTGCACATCTATGGAGCCCTCTGCACGCTATGTACGTACGCCCACATCTACCCTACTACATCCAAGTTTGCTTTTGCATTATGTCGATCAGCCACCACCGAGCATATGCTGACTTGATACCTTTAGCCTACCCATTCGGCGCTGTATTTCCTTGCTCGGTCGAGTTCTGGGCGATGTCGATTCTTGTGCCCTTAGGAATGGCCCTGTTCCATGCCTCCAACAGTCAGTTCTTGCACCTTGCAGCTCGCCAGAAGCACTTCGCTCGGATGAGCTCATTGAAGGACCACGAGCCCATCGATGAGAAGAAGGCTCAAGAGGTCGTCAACAGTCGCTGGAAGAGGATCATGAACGGAATGGAGCGTGCCGACAACATCGAGCGAACATTGATCTTCATCGGCATTGGCATGGCTGTACAGGTGAGCATCTCATACAGCCAATACTCAATCGCAAGCTGACCCATCATCCAGATGGCCCTCACTCTCTTTGTCTACTTCGCATCCCGAAAGTTCCACAGTGGCTTTGGTATCATCGACTACACCGTTGTCGGCACCGGCATGGAAGTGCGCATGAAGTGCAGCAAGGGCTGGGAATGGTGGCTATCCATCGTGTGGCAGCTGTTCTGGTCATGGGTATACGCGCCCTGGATTCTCTTCAAGTCTCGCGGCATCCGCGATGTACACGGTTGGCGTCTACAAACCATGATCTGCTGTGTTGCTGGGTATGTACTAAGAATTGCTTGTTCGCGCTCGTCACTGACTCCCGCAGGCTTCCCGCATCTCCGCTCTGGCTCATCGGTCTCTACACTCCCGCATTTGCTCCCATGAACGCCGTCTTCCCTCCGCCAGTGTGGTTCTCAGTCTGCTTCTGCATCATGGAGATCACCAGCATCGGCTTCCCTATCATCGACGTACTCAAAGGCAACAAACTCCGCCAAGAGACTCTTGATGCAATCGCAAACTGGGAAGCTCGCCAGAAATCGGCAGGCTTGGATGCAGCCTCCATCGACGTCAAGAGCACCAGTGAATACTCGAACACGACCACACTCAAGTCTGGCGGGGAGGTCAGCATCGGCAACCAGTCATTCCAGTCATTCGACTCGCAAAAGTCCGACATCCTGACCATGACTGCCCTGGAGAACGCACTCAGGACCAACGCCATGCCACTGCTCCAGTTTGCTGCTTTGAAGGATTTCTCTGGTAAGTCTTTCACACCCAACTACTGCAAGAACGTATACTGACTACATCCAACAGGCGAAAACGTCAGCTTCCTGACCCACGTCGCAGACTGGCGCCTCTACTGGTTCTCTCCCAAGGCATCCATCGCCGAACACCGCCGCCGGCAGTTCCTCGCTGCCACGCGCATCTACGCTCACTTCATCTCTCTCGAGTTTTCCGAATTTCCTATCAACATTTCATCCAAGGAGATGAAACTCCTCCACATGGTCTTTGAGAGGACCGCCAACCTCCTATTCGGCCGTCGCCGCAACTCCGAATCGTCTTCCGTCAGCGACGCCACACCCTTCGACAACGTCATGCCCGATGACGCCTCCGATCTGCCCATCAACGTCTCCGCCAAAAGCAACCACCTATCCCCCAACGCCATTAGCCTCGACAAGCTCGGACGCGCAAACCTTAGAGCCGTGTCTCGCATGGGCGAGCTGTACGACGATGAGTCTGTTGCCGATGTCGAGGTGCCGGATGCGTTCAATGAGCTCGTGTTTGATGCTGCCGAGAAGGAGATCAAGTACCTTGTTCTCACCAACACATGGCCGAAGTTTGTCAATGTTTCGCGTGCCAATAGTCAGATGACTAGGGATGCGGATGAGGAGAAGGGCAATGCTTGGATGCGCAGGTTTCTTTGCGCATAATGCTTGCGTGAAGAGGGAGGATGGCGATACTTAATAACATAATTTGATACCCCAGTTGCTAGACATAGCATCAAGAAAAGATTCTATACACAACATGATGCCAACATCCACGTGTAGTTTTTGCATATTTTACAGTGGACGTCATGCCCACTTACCATTACTTAACAGCCTCTGGATGTATTAAACGGCATAGAAAAATGTCTTCCACCGCCACAACCTCGCGCATCCAACCAACACCCCACCACCAATCATACAAGCACCCGCCACCTTCATCGCAACTTTACCACCCTGTCCACTCCCCTCAATCAGCGCCGCAGCCCCAACAACACCACCAAAAGCAGCCAGCCCCGCCAAGACCATACCAACCGCAACCCTCGCCGGCATATCATCCTCCCACCTCCCCCCTACCTTCCTACTAAGAAAACTCGCCGCAACAACCATATGCAGCGAAAACACCACTCCAAGCGCAACCCCATAAACGGCTGCGAGGGGAAGTACAACATAAAGTCTTGGATAGAAAACAGGCGCAAGACAAACCGCACCCCCCAGCACACTTGCAGCAACAAACGTATTGACCGCTCCAACCCTTCTCAACGCATGTATATTGGCGACGCCGGAACCGGAGATAGCGGCCACGCTCAGCATGGTGAGGACGCCGTATGTTGCTTTATCTGGAAAAAAGAGGCCAGGGGGTTGGGTGAGGAGGAGGATGCTGTAGAAGGGCCACACGAGGATTCCTGAGAAGACTAGCATGTAGCCAGTGAGAAACCACATTCCACCGCCTTTTAAATCCGTGAGGAGGTGTTTGGGCATACACAGACGAAGTGTGTGTCCGTCTATCCACGTCCTCTCTTTCGCTGGATCGAGGCGGGTGAGGAGGAAGAACGACGTGAGCAGCGTAGCGGCCATAACGGCGCCGGTGTAGAGATGGACGAGCGCTGCGTTGCCGGCTTCACTGCTGGAGTAGGCAGATCTGGTTGA
Organism: Alternaria infectoria; assembly: GCF_024043175.1. Lineage (NCBI taxonomy): Eukaryota > Fungi > Ascomycota > Dothideomycetes > Pleosporales > Pleosporaceae > Alternaria > Alternaria infectoria. Next base: position 255,464 of record NW_026250710.1, read on the forward strand.
GGCGGTATATACGACCGCCCCTGCGAAGCCGGCGAAACCTGATTGTACGGATACTAGCGGGACGTCGTTTTTGTAGTGGCCCGCGAGGACTAGACTGCTGATGGTAAAGCAAGCACCCAGTGCGGTGCCTAGGACGGGTCCTTGCAGCACGACCACAGCGGCGTAACTCCGCGCCACATACAATGCAAACTGTGCTGCAATAGCCAGGACGATGCTGATGCCGAACAGGACTCTCCAGCCCCATGGCCGGGAACTGGAGTCGAGTATACAGCGGTAGAGATACCCGATTGGCAACGGCGAGGCGAAGAGGAAGAGCAGTTGGAGACTGGGGATTAGAGCGAGGGTCGTTAGGGACTGTGACGGGAAGAGGGTTGTGAAATGGTGTTCTAGCGTTGTGCCATACGACAACGGGATCCCGAGGGTGTTGAAGAGGATGAGGGCTTGGGACCACATGCTGCGTTCCGTTAGCTATGTTCGGAACGATGGTTGAGCGGGTGTGGGAAAGTGAGTGTCGAAAGGAGAAAGGGGCGTACGATCGGTTTCGCTGTCTAGGTGCTGGCTCGCGAGACCGGGGTGCTGGTGAAGAGCTTGGATGCTGTGTAGGGGCTGCGGGTCTGTTCAAAGGATTCCATTTCGAGACTGCAGCCGGGATGCCGAAGTTACCTTGTTGGACGGCGGAGAAGCTGGGTGGCTCGAGGGGTTGAGGTTGACGCCGGTTCATGAACAAGGAATGTGTTTTCTGGGGCCCCAGCTAAGTGGAAGATTTGTTGAACGTGTAAAGTGAGTAACGCGAGTAGCAGCGTCAAGTCAAGGATTGTCCAGTAAGGAAAGTTGACGTGTGTGTATCGATGCGATTGATATGCAAACGAAGGAGCGCAGTGCAATTGACTGGTATGTTGTTGAGTCTGTTGGTAGGCTTGTCAAACGCTTCAGTGGTATGTCAATGCCGGCGCGAATGTGTCCTTGAAGTAGGACTCAATAGCGATGATGCACTACAAACAACCACGCTGTCACAAGAATGCGAGTATACCTGTTGACAAGCGAGGAAATCTCATATTCAATCTTCCTATACCACATTAGTTCCGATAGAAACCTCGTTCATTCCATACAAGATCGCAACGAAAACGTCGTGATAACAAGCCCCCAAACGCCAGAACAATGTCCCTTTTCCAATCCCACACCCTTTCGTCTCCATCTAAAAGATAGAATTGACAATATTTCCACCAATCGTAGCACCGGCACCAAAAATCGCCGCATTCCCCAACTTCTTACCAAACTTCTTGCCATTCTGCTCCATCTTACTCGGCTCACCCGCCGGCTGTACCTGTCCTCCCTGCTGCGCGCCACTCGCAACATCCAACGGCATGTTACCGTAGTTACTCGGTGCGGGCGCGCCACTGTAAGCAGGAACAACGCTCTTCTCCTCTTTGCGGACGTAGCTAGCAGGGAAGATACCTTCCATACCCGTGCGCTCGTTGCGTCCCTTCCACCACTCGTTGTTCATGTACTCCGTCACAACAACCTTGTCGTTGGGCATAAGCGCGAGGTCGCCGGCGTCTTGCGCGTTGTACTGGTACATTGCTGAGGCGTGGGCGAGGACGGGGGGCCCGGCGGGTGTGGCGGGGACGGAGGGGTAGGCTGGGGGTGGTGCGTTGGTGGGGGTATCGGCGTAGTAGCCGATGTTTGCTGGGTTCTTCTTCTCGGGGGGAGGCGTGGGCTCGCTCTGGATGTTCATCGAAGAGAGTTGGGCGACGGGCACGGCGGGGAGGGCGCGCGCGCTGTTTTCCGCTGAGACGGGGAGTTGGGAGGCGATGGTGTCGTGTTGCGCCGGCGTGAGGACGTTGGACTCGACGAGGAATTCGAGGTTCTGCTCATATCGTTAGGATCATGTGATATTCAGGAGCTGGATACTGCTTACGTTCTTGATGTCGCGGAGAGACCGGTTGATCATCGCGTTTCTGAAGCTGTCCGCCATGATGACTGTGTTGTATGATTTGCTGTCGCGTGTAATGCGCAAGTATCCGTGGTATGAAGACGCTCAGGTAGACTATGAGAGAAGTCGGTCAGAGAATGCGCGACGGGAGTTGGTGAGACGGAGTGGAGTTGATACGGGCGGGAGCACGCCTAGCACCCACACCACTCGGAACGTCTGCGCCGCATTGGGGCTGTGCGCGTGTTGGCTGCGCAACTGCCCCGACTTTATTTATTGAATGAAACAGCCATTGATCTTACTAGGAACGCGTCTGATGGCATTGTCTCTTTTGCGATCACTTGCTCATAGCAAAAGATGGTTTTCTCAACGACACATCCCTTTGCGCCCTTCCATCAGGGTCCAAATGTGGCTTGAATTTCTAGGTACCACCAATGCGCCCCACTCTATCATCTCTTATCTATCAATAGCCCTCCATACCACCCTACATACTCACTTCTCCGACAAGAAAATCTGTCTATACATCTCCTGCCTCTTATTCTCAAACGCATCAAACGCCTTGCCCACAAACCCCACCGGAATCTGTTCCTTCCCCTCCACCAACCCCTTCCACGCCTCCTCGGTAAACTCCTTCAACGGCATACCAATATTGCCTCCATCCTTGATATCAGGCTGGTGCTTCTCGTCATGCAACTCTGTCTGTACTGCAGGCGGGAAGATCTCAATGACTTTGATGTTGCCCGGTCCGTTGCCTAGCTGGTGTCGCAGGACGAGGATCATGTGGTGCAGTGCGGCTTTGGAAGCGCAGTAGTTTGGGCAGCGGGGGAGTGGCATGAGAGCGAGGCCGGAGGTTGTGTAGATGAGGCTGGTTTCGTTCTCTTGCTTCTGCAGGAAGGGCGTGAATGCTGTGGTGAGGTGCATGTAGCTCAGGTAATTCGTCCTAAACTCCATTTCTAGCACGTCCAAATCCACGGTCTCGGGCTTGGAGAAGTCGAAACCGCGCTGGATGCCCGAGTTGAGGAAGATGGAGTCTAGATCCGGGTGCGCGCTTGTTACATCTTTGACGAACTTGGGGATTTCGTCGAGCTTGGTGATGTCGAAGGCGTAGGTCGAGACTTTGTCGCTGCCGTGCTTCTTTTGGAACTCGTCGAGCTTTTCCTGTCGTCGGCCGACGATGATGGCGTGTTTGCCGTCTTGAACGATCTTCTCGGCGAGCGCCCACCCGATGCCGGATGTGGCGCCTAGGACGAGGACTTTGTTGTATTTGAGAGACATGATGTGGTTTTGATTCAAGTGTTTCGTTGATAGGTAGACATGGAAAGCTTGGCTGGGAATGCGCGTCTTTATAGCGATGCTGCAGCGATCATGGAAACATCATCAACGCCGCCACCAGCCAATCTCTACCCTGGCCCGACAACTACTGTTAGCCCCATCACAGCAAAGTCTCGGTGGTATCGGAGTTTAAACGCGATGGATGCTGCTGCGTGGTGTGCGAGAATTCTAGAACGTATACGTCATTGTGAAGATGTGGATCTGGATCGGGGCTCGGCAGTTGCGACGGATGTACCTGAGCAGGCCATGGCGTCCTCTATAGAACATGCGAAGAACGACGCACTGTGGATGTTGGGTTGATTCTGCAAGACTTGCTGGTTTCATGTCTAATTACTAATTATTCTGTATATACAGTCGCATACATGCGTGTCATAACGGTCATTAAAGCTTATACGTAGATGTAGCAGAAAGGTCCCTCAGTCGTGCTCATCAGATCCTCCATCCTCTCTGTTCCATCCGCAGCATAGCCAAGGTTGATAGTCGTGTCAAAGGTTGTGTTGGCCGAGGGAGGCATGTTCAAGAAGGTGCCAGTACCCGAGATACCGCCAGCCTCGCTCGTGCGGGTCTTGCGGTCGAGCTGCTGCCAGATCCACCAAGTCCTGTCAATCTGAGCGTGGTGGAGGTAGAAGAGCGGGTCACCGGGCGAGACGAAGAAGTCACGTCCGGGGTCGCCGCCCATGGAGTAGTGACCACCGCCGTGGACACCCAGGCTGTCTGTTCCCGGTACACCCTGCATGACCATCTCGAATTGCCAGATATCCTTCTTGTTGAGGATGAGGTCGGCGATGGCGGTCGCGTTGGCCCACTTCTTGTTGCTGTAGTCGGTCAAGTCGCGTGTCAGACATCTGGGGTTGTAGGAGAGGCCGTCGCCGTTTGCGATCTCGGTTCCGTTGGTGGTGCTCAGAGCGACGGGGCCAAGGTTGACCTCTGGAATGATTGTTAGTATCTGACTGAACATCCAGGGTTTGTACTGGGTACTTACTCATGTCCTTGAATGGACCGCTCGTTACACAGCCACCACCGGTACCGGCGGGGATGTAGATGTATGGTTCGCCCCTGCCTGCGATGACAACTTGTCCCTGACCGGGAATGAACTTTCCATTGCCGGACATGGAAGAGGCAGATCCGTCGAGCATAGCCGACTTCTCGAGACCGCTAGCAGCAGTCTTTGCCCAGTCCCAGTAGGGCTGAGTGCCCTTGTAGCCGCACTCGTTCTTGAGAGCTTGCTCGTACTGCCACGTGAAGTACCTGTGCCATGCCAGGAAGGTACCAGTGTAGTGGATCTCCATGGTCTTCAGGATGTGGTTGCCAACAAAGTCATCGAAGCGAGACTTTGCTCCTGGGATGAGTGAAGCAGGCGTGTTGGCCTTCTTCTTTTGGAGGCAGAGTACGGCATCGGTGTAGGCTTTGCGTTCCGGCTTCGTCAGGGCGCTCCATTCTTTGCGTACCGACACATTGTTCCAGGTGCAAGCGGCTCGCTTTGACGAAGTTACGGCAAGTGCTTCCTCGACTTGTTGCTGAGCGAACAGAGCCAATTGCTCAATTTGATCACTGGCGACAGAAGGATCGCTCGAGGGAGCAGTTGGTAGCGAGGAGGGGTCTATCGGCGCATCTTGTGGAGCTGGTAGTGCGTGTGATAGAGTTCCAGCGAGCAGGGCCAGTGCGATGGGGGAGTTGAAACGCATATTGTCTGTTGACCAATGGAACTGATGGATCAGGAAGTGGCTTGTTTAGCAGAAGAAGCTGAGTGCTGATGAGCAAAAGAAAAACGTGCCGCTCCCATACATATACCTTGAAGAGATGACCATACACCGCTACCGATTGAGCTTGCCATGCTCACTGCCGGGGTTGGTGGCGAGTACATGCCGAAGCCACCACGACCTTGCTGGAACAGTGCTGTACACCGCATCTAGTCTTGCTATCTCCGTCTGCTGGTGAAGAATCGGAGCAAGGCAAGGCGATACCACGTGTGGGGCCAATAATTTTTTGGTGCCTGGAGCCTGTGCCTACCCATCTCCGACTATACTCATGCCCTGAGCGCAAGGACCCTGAGGCTAGATTGGCGGGCTACCTATGAACCGGGTCGTATCCTCAAGCGAGTCCATACGAAGAGCCACCGTTCGGCGACATGTGCATGGTAAGATCGGAAGTAGCCTGCCGGACAACTCATATGGCGCCGATGTACCCATAGTGTCATGTCAAGGCTGCCCGGTCTTCGGATGGCCACGGGCCTAGCGTCGTTTGGATAAAGACCCAAAGTTGATGCGCGGGAACATGATGGGCGCGCAGCATTCTGAATCATGCCGGCTGCGAGTAATGTATGAGCTCCGCCATCGTTAGTTACCCATACAACAAGTAGTTCGACAACTCTACCTCGGTCATATCCGTACATCTATCTTTTCCTGCCGAGGATGCCCTGATACCAGTCTGTTCCACGTCTGCAGGTCGTCACGTCCGAGACCTGCATAATGAGCCGCGACCCGCCCACGTGCAGGAGAGGAAATATTCTTCCTGGCGGCAAGCCATGTGGTATACGAAAATTCCCTGAAAAGTGTACTGATCCTTCCGTGATTCAGCAGCCTGCATCGGGTCTGGTTGCTCGGATATCGTGCGTGTTAGGTGAAGACTGCTAAGCATTCTATGCCGCTGCACATTGGTGGCGCAATTATGCCATGGCGCTAGGCCACGCTAAGGGATGAGATCCGTCTTGCCGACTCCCCGTCCCGCTTCCTCCACTCCATATTCACACCGAGCGCAAGGCCAGTGAGGCCTCCAGTGCTTCCAAGCTACCGGTTAATCTCGATTGCGAATCTAACGTGCAGCCGCACGGGAGGCCCCATTCTGGCGCAGTCATTGGCTTACGCACCACCTTGCGAGTCTCTGGAAGCGTGCCGTCTGTTACGACCTTCCTTACAAGGCGCCTGGAAGCGACAAGCGCAGCAGATATTAGCCGATCTCTCAGCTCTCTCAGTCTTGCCTCGGTTTGCAGTAGATGTACTGCAATACGCTGTCAGCATGTTCTTGAGCTTACCGGCGGACGACGTGTCCAAGCACAGCCTACGCGGCCCGGGGGATCTGCTCACGTCTACTTTCCCGCAACGGCCCTTCTCCTCATGGCCTGATACCATCTATGTCCTCAATCTGATTTGCCGACTCCTCTCTTCTCCTGTCAATGCTCGGTTGTACTCCGTATTGACGAAATCATTCCCCACCGGCCCGTGCTCTAGACTAGCACAGTGCAGTGGGTTTAGTTTCGAAGATGTGCAGTAAACGGTATGACATGCAGCTTCTAGCTCTTCATCACTCGCTTTAACGATTTCTAGAGTGAGGTTCATGCGGCACTTTGGTTACTCCCTCGCTGCCTTACCTTGGCAGCTTCATATCCACGTGGCCGGTAGCGCAGTTACGCATCTTTGTCTGCTTTTTGCGGATAGGTTCATCCGCATTCACAGAATGGTAGCACGAAGAACAGCTTCAGTGACTATTCAACTCATACACTACTGTCAGAACGTGCCGCTACACTGGGCGTTCAGCCACAGCTCAGTGCCGTCGCCAGTGCCGTCGCAACTCCCGAGGTTCTTTAGGACCGCACTTAGATTACCCTACCAGCGCCGTGCCCGAGACCCTGCACTTGAGACTCTGCGTCTGCAGGGGTAATCTTGGATCAAGGGATACTATTTCCTGCCCCGTCAGTCTGCCACGCAAAGACCCATACTTTCGTCTCGAATCAGCCGTCCACAGCCACCATTCCTTCCAGGTGTAGCGACACTAGTCCAGACGGTTTCTCGCCAGCACATGTCGTTATGGCTCGGTACCAGATTCGATGAGCCCGACCTCTTGCGCTGCGTGACGGATCGCAGATGCCAGAAAACAAGGTTTGCGTTAACTGTATTCTCTCCGTCCTTCCGTGTGGCGGTTTAAGGTCTTGCAGACAGGAGCTGCTGGTCTCAAGACGTACGCCATGTGAAACCCCTGACGTCGTCGCGAACTCCCGCTCGCTGGTACTATATTGCATATAGTGCAAGCATCTTGCTGGAACATCGAAAAACTTGCGTGATCTGGAATCCTTCACCTTCAATTGACGTGCTTCCCACAATGCAGCAAAGCGGCGCAGCCATGCCACCGATGCGACCCTACGAAGATCAGGGTCCTACCATCCTCGCTAGCACGCTAACCGTCACCGTCGTGGCCGTGCTCACGACGATTGCGAGGTTCTATGTCCGAGTTAAGATGATCAGGAATGTTGGTTGGGACGTGAGTACTCCGCTGGCAAGGCATGGGTGAACAACACTGACTTTGTGCAATCAGGACTATGTGATGCTGTTGGCTATGACATTGGTATGAAACGACAGTTCTTGGGATTACTGTACACTGCTAACACTCTGCAGTGCATTGCTGGTCAATGCCTCGTCATACCACAGGTCCACATGGGGGCAGGAAAACACATCGACTACATCAAGAAGGAAGACTTCGTAGCCGCTCTGAGGTTGAACCTCATCTCGCAGCCGATCTTCCTGTTCGCCATCTGTTTCGTCAAGGTCTCTGTGGGGTTCTTTCTCCTTCGGATTGCGGTCGGGCGGTTATACAGGCGCTTGATTATCGGCATCATGGGTGAGTGCATAACTCTCTGATAGCAATATGCGAGGCTAATCAGTCCTAGTATTCATGACGGTTTACACAATTGGCTGCGCCCTTACAGTCGTCACGCAATGCCAACCCCTAAGTCTCATGTGGGATCAAAGCGCCAAAGGCACATGCTGGACCATCCAGACGAGACAAGCCCTCGGCTTCCTGAACATCATACTGAACATCATCACCGATATTGCCTTCTCAGTGGGCATACCTGTAAGTGTTTCCGAATACTGACTACTGCATTGACTATGCTAACGCATCCATGCAGATTCCTATGCTGTGGGGCGTTCAAATGAACCGCCGTCACAAAGCGTCCCTCATCTGCATCCTCGGCCTTGGTACATTCGCTACAGTCGCCGCTTTGGTCAAACTATCCTACCTTCCTCATTACGGACGGGAAGGCGACCTCCTCTGGGACTCGCGCGACATGACCATCTGGACCGTCGTCGAATGCAACGTGGGTATCGTCGCCGGCAACCTGCCCTGCCTCAAACCGCTCTTCCGATCCATCCTCGTATCCACATACGGCAGCGGCTCCCGCAAGAACTCGCAACCGCGATACTTCTCAGATGCATACGGAAAAGGTACAAAGCAGCGCTCTGCGGTCAAAAGCTACGGTCCCCTCGCATCGAACAAGACATCAGAAGGCGAGTATGCAGGTCATAGCGCTGCTGGCAAGTCTTACATGCTCACGACAATCGATGCGACGAACAAGCAAACTGGGGATCTAAGCAGGAGTCCATCCGGGGGAAGCTCAACGAGCGGAGAGCGAGGAAGCACGGAGAGCGATACGAGACTACATAGCAAAGCACATGGAAGTGGAGGAATGGGCAACATTACCGTGACGACAAAGGTAGATGTGACTGAGTCGATGCATTCAAATGACATCTACGAGAGCGGGAGGACATATCAAAGACCACAAGCGAAGGAGATGGTGTGACTCAAGAGCGAGGTTTGGTGGTGATGGTAATGTCTTTCTTATGTTTCTCTCCCTGTGTCTGTCTCGTCTAATGTATACCCTTTCTCTCATCTAATGGCTCACACTAATAAATATTATGTATCCAATGATATCCATCTGAACACCACATTCTGATCGCAAACGCCCAGCCAATCTTCTGCGTCGATGGCAACATCTCTCTGGTGTTGCCTTCGTTCGACGCGGTATGTAGATTGGCAGGTCCACCGTCTCTGACGCGATACTCTTCCGCCAAGAATTTGAACTGCTCACAATAATGAAATGCGGTAATGCAACGGTGCCTTGCGGCTTCTCTCTCTAGCTCCCTATTCGGGGCGGTGTATATAACAGCAATCTCGACAAATGTCGGAAGCGATGCAAAATGACAAAGGAAATGTTTCTCTCTTAGCTCAAGCAGAGCACGGTGGTGTTTGAACAAGGGTATCGAACTTCGCGCAGCTCAACCGGAAAGGCTGCGTATGCTCCTGCGGCACATGAAGAGCAATGTTGCGAAGCACTCCATCCGGTAGCGATAGTAACCTGGACTCGCGGTTCCTGGATTTGTTCGACCGTGGCGAAGCCTTCAGCGTTGCTTCAGGCGCAATCTCGCCGATCTGGTCTTCAAACGAGATATCCGCCTGAGAATCGCGCATGCACCACGTCTCACGCCACATAGCGGAGATGTGCTGGCGTTCTTCGCGGGACGCGCTGTCATCTTCGTCTTCTGGCTGCTCTTGGATGACGTGGATCTTCTTCTCGTCGTCGCCGTCGGAGTCTGACGATTCTTCCAGCGAAGAGGCGGAGATCTTGCGGAAGCGATGCACGTCTGCGTCCATGGGCCGGTCGAGCCAGTCGTCCATCTCCTCGTCGGACATCTCGCTGCGGGTGCTCCTTGAGGAGCTCCAGGAGTAGCTGCTTTGTGGTGTTTGGGGTGGGGAGATGGGTGGGCTGAGCGTGGACTCGTAGGTTGCTTGCTTCCAGTGCACGTAGCCTTGCATGCCTTGGATGAATTCCTTGCTGGGCTTGCGGTCCATGGGCATTAGGAATTGCTGGATGGGGAAGAAGCTGCCTTCGACGGGTGAGATGGGCGGGGATAGGAAGCCGCTGGATATCGGGGTCTCGAGGTCGAATTCGGTGCATCGGGTCGTGTCCTGGGAGCTTTCCCGATCTGATTCCGGCACTGATGTGAGCGATGTTGTCGATGAAGCCCTCGTGCGCTCCGCTGATTGCTTGACCGAAAGCACCGGATCCTCTTTCAAAGACCGCATGTGCGAAAGAAGCTGGTCGTGAGTTTCGTTCAGCCGTTGGAAGAACGACTTCTTCTGTCGCAGGACATGCGGGCGAAGGTCGTCGTACGGCACGCCAATGGTAGTCGACATCCTGGCAGCGAGCGATTGATTTCGATTGAGTTCCGATTCCTGGGTCCGAAGAGAGTTCAATGTTTCAGGAGGTGTTCGCGCGAGGGTGTTTATGTTGATAGGGGCATGCTAGTTGCTTTTTTGCGATTGTTATTGTTGTGTTGACCACGGGCGCCACGGGATACAAATACAGCTGAAACTGGGAAACAGTGCTGCGCGTCCCTCCGGCCCCGCTAACAGTCGCAAAGCAAGGCGGGGCGATCTTCGTAATACGCCAGAAAAACGGTTGATCCATGCAGAGCCGTTCGGTCAATAGTCCAGCGACTGTCCGGCAAAGCGCCTCATTGGCTCAATGCTGCTGAGGCGGGGCGATGTTGTGGTTCGGACTCGCATCCGATGACCTCAGAAAGACGAGGACCGGGGTCTGTTTTTCGCCTATGCCTTAGCTACATGCACACCAAAGAATGAAAGACTGGTTCACCATTCAGAAAGCCGTTGGAGTGCATATTGCAGATGTCAGTGAACTCAGTCCATGCACCAACGTTTCCATAGAGACAGCTGCGATACTCGTCACTTCACGACAGAACCCATCAGTACCCAAGGCATCCCATGTGATGCGAAACATGATCGCTGGGATGTGTCGGAGAATAATGTGGAGTAAGTCATTAGCGAGCAGGTCCAGAACACACTCCCACTACGATCCGATGACATGTGCTCAATTTCCCAGAGCGCTCGCGTTAAAGCCGTTGGTAATGAGGCGCCTTGGGCTGTTGAGGCTTGCCAAACAAAGCGACGTAAACCGGTCCGAAACTCTAAAATCCAGCACAACAGCTTTTTGACACTTTGGATTTCGCACCGTATTTTCGAGGTTTCCCATTACTTTTCGTCTGTGCTCCCACGTTTCGTCTGCATTACGCAGCTGCCGAGGACCCCACGGAGTCTTGTCCTTGCATGAACGATGCGGGTCGCGGACGTGGACCAGACGTCATGTGAAAGTCGTCTCTATTGCCAGATAGGAGGTACTTCGCAAGTAGCATATTGGGGAGCTCATCCAGCAGCCCAAGGTTTGGCCCGTGAAGCAAGGTCATCATCGAAATCCAGCATCAACCTGCTTGTTGAATATGCGCACAGCAAGCTGATGAACTTTGATGACAGACTCGAAATTTTCGACCGTGGTTCGGTGCATGTCAGTAGCACTAGCCGGCCGGTGCCCAAGAGCCATGTCCCAAAGTAGTTAGGCTCCTCCTGGCGACGTTCGTGCCCAAGAAGTTTGGACGCGTTACGGGGCGAACACAACGCTCTCTGACCACCGCCTTATAATTTGCACGATGCGATCGCAACCTCAGTCTGTGCATTTGGTTTCCCAGACAGGGCCACGCAGATCGACTCTCAGTCCTGGAATCAAAAAGAAGGGGTGAAGACCACGCATTGCCCAGTGACAGCCCAAAATTGGTACCCAGTCCTTGGCGCAAAACCGTTGTGCTGGTTGCTGCAGTTCCCAGGCCCTAACTAGCGAGCGCGGCACCGGCAATCAGCACTAACCGACTAGAGATTCCGTGGAAACCGAGGCAATTGGCTCGGTACTTCACGTCAGCATGTGCGGCAGTGGGAGCGACCTCTATTCGCTGCGCGTCTTCAGTACGGAATTCCGTACACTTTAATCTGTTGGATTTCCTCCTATCTATTACAACTTCACATGCGCCATCAACCCTCCTCTCCGAGCGTCTGTCCGATAAGATTCGGGAGATCCGAGCACGCAACAGACACGCAATGCGGACAAAGAGGAGGGCCGTGGTGGCTCGAGGCGAGCGGGGAAGCCCACGTCTTCCGGTGCGCACGGCGCAAAAATAGTAAATGACGGGTTGTGCGGAGAGGAGAAAATGACGATGTGCGGTTCTGGACTTTGTGATCGCAGCAGGGTTGTGTATCAGAAACTTTCTCCTTGCAGGATGAACTTTTCTTACGCGCAAACTTTGCGCATTGGACTTGCATATTGTTCTCGTAATGGAGTGCTGAGGAATGCACACGGCGAATGTCTGTTTTTGAATCAAGTGTCTCGCGATTGTGATCCACCAATCGGGAGTTGAATTGTGCATGGTGTGGTTATGTGCTGCGGCAATCGTCTGCGCCTCGTCGCTCTGCGCCATTGCAGTGTCAGTGGATGAGGTTTCGAAGCAAGACCATAGTCAACCATGCATATTGCCTTGGCGATTCGTAGTTGACTGAAGAGCCGAAAAACCGTTGCCAGGTATGCATGCTGCCCGTTGCCGACGGGCTAACATCGTTAAGGCACCTAGTCTTCCCAGTGAACCCAGCACTGCACGCTTCAACGGTACATTCTGTATCGTGGAGCCGTTACTCGTATGATCTGGGCAGGTGTTAGTTATCTTCGCTTTCCAACGTACAGGCTCAGCATGTTTTACATCCGCGGGCGATCGAAAAGAATGAACATACGTACCGGCTTTCGCACACAGTCGCGCAGCGCGGCGGGTGCGCGTATATACAATGAGGGAGAACTATGCAAAGCATGTTCTCTTCCCGCTTCCTCAGCCTCGACATATTCATACCTATCCATATGTGTCCCCACTATAACTTCATCCGGTGTAATGGCGGAGCCCACGACAGCACGCACCACATCGTGAAGGAACGTCAAGACTGCCGGCTGTCGATCTTGAATCTTGGCTGACGGCGTGAACAGTCCGTTCATCTGGTGAATTGAATGACAGGAAAATCCTCCAGCTATCGAGCGTCGACGCGAGCAGCGTCCCGCAACATGAGCCAATAGGCCAACGCACTAGAATCCGGGTGTATATATATAAATGTGTGCGACGCGCAAAGTAAAACGCGACAGAGTGTCTGTCCGCGAGACATGTCATCGTGAGCCGTTTCGCTTTCTCGCACAGTATGCACCGCGTTGCACGGGGAGACTGCGCTCAGCTCGAGGAAACCTGTTGTCATCAGCTCAATCGCCTTGTCATGGAACAGAAGAACTCACGGACTCTCGATTAGGTGCACATCGTGCAGAGGTCCCTCCACAGAGTCGTACGTCGTGAAATGGCTCCGCGGCGCAACCACCTGGATGCTAGGATGCCATACAAATGACACTGGCCCGGTTACATCAGGGTTGTCTGAGCCGGAAGGTCTCGCAACGAGGTGAGCGAGTGCCAATCGGAATTGTATGGCACGATTCTCGTGGCGTTATATATACCAGTTCGATAGCATGTTGGACGTTGGATCTGGCAATGGGGACCAAGAATACAGCAACGGCCATTTGCTGGGAAGAGTTGGGATGATGTATATAAGATTGTATGTACATAATTAGAGAAAGAAAAGAAGGGGAACGAGGTTTCGATAGCGGGGGATTGATGCAGGTTATATGTCGTAGCTTTCGAAGTGAACGCATGGCTAGTTCTAGGAAACTGGTGGTGCTTTTGTCGAAGATGACATGTCAGCGTCTTAGTGGTCTTTGATGTAGGTGCGAGTGGAAGTATGCACTACTCACAGTATTACAAGTAAGGGAAGCCGAGTACGAAGACTGTAGAAGCATCGGCTATTTATGTGAAGACGGGAGTGATATCAAAACTACTTTTTATATCAACATGCGATGTCAGTACATATCCACTAAGATGCCACATACCCATACACGAGTACCACCCCATATCCATCACCCGTCGATCACAACCTTACACCCGTCTCCCATCCCACACCCCTCTAGCCCACTTAAAAGTTCGTGCAAGCCCTCTCAAACCACCTACTCTCCAACGGCTGCGGAAAAACACCCCCATCAATCAACTGAAACAAATCCCACTCGCCCGCCCCTCCCTCAGTCTTGAAGTTCCAGAAGATCCATCCCTTGGTCTTGGCCTCATACGCATCGAGTTGAACTTCGATATAGCGACGTACGCTGTTCTTCCAGTCTTGAGACCACAAGGAGACGGGACCGGATTTGCCGGCGCAGGTGTCGATGTAGTAGGAGCCGGGGAAACTGCCTTCCATGCGGGAGCCCAGGTGGAAGCCGTTGAGGTGCGGGGCGCAGTCTGTGAAGGCGCCGGACCATTCGCCTACGACTGGGTGGGGGGTTAGTGTGAGGAGGGGAGGGGAGGGAGGGGATGGGCTTACTGGTCCATTTGTCGGAGCTGTCGTAGTTGGTGACCTGGAAGGGAGGGGTTAGTACATGTTTACCCGTGAGATGACAGAGAGCTTGTGACATACAGAGTTACACGCAAGAGCGATGTGTTGGTCGATGGACATGCCGTTGACACCATCTCCGAAAATCTGGTACTCATGATGGTCGACAATCACATTGCTCGCACCATCCTTGGTGGTCAGGAAGCCGTTCAGCCAAGACGGGTTCTCGAAGCCATCGTGCATCATGGCGGGTGTGTCGCTGATGTCTCGTAGGCTCCAATAAGCGTCGTTATAGAATTGTTTGACCATCTCCCGATCGAGCTTTAGCAGGAAAGGCTCGTTGAGGAATTGGATGGCGATCACGACGTCTTGCATCTCTGGTTTGGCGTACTTTTGTGAGATGACGCTGAGTGCAGCGTGTGTATGGCTAAGACTCTCGGCGTCGCCCCAGGATGGCCAAGATGCTGTGTGGCCGCTGTGATCAAAGCCGTTCTGGGATTTGGGTGCGCCGTGGAGATCGATGATGATCTTGAGACCGGTTTGGCGTGCCCAGTCGATTGCGGCGTCGAGGTAGGGAGCGGCACCGGAGATGTAAGGGCCCCAGGGCTCTACGTAGCTATGGGGTGTGCTGTTAGTGGAGTAGCATGATGGAATTGCAGGATATCTCACCTCCAGTAACCGACGGGAATGCGCACGACGTTGAAGCCGGAATTCTTGATCTTCCAAAAGTCGTCCAATGAGACGAAGTTATCCCAATGTTGCTTCAGCACATCGGCACAAGCATCGTAGCCCAGTCGCTCGCAAAGCGTCCATTCGTCAAAGACTGGCCATTCTTCTGAGTCGTACTTCTCGAAGATGGATGGTGTGATGAATCTGGGTCTGTCAGGCGAGGCAAACAATGGGCGCGGGTTTGCTCACGGCTCCACGACAAGCCAACCGCCAATGTTGACGCCTCGCACTTTCTCAGTACCCCAGTCAAAGGCGACGCTTCGGCTGTGAAGGGTACTATGGATCTGGTAAGCCTATGAGATTGGGCTTGTACGGAAGGGTGCTCACCTAGGCGCGGCTGCTACAACGGAGGCCACAGCTGCCAGCAGCGTTGTGATGAAGGACTGCGTACGCATGCTGGATTGGGAGTGGATTGGAATGTTTGCTGTATCTGTGCCAGAATATCGAGGTGCAGTAAAGCAGAGAAAGAAGGTCGAAAGAAAAGACCAAGTGGTGCTTTGAAAGTGAACAATTGTTGAAGTGAAGTGAGTGGTACAAGCCTGCGGATACCATTCATAAAGCTCAGGTACAAGCGTTGTAGATACGTATACAGCGGAATACTGGGCAGTCGCAAACCCGCATGCAGCGCGGATAGGAAGCGACTACCACAACAAATACCCGGAGTAACCAATCTCGGTTCCACGCAGTATTCCAACGGAAGTGGCAGGTGACGCAGTTTCCAACCGTGTCTAACTGGTCCTTGTGGTACACCCTGCCGTATCCTTGCGTTGCAGGAGCGATATAGTACCCCAATGCGACAATATCATTCCTTGAGATAGTGACATATCTCTGCTTTTGCTTCAACCGCATCTAGGTTAGGATGCTGAGAGTTGAAAAATGAGTATCCAAGACGCGGACTATGTCGAATAGCGAAACCGTCTCTCAAGCGTAGGGCCAGCGCTTAAGTCTCTTAGAACTCGAGTTCTTCCGCGAACGTAAATCGAGAAGCTGCTGATTGTAGTTGTATCAATCCATATAACCCGTCGTCTCGTCCATGATCGCTGCGAAGCTCTTGGTCTCACGATGCTTCCCACTGGTCATGGGTGGGAATTGCGACATCTTCAGTCGGAACTCGTCTGACTTCTTGATCGCAGGCGCAAGATTCCTAACAATCTGTCAGTTCAAGCTATCACCAGTCTAAAGCACAGTCGTACTTTACATCCCCACGAACGAGGTAGTTGTTCCGTTCCATCGCAACGGCAAGCTCCTCCTGGTGGTTATCTAACAATCCAGTATTGGGCACGACGATGAGTGGGATTTGATAGCGAAGTGCTTCGAGGATAGAACCCGATCCTATGCATCGTTAGATGAATCGACCAAACGAAGTGGCTGTGCAGTACCAGCATGTGAGATAACCAAGCCTTTCGACCGCTGCACCAACTGAAACTGGGTCTTGAGTCCATCTGGGTTGAAATCTATGCCATCTATGATGAGGTCTCCTTTTGATGAAGTCGTCTCCTGTATATATGCTGAAGCGAGTTTGGAGAACTGTTTGTACACGTCCTCGGCAGATCCATATTGGACCAAGAGATGAGTGAATCCTCCTTCGCATAGTGAGTCCAGACACGTTGGACTCAGCACTGATTCAATGAGCTCGGTGAACGGCGCCGTTGCTCCGGTAGTCACGAAGCAGAGCTTCGAATCAGCCGTCCAGTTCCAAGCCATGGTGGATGTGATGGATGTCAAGATATCGAGGGATAGTAAACGGTGAGCGTGATCAGTCCAGCCATCAACGGCCCTCTAGATCCGAACCAAAAGTCGTAATCAAGTCGGCGTCAAGATGGTCACGATCACGATGCCAGGACAGCGGCGAAGGTCGGGGCCATCTAAGTTCCAATTGGTCCAACGCACGGCCACACTTTGCACCCCATCGCCAAGCCATTCCTGCATCGCGAAAAGTCGACGACAGCATCACCCGCCCAACCAACATCCAATGGCGTCAATACCACGAAGACTGCTCCTGCAGTCACGCCAATGCCCCTCGCGGATACGTACGCTCGCCGCACCGAAACACACATCCGCACAATGGCAACGGCCAATATCCACAACGCCGCGGCGGTACGCCAACGAACCCACGAAAGAGGGCTCCGTGACTGCTGCGGATGCGAAGAAACCGACTGAGACTCTGGAGGAATTGGCGCCGGAATTACCTCAATCCTCGTTCTCGAATACCACGCAGACGAAGCATTTCCAGGACATGACACCGCAAGAGCGCGAATCCGCCATGTTGGAGAACCTCCGCGTTTCCCTCGCAGAGATCGATCCGAATGTAGTCCGCGACGCTCTCCGCAAGGGAAAACGCGGTCTCCCGCAGACCCAAGACTTTGGCCTGGAAACAGATGAGGACTTTGATATCGAGGAAGACGATAAGAGGAAGGTATCCACGGGTTTCTGGGCTGAAGGAGAAGAGAGCATGGGACCGGATGAGGACTACTACGGAGACGACCTGACAAGTCATGGACACGGCGAATTGGAGCAGCACCGCGAGTTGAGGGAGTACGCGCGGTTGATTGCGTGGGAGTTACCGCTTTTGAGTCGTACGTTTACCACACAATCCCACCAGACAAGAGTCGCAACATTTGTACTAACACCTCCCAGACCTCGCCCGCCCCTTCGAACCCCCCACATCCTCCACCCCCTTCCGCTTCCGCTACACCTCCTACCTCGGAGAATCGCACCCGGCCGCCAACAAAGTCGTCGTCGAGTTCTCGCCCAACGACCTGACCGCCTCCCACTCCCTCACCCCCCTCCAAGTCACCAAAGTAATAAAACTCGCCGGACCCCGCTACAACCCCTCCACCAACATCGTCAAGCTCTCGTGCGAGAAATTCGATACCCAGTCACAAAACAAGCGGTTCCTGGGTGAAACCCTGTCTGCGATTATTAAAGAAGCCAAGGAGGGCAAGGATACGTTTGAAGACGTGCCGTTTGATTTCAGACATCATACGCCGAAGAAACGGGCGGAGTTCCCGAAGGAGTGGGTGCTGACGAAGGAGAGGAAACAGTATCTGGAGGAGAAGAGGGCGAAGACGGCTTATCTTGAGGATCAGAGGAAGGGGAATGGGTTGCTGGTGGATGGGAGCAAGGTGCTTGAGACGAGCTTGCCGTTTATGAGTGAGGCGGGCAAGGCGCCGGAGACGGTTATGGTGGGGGGTGCGAGGGGGAAGCCGCTGAGGTAGTTGACATTCGACACGCATGAAATATTAGTGGAATGTTGCTGTATGAATATGAAATGTTTGATTGTTGTTACAAATACGCAATGGAAACAGCATCTTTCTGTGCTGCGTGTATGGATGATACCAAATATCCAGTGGTGGACCTGAACTCCTATTGATACAAATTTCCGGGGAATAATATCCCAAGGGTATAGTTAGACCCATCGTTACGCCAGTATTTCCCTAGAACGCCATACCCAATTCCAACATGATTTTTACGACGATGTTAAACGGATGTATCCATGATTCCGGTATTGAGTGGATCGACAATGCACTCGGCGCCACGGCGCGCGCACGTCTTACAAGGGATGGCTACGGAAGCGTTCTCAGCGTGGATCCGCACGTTGCATGTGTGCGAGGTCTTGCTGTCGTAACTGCGCACGCAATGAGTGCATACCCCAGCTCGATAGGCCATCTCTTCTATGCGCGCTGTTAGCAGGCAGGTCAAGCAGCTGGCCCTGTGACCGCGCTTGGACGACTCTTCTTCCTGCTGCCCTTGCCCGCAGGCGTCTCGCCCTCTTCCCGCTTACGCTTTGCGGGTCGAGAGCTTCCACCCTTGGGTCGGTAGGCGGTGTCGTCGTCGCCGCCACCAGTCTTGCGTCGTCCCTTGCCGGTCTCGGGGGCGGCTGAGTCTTCATCGTCGTGGTCGCGGGGAGCGGGTGTGCCGCCGCCGCCAATGTTTGACTCGCGTTTGACCTTGGTTGCGTTGGCCTTGCTGGTCTTTGGCGCGGCAGACTTTTCGGAGAGGTTCTCGTGATGCGCCGCGTCTTTGTCTTGCAGGAAGACTTGGGGCTGGTGCTTGCGCAGCCAGTTGTAGACGCTGTCTGGGTTGCGCACGGTAAGATCCTTTTCGCTGAGCGGGGGCTGGGCGGATGCGAGGCGGACGGGGCGACCCTGCTGGAGGGCCTGGTCGAAGCCGGGCTGCTCGAGGAGTTGGTCGGTAGCGAGGAGGTATTCGTCTTCGTGGGTGGGCGACATGTAGCCCGGCGCATGCTCGCTGAGGTCGATGCCCTCGACGGGGTGGTCGGGCAGGTCGGCGCGCGTCGTGTGGGGGACTTTGGCTTCGAGGCTAGCGAGCGACTTGAGCGTCTGCTGAATGGCTTGCGACGAGTGCAGTTGGTCAGCCCGTGTCGCGTACTCCTCGGGGGTGATGGTGTTGGCGGCCAGGTCCTCTCTCAGCGTCTGCAGCTGCGCTTTCACCACTTCTGGATCGGGGACGACTTCGAGCGAGGGCACGGCGGTGTCGGCGGCGGAGAGGTTGCGCAGGTCGAAGCGCAGGCGCGGATTGACGCGTGTCTGCTCGTTGAGCTCGAGGAGGATGTCGAGGATCTGGTCGTTGTTCTCCTGCAGGCGGCGGGCGGTGCCCATGGCCTTCCACTCCTGCTTGATGAGGGAGTCGCTGTCGTTCATGGCCTCTTCGAACCTGATGCGCATCTTGCGGTATTTTCGTCTTTTATGCACATTAGCTGGGGACTGCATTTAATCCGTCGGCGCGTCATACCTCCACGAGCGCTTGACGGGCTTCTGCGTCGCATCAGGTGCATCGGCGGGCGGTGCATCAGGGGCGAGGGCGTGAGGCTCCATCGGGGGCGGCGCTTCCGAGGCCATGGTGGTGAAAAGAGTGGTGGTTGGAGGGTCTTTGGCGGACGGAGGTGGTAGTGTCTGGTTCTAGAGTTGTATGGTTGCGCTCAGGGCACGGCCTCGGTGATTGCTAGGAACACGGTCTTTGGGAGCATCATGTGGACCTGCCACGCCTCCGTCTTCACGCCTGCCGACTGAGGCTTCACTCCCTCCTCCTCTGCCAACAGTCCCCTCTTCTCTGCCCGCTGCCTCGCCATATCGCTACCGTCTACACGCCCTTCTCTGCGCCAATCGCTCAACGCCAAAAGCTCGGACGCCCCGGAAGGTATTGCGTACTCAGTAAGAAGACCCTGAAAGCCCACGTCGCCGCCTTGCTCCTTTAGGACCTCACTGACATGCCATTGCCCGTGGCAGCTCTCCCATAGCCTCAGCCCGCGCACGCGATTATATATCCCCCTCTTCCACCGCCCGGCCGCCCGACGAACCCAGCAATACCGCCAAACTGTCACCCATACTCCTCAATCGCACCTCCCGCCTGAGCTTTGCTGGCGACCCGCGGTCTCGCCCATCAGACTCGCCCTCGTCCTCGTCCTACTCCAAGATGTCGCTGGATGCTGCAAAAGACGCGAGGAGGCGACGTAGCAGTAGTCTTGTCTACAAAGAGCCCCCCGAGTCTCTGGAGCAGCTGAGCGACCAGTCCGCCCTGCCCAACCTCAACGCCGAATGGGTGAATGCAAAGGGTGAGCACGAGATACCGCGCATACACATTACAGGAGATAGAGATGATGTGTTGCTATTCTGTATCTCAGGCTAACACCTCCAGGCGCCTGGGCTATCCACTTTGTCCTCATCTTCTTCGGCAAGATTCTGTTCGACATCATCCCCGGCATGTCGCAAGAAGCATCATGGACCCTAGTCAACCTTTCGTACGTGGCGGGATCCTACCTAATGTTCCACTACGTGCGCGGTGTGCCCTTTGACTTCAACTCGGGCGCCTACGACAACTTGAACATGTGGGAACAGATTGACAACGGCGAACAATACACACCAGCCAAGAAGTTCCTTCTCAGCGTACCCATTGTGCTGTTTCTCGTCAGCACGCACTACACGAATTACAACCTGACGTATTTCCTCATCAACTGCTTTGCGACCATAGCCGTCGTCATTCCAAAGCTCCCCTCGGTATGCACCCCAACATTCTTCAGACGAAGCGTTGCTAACTTCCCCAGCTCCACAGGATACGATTCGCTTTCTTCAACAACCCACCCGACGACGCATAGCCGACAATGCCCATAATCACATCCATTGGTTTCACTGTAATTTGCATGTATTTTTAATAGCAGGCGCCTGGCATGGCCAGATTGAGTAGCATCACCGCGTGGGAGCGGCGTTGGGCATATCCATATTCAAGGGAGGCGCTGGATTCACAAAAGTAGAGGAATTGATTACCTCGCGTGCTCACGTGGAGATAGTGGCTTGACCTAGCTGCATATATCGCATTCGGGACTGGTGCATACATATGATAGGGCGATAATTCTCCGCAAACATGCACTCGCACGCCATCTCTACTGTTCTTCCTCTGCTGCTCTTTCTAAACGTCCGTCCCACCTAACCTTGGAATGCTTGGTAGTGTGGTTCAACATGCAAGGTGCCACCACTTCCGGCAACTACGGTCCGAGCGCAATGCCAAATCCAGCCAACCTTCGTCATCGATGCGCACCTCCATGCAGCGTGATCCTTCGCGCTCGACACCTGATCCAACGCGCCATTAATCCTGCACTCCAGGTCCCCCGTGATATTCGCCGCTCGAGGTTTTCGTGCGTGAATCTCCGCTGTCTCTCCAGCGCGTTCCTCCCTAGCGGTGTTCAGAGTTCGCCATTTACCTTCGACGTCACGGCGATCATAGAACGCCTACTCTCGCCCAAGCTTCGCAGAGACTTCAACTCACTCACCACAATTGCACGCGTGCCTCTAACCAACAGTAAAGCATCATGGTCTGGTCTCAACTCGAGCCCACAGGCCCGCACGTTACCTATGTGACCCTAACCTTCTTTCTCATCCTGTACGCGTTGTTTTCGCTTATGATCCGGAACCGCCTGCATCTCTCAGAACCGCCATTAGCCACGCTTTTTGGTATCGTAAGTACGGACATCTTTAAGAATGAATCTTTTTCTAACGAGACCGACAGATCGTCGGACCACGCGCTCTCAACCTCCTCAGGCCATATGAATGGGGCTTTTCCGTAAGTGTGCTCCTCACACAAACAAACAATACTAACCGTCGCAGGATGAAATTATCCAAGAACTGACGCGTCTCATCGTCGGGATTCAGTGCTTCGTAGTCGGTCTGGAGCTTCCCGCAGGCTATCTCCAAAAGAAATGGCGCGCCCTGCTTGTTCTTCTCGGGCCTGTCATGACGTTCGGCTGGCTGATGTGCGGAATGCTCATCATGTTCCTTTTCGACACGGACTTTCAGACTGCTTTGACGATATCGGCCTGTCTCACACCCACGGATCCTGTTCTCGCGGCTTCCGTTCTGTCAAACAGCCAATTTAGCACCCGAGTACCCAAGCGGATCAGGGACTTGTTGAGCGCGGAGAGTGGTTGCAACGACGGCATATCCTTCCCGTTCTTGTATCTGGGGTTGAGTCTTCTCTTGAAGAACACCGCTAAAGGATTTTTCACGAAATGGTTCCTCGTTACTATCCTATACCAGTGCGTGGTCGGTGTTCTCCTTGGTATTGCCCTGGGATATATCTTCAACGGCCTGTACAGGTTCTCGCACAGCCGCGAGTGGATGGGCCGAGCCTCCTACCTGGCCTTCTACCTCCTCCTGGCCATCTTCTCTATCGGACTGGCATCGGTTCTTGGAGTCGACGACTTCCTAGTGGCCTTTTTCGCAGGACGTGGCTTCGCGCACAACCAGAAGAACCCGACAGAAGGAACCGCTCTACCCGTTATCATCGACTTGCTGATCAACTCGGCCTTCTTCATCTTCTTCGGCGCAATGATACCTTGGGCGAGCTTTAACGCGGTAGACGGAATCACCCCTCTCCGACTGGTTGCTTTGCTCGCACTCATCCTCCTCTTCCGCAGAATTCCGATCGTTTTCACGCTTTTCAAGACGAAAATGTTGCCATCCGTAAAGACTACAACTGAAGCCCTCTTTGTCGGACATTTCGGACCAATGGGTGTCGGTGCCCTCTTCCTCGCCATCGAAGCCCGCGCGCAGCTCGAGACTGGTACATCCCTACCCCTTCCACATCCGCCCAAAGATCTGCCCGTGGAGCGACAACGGACAGCTACTATGATCTGGCCCCTTGTTTGCTTCATTGTGCTCGGAAGTACCATGATCCATGGCTTTAGTACTCTGGCTGTCAGTATTGGAGGCCATCTCGCGCGTCACGAGGGCGAGAGGGCTCCTCTGATCGGGGCTGAGACGGAAGGACTACATGGCATGGTTCATAACGACAGTGAGGCCGAAGACGAACAGGAATAGTACAATGTGGTTCTCGGACGAAGACCATTTGGCATGGGATGAACGTTGGAGCTTGGTCTGATCTGAGCTTGGGCGCCAGCACGACACTGAGAAGGACGTCAGTAAGATGACGACGAAGCGCTTCCATTGGACTGTCGTCCTTGGAGCTCTGGTCTTCTTACTCCACAGTGTCTGAAAAATTACAAGAAGGACGATATACGCCGACAATGTCGTTCTGCTCACAGTGCGCGCAAGGGATGTATATGTTTATTTGAGTATGTACGACAAATCAAGCTCAATGCGAATCAGACCAAAGTTTGGAGTTACAACTATGGCGACCGTGGTTAGTATGGCTCTAGAGCCCTCTGGTGCAACCCTCGCTACTCTTACACCAAAACCAGATCTTAATGTTGACTGCCCATTTCCACCCCCAAGCCCAGATATCAACATCACAGAAGCCATCGCACTAGACGACCTAGCTAATCTCCCGCCTCTCCCCTCTCTAACCCACGATGAGATCCAAGACCTCGATCCAAACTACCCAAATAACCGTGCAACAATCCATTACTACACCCTCTCCCCCAGCGGCACACTAACCCAAGAAACTCACCCCACCCCCGTATCCCGTACATCCGTCCTCCTCTCCCTAGAATACTTCTACACCCTCCGCAAACACCTCACTGCTAACCTAGCTATCTTGGACACTTATTCAGGGACGTCGTTGGCGGGTATCCATGACACTGAGACTACCCCTTCAAACGTCCCCTGGGAAGACACCGTCACCGACGTACCAAACCCCAATGCACATACCCAAAGCGACTCGCGCAGAGACTCCAGCTTCGAGCCCGAAGTCCAGAAGACTGCAACGCGTAAGTCTCCTTTCTTCACGGAGTTGGAAAGAGTCCAAAATGAGTTCGCTATGCACCACATCGCCATCAACGAGAACCTGCGCGCTGTGAATAGCAACTGGGGTTGTCACGCGTTTGGTTTACCGGATCCGCTGGGCGCGGCGAGTGATATCAGACGTGATAGGAACTATTTCGCGCATACATTCCCTACCCCGACTGGTAAGGGTATTCAGTTGGAGTGGGCGGTAAAGGGGAAGAGGGAGGGTTATGGGGGGTTACTGGGGTTGGTGGAAGGGGGGATTTGTGGGCTGCAGGAGCAGCTAGATGATACGGAGATATGGGTTTCGCCGCAGGTTATAGAACGGGAGAGACTAGAGAAGGAGGTAAGAGAGCAAGAGGAGAGGTTGGTTGTAGAGGGGGAGGAGCAGGACGACGATGGAGATTGTGTGTTGGAACAGGAAGATGATGTGGAGGGGATGGCGCCGCCTGGGTCGCTGTTCTCACGTGTCTTCGACAGCTTTGGCGGTAACGTGGTCCTCTCGCGCTGCTTTCGTTTTGGCGTCGTGCGTAGAGCTGGGCAGATGTTGTTCGATTGGTTGGGTGAGATGC
Source organism: Alternaria infectoria (assembly GCF_024043175.1). NCBI lineage: Eukaryota > Fungi > Ascomycota > Dothideomycetes > Pleosporales > Pleosporaceae > Alternaria > Alternaria infectoria. The sequence continues at coordinate 280,297 of NW_026250710.1, forward strand.
TTGCGGAGGCTAACGCTTTTGCTCTGCGCAGGGCTGGAAAAGGGGCAGCTGAGAAGTGTGGAGAAGGAGATGAGTGGGGGAGTCAGGAGGACGAGATTGGAGATTACGACTGTGGGAGTCAAGAGTACAAGATTGAAGATGAAGAAGGCTATGGGAGTCAGGATATGGACGCGCATCTGGAACGGCCGGATAGTGGTTGGGGTGACCCGCAATGGTAGGAGCGAGGGGTTCGAGCGCGTCCTCCAACTCTCCGCCAACACTGTGCTCAGGTCCTTGTGAGCGCACGCATGAAATTGCACGCAGCTTACATGTGGCAGAAAAGAAGCACGCTTAGTCTGCCATGTCTATTGTGAGACCCTGCGCCCAAAGAGCCCGTTTGGTATCAATCAACAGCGTGACTGGCACTTCCCGCTCGGGCTATAGCCATGTTACTCAGATCGTCCTCTACCAAGACTTGAGAACAGTCACTCCTTTACTCATTTTGTAGGTACAGTCATTTGTTCCTAGACATATCTGACTCAATCGCAGTATAAAAGCTCCTTTCAATATGAGTGTACACTACTTCTCTCTACCATACATTCGAAGACGAGAAACGAGCACCTTTCCACTGCCAAATATCAATCTTCATAATTTTACCAGATTCCACTATATCGACTCCACCCAAAATGCCTGCCCTCACATCCGTTCAAACCAACGCGATAATGCGTAAACTCCAGTCCAATGCCCAACTTACCTTGACCATACTCAGGGCCGCTATTGACGAAGGTGTTACAAAAAACAGTAACTTGCATTTCGACCTCCAGAATGGCCGTTACCGGCTCAGCAGGCAGTCGGGCTTTCACACTCTGGTTGGTGCGTATATCCATGAGCTGAGAAACGGCTTCACCTTTGCGCATACAATGTCTCTCTAACAAAGCGCCACGGATAAAAGCTGACTATTGTCGATTCCATAGGTATATACAGCTACAACTGGCCTGAGTTCTGGAAGGATCTGCATAAAATTCCGATTCCGGAGAATTTGGATAATACATATGTTCCGGATAATCAAACGGTGACTACCGCGGCGTCTACCTCTGCGTCTACTTCGGCGCCTGCCACGACGTCCACTTCTGCGCCTACCACTGCGCCTCCCTAGACAGATCGAGCGGTCGAAAACCCGGAGTTGGGGATTGAGAGGGGAAACGGCTCGACGATACTTACTGTTACGGCGTGTGGGGATAATAGATATGGTGATTGGACAACTTGTTTCCTTTCTCATGATGGGACTGGTAATTGGGCTATACTGTAGTGGTGGAGTCTACTCTCATTTAACACAAAAAGCGACTTGCACAAACAATGGTTCCTTCAAAGAGATACCCTATGCAAGTACTCTCACATTGTACTCAACCATTCCCCTCAGATCTGTAGTCTTCTAAATAGATTGATTCATGAATCTACGCTCAGTTCGTGCACGTGCATCTACACAATGACACGCGATTCGTGAACCTGAAGAAAGTATACACACTTTCGATCACGCGCTATTGTCCTACTATTATCAAGAGATAGCTAACTATTTTTGCCTTGCGCATTGCAGCACTTTTCAGAATACTCCTTCCACAAGACTTAGCCACGTGCAATCACTCTCTCACTCACCTCGAAATCCTACTCATTCGGTCTTGCGATATCTCACTCCCTCCCAGTATATAAACAAGCCATCAGAAACCATATATCCCTCTTCCATAAACACTACACTTTTGAGAACGAGAAACACAGTTCAACATCATCAATCCTCTTCCCTTTGCAACAAACCCAAGCATACAAACCCCAACAACAATGCCAAACGTCGCTTCAGATCTGATCCCCACCAAAGCCGGCCACCTCCCCGGAATCCTTACTTTCCTCAAGTCCGGTAACCAAGTTACCTTGACCGACATCAGGACCATGTTCGACCAAGTCCACCCTGGCAGCGCCGCGGACCACTTCGAGCCCTACGAAGGCGGTTACAAGCTCACTCCTCGTTCGGGCTTCGTCAATCTCATCGGTAAGTATTAATCTGGGCTGAGAAACAATGATGATTTTGCTTCTTCCATTACGCATACTGGATACGCTTCACAAGATGGACTAACCGTGAGCTTTCTCATCACCTACAGGTCATCTCAGGGACGAATGGCCAGAGTTCTGGATTCAGATGCGCGAACAGCCCATCCCGGAGAACTTGAGCAACATGCAAGGACCGCCTGTTCAGTAGACGTCTATCTACCCAAGTGGATACATGGTACGGTCGAAGACGGATTGTGATAAGGGAAGGGTAGCGAGACGGTTACTTTGACGGGAAGTTGCGATATTCAACACGGCTGGAGCTCTTGGTCGTTTTCCGGCTGGGTCTTAATACATAGACTCACAGGGTATTGAGATAGTGTAGTCTGCACGACTAAAGTAGACATTCAATAGGAAATAAACCGTTTGCACTAGTACCCTCTTCGCTACGCGATAAGTGAATGTAATTCTAATACCTCTCTGATGTGTAAAACGGGCGAATTACAAGAATGATGCGAGTGTCTTGTTGATCTTACAATCTGCAAAGATGTTGATAGGTGGCTTATTTCCTCCAGGGTGGTACGCCCGATGACCTAATGTATGCTAACCCCACCTCGCACATAACTGCGCGCGCTTCCCCCCACCACATCATCGGAATGCATCTGGACAAGTAGGGCTTCCAGTCATATTAGTGTTGTATCCAGTGTCCATGTTATCATTGGCCAAGGTCGATCGGGTTGGTACAATCTCCTTGGCATCGACTCAGCCACCATGAGTTTGGGATCATATGTTACGAGGCTGTGCTGCTGCCTTGAGGCTGATAGGTACTGTTGATTTTGAGCACATCATCACATTGGAATCCTATTCTCAGAGCGTAAGCGCTAGTCGGAGAACAAGTCTTCGACAGTAGCTTTTGATGGAATCCGTTTCTTATTCACTTCTTTCCTCTCTTTACCGCGCTTAGACGTACGAGCTTCTCGCCCTCTTTTGGTTTCCTGCTCGTCTTCTGTGTAAGTTCTTATAGTGCAGCTAGCTTTTTTATTGACAGCTACTTACATCCTAACAGCATCAGACCAATCCGTCCAGTGATTGCCATGATACCACCGACTGGTCTCGTCGCTGGAAGCGAGATGAAGAGAATACGGGAATGCGCAACAGAAAATGAAACCCTGGCTCGCTGCTGGGACAAACCGCATGTCGCTCTGGTATCAATGGAGTGGGCTCCGTCTGGTCTGGCCTATTCCTGGAACGGCTGGATATCCTGTAACGAGGCGAGGGGCTACTGGAAGCAAGTCGAAGCGATGCGAGTCTTGTCTGTGGAAATCACCACCCCAGCATCCCCAGCAGTATCCAGCACTGAGGATCAAAGCGATGAAAGACAGAACAAAGCGCACGAGTACCGATTCTGGGTGCCGTCCAAATGGAACGGGAAGCCAAACGTTATGCAATCCAGCTTTGTATCGGCCAATGAGGCCGTCGCGGGTCTCGAAAAGATGTTCCGTGACCTGTCATCAACGTATCCAACAATCTGCGTCTGTTTCCATCGACCGACTTTGACACGGCAGGGTCTAGCCGACATTGGATTCAAGCTACCAAAAGGCACCATTCTTGTCGACATGATCAAGGTACTAGAGTACCAGTCCAGATTTCGAGATATGCCTCCAAAGGTCAAACGCTACATCAATAGTTGCCTGGATGTTGACATGCGCGACGGCGTTCGTTTTGGAGAGAGATTCGACACAAGCGACAGTGGCGCACTTGCGTCTGACTTCAATAAACACGCGCCAAAATATGGCCAAACCGACGAGTGGCGTGAGATCATCCGTAAGAAAGAAGACCTTCCGGCTGGTACTTTGTTGGGGATTCTTGGGCCCGAGGCAGAAGCTCACCTGCGGCAGATTAAAAAGATAGAGAAAATATACACACTGGAGAGGGATGGGCGCTGGGGAATCGACGAGGCAAAGCAAGCAAAGGAGGATTACCAGAAGCAGCTTGCTATGCTACGCCAACAGACAATTGAGTAGCTCTGAGATCCAGAGCGTCACGAGGAGGGGCCATCACGTAAGTTCTGATGCGAGAGAGTTGCTGGACTCGAGTAGGTGTGAGATGGAGATGTCACACTTCCAAGGTTTTTCTCGCCTCAGGTGGGGCCGAAGTCGTTGATTGGCCGGCTTTACGCGCAGTCAGGGGTCGACGCCAACATCTTGAGAGCAATTGCCCGGTGCTACCTTTACACCACTTTATGATATCAGCAAGTCGCTAATTAGCCAGCTATACGCTTCCACCATTCAATTCATCTCACTACAAATGATCTGCGTTCGCCGCGTGACACAGCCTGATGCTAAGCCGACAGCGAAGCTCAGTGTCGGCCTGATTATTTGCTAGCGAAATCTAGATTTACGAAACCAAACAGTACAGGACCTTCAACTTGTGATGCTGCTCGTCGCCCAGGCACTTCACGGAGCGCATTTACTCCCACACAAGACTGGCCAGCACTGAGAACAATCAGGGTTTGGCTCCGGCTCATCCTTGTGGTCCTCGCAATCCGCGCTCTTGTACTCGACGACACGCTCGTAAATCATGTGTTCGGGCCCTTGGTTCTCTGCACAATCGCATCCATCTTCGTTCGAAGTGCCACCGCAGTCTTGTTCATATTGATCAAGAGCCTTCTGGTCGTCAATCAATGCGACGACGTATATGCGCTCTCTCGTATCCGCATTGAACTCTTGATACAGCACCATGTTTACGAACGGCTTGTTGATGATGGAGAATGAGTCGCTGCCATCGTGGGCAGATTGGAGGCTTTCCAAGGCGGCGCGACCAATCTGGATTTCGGGGTGTGCTGATAGGAAAGCATCTAACTTTGAGGGTTGGCTCTCCTTGATTGGAGCGACAGCCATCGTGGGTTTAGATCGTTGGGTGTCGGTCATGTTTTGAGATGGAGATATGGCGATAGTTGTATTCTTGGCCAGGGCGGTATTGTGAGAGGAGGTTAAATGGAACGAGTAAAACACCTAGACGGTAAGAGTCATCTATTCAACGCTGAATGCCTCGCCCTCTCTTTCGGAAGCTCGGTTAGCTCTGCGGCCTGGAGCCTAACGCGCATGCTCTTGCTTCGCCCTGCGGATGTACCTAGTCACATTATTCCGACTCAGCCAAATTGTACACCGTCTAGATACTTTCAGGGTTCTACGACCAAAGAAAGGTAGCTCAGCTTCATGCGGACTTTGGTGGGCTTGGCGAGCTAAGCGCTAGTCCCGTTATAGCAGTTGGTGGCTGAATGATGTTGCTGCCTGCGCGAGCGTAACTGTAGTCAATCGTTCGTCTCCTGCATGGCCGAGATCAATGTCTTTAGCAACGCGAGAATCAACATACAGTATGCATCACATATAAACAGTCAGGAAATACCAATCCTTGTTAATGCTCACATTCAACCCCTTCTGCCACTACCAATCTCACCATCATCATGGTATTCATTTCGCCTCCCTTCGACGTCACATGCCTCACAGCATATCTCCTGGCTCCATTGAACCACAACGAGCTCGCAAAAGTCAAGACAGAATTTGAACTGGGCGCCTGCTCTCGATTCCAGCCACTTCTTGAGCTCAAGATCACAAAACCTCCCGATGATTACAGCGGCAAATCCCATCAATACATGCGCGCCAAAGAAAACGAAGCAGGCCGAGAATCTCCATTCGTCGTCATTGACGAAGATGCAGTGAAGAGGAGTGCAGTCTGGTATGTGGATGCCTTTGCCGACGACGAAATGGTGGAAGAGGGACAAGCAGAAAGTACACAAGTAGTCGTGAAGCTCCTTGTTAAAACGGAATATCTGGCTCTGACGTACATCAACTACGAGATTGCCAATATCGATATCGACGAGGATCTGGACAATGCTGAAGTGGAGCGACCGCTGAAGAATGATTTCTTCCAGCCCTTGGTGTCGGATTGCGGTGGAATGGATATGGGAGAGCAGCAGCGTGATCAGGATGTGGAAGTTATGGCTGAACCAGGAGAATTCGAGGAGACTAGGGAGAAAGCTCTGCTTGAGAAGTTTTCTCCCCAGCCAGATAAACTTGGGAAGCTCAAGGATGAGATTGCGCGGGCTGCTGGTCTGCTCGCAGCGTGGACCTTTGTTGATGAGGCGCAGCCGGTGGAGATGCCTGATGGCTCACAGAAAACGTTTCCGGCGGGAAGTGTTGTACTTCAGCAGAAGTACGATCCAGATTTCCCGTGGCCGGAGTACAAGTGGCCAGAGGGTTCGTTGTAGCAGTCTATGGCGACGAATTTGGATATGGAGTGTCTCCGATCAAACGACTAGCCTATGATTAGCTATAAAGCAGGAATGCCAAAATAGACCATGATCAGAAAATGGCGTCTTCTTCAGAAGTGCGCGTTGACTGCGAAATACCACCCACGCACAAAAGCCTTCCGCTCATTCGATAAGTGAACGTTCGTCGGATAATTTTCCGACATACACAACAAACAAACAGCGACATAGATACGATTATCTCGTCGATCCGATAAATACTGACAAAGCCCATGTACATACCTTCCTGATTGAGACTAGTCGCAAACGTACCACCACTTATCCCCGCGCAACATCCGATAACCAAGACACACCAAGACTCTAACCATCATCAAGCATCACCATGGCGGGCAAGAATTGGGGAACGCAGACGCCTGTTCCGGTTCCGTCGAAGCAGTATAGTCGCTCTTACTACCGTCAATTCGTTGGAAGCGCTTTGTTTTGCTTAGCGGGTTTGGCTTTCTTACGTCATATCACTGTTCCTGTGTCATCGCCATGGCAGCTTCCATCCAGGCTGAGCAATGCCGGTTCGAAGGCGCAATGTCCGCAGGTCGAACCTTTATTCCCGGTGAGGAAGACGAAAGAGTTGGATGAGATGGAAAGCTACCTGACGTCCAATGCCTTCCGAGACGTCGCCATCGACCGCCTATCAGGCGCCGTCCAGATCCCCACGCAAAGCTACGACGACATGGGCGAGATTGGGACCGATCCGCGCTGGGACATCATGTACTCCTTTGCCGACTACCTTGAGAAGACTTTCCCGTTGACGCACGCGACATTGCAGTTGGACAAGGTCAACACGCATGGCTTGCTGTATACGTGGGCTGGCACGGATGCGAGCTTGAAGCCTAATCTGCTCATGGCGCATCAGGACGTTGTGCCTGTTCCGGACTCTACAGTTAAGCAGTGGACGTATCCCCCGTTTTCTGGTCATTACGATGGGAAGTTTGTTTGGGGCAGGGGTGCGAGCGATTGCAAGAACCAGTTGTTGGCTATCTTGAACAGCGTTGAGGCGTTGATCTCTGCTGGTTTTGCTCCTCAGCGAACTTTGATCCTATCGTTTGGCTTCGACGAGGAGATCTCTGGTCGAGAAGGCGCAGGCCATCTCTCAGAGTACCTATTAAAGAAGCTCGGGCACAACTCCATCGCCGCCATCATTGATGAAGGCGCCGTAAACGTCGAAAGCTGGGGTGCAAACTTCGCCATCCCCGGTGTCGCCGAGAAAGGCTACATCGACGTCGACATCGTGGTACGCATGCCCGGTGGCCACAGCAGCATCCCTCCCGCACACAACGGCATCGGCGTAGCCAGCGAGCTCATCACCCTAATCGAAGCAAACGCCTACGAGCCCCACCTCGCAGACGAGAACCCATACCTAGGCCTCCTCCAATGCGGCGCCTCCCACGCCCCAGATTTCCCGCACCACCTCGGCAAACTCCTAGACAAGCGCTCCAAACGCAGTCTAACCTGCTCGAAGAAGTCCTCCAAAGACGCCCTCGCCCTCGAAGCAGCAAAAGCAGGTCCAGGAATAAAATACCTCTTCACAACCTCCGTAGCCGTCGACATAATCCACGGCGGCGTAAAAACAAACGCCCTGCCCGAACGAACCCAAATCACAGTAAACCACCGCATAAACGTCGGTTCCAGCTCCTCAGCCGTGAAGACGCACATCGCGTCCCTCGCCGCCCAAGTCGCCCAAAAACACAATCTCACCCTCCACGCCTTCAACGGCACCGAGACCCCCTCGAGCATAACCCTCTCCCACGGCCCCACCATGCTAGAACCCGCACCCGTAACACCCACATTCTTACATCCCAACTCAAACTCAAACTCAAACTCAAACAAAACCGCAACGCCCTACCAGATCCTGTCCGGCACAACCCGTGCGCTCTACGGCAAAGATTTGCTAGTGAGTCCTGGTATCATGACTGGAAACACGGATACGCGCTACTATTGGGATTTGAGCGAGAATATCTTTAGGTATGGACCGGGTTGGGATAGGGAGCAAGTGGGTTTGGGCAATATTCATACGGTGGATGAGAGGGTGGGGGTGCAGGCGCATTTGGATACGGTCATGTGGATGTGGGGGTGGATTAGGAATATGGATGAGGCGGTTTTGTGAGAGAGTTGGTGGTGAATTTGGGGATGTGGGAGATGGGAGATAGATGGGGATGGTTGGAAGGAGGTTGGAATGGCTTGTATTAAGATGGCAGTAACGAATAGTAGTGGCAAGAGCATGAACTCAATAGTTCGGTACCCTCATGCCTTCGAGACAGAGAGCATCGGTAAATGTGTTTGATTGAAAAGATCCATTCTTTCATCAAAAGCTCTATACATTATGGTATAAATGTGGAACAAGGATGTACCACTCTCGACAGATACCTTTCGAAAGCGGTCCAAGTATCTTCCGAGAGTGGTACAGCCTCAATCACACCTATACCATAATGAACACCGCTTCGATGAACATGATGATAATTTTGTCTCTCTCTCTCTCTCCTCTTCCAACAGCAGCTATGCTACGTTCTCGTCTTCTGCCATGAAATGCTCAGCTGGACCCAACGCCAAAAGTGTATGTACACGCGACAAAGCGCTCATAAGACGCATCTAGCAAAGTAAAGAGATAAAGCCATGATATCATATCAAATCCCGTCTGCAGGCACATAGCATGCCTACAACCATCCAATCAAAAAGAAGAAAGAGGAAAGCACAGCCGCTGACGTCGATGGAGGGTACCCGCTCGACCGCTCGATTGTAACGTAAGGAGAAAGAAACATCGAAGTGGAAATCCGCTAGTCCGTCTGTCAAAAGAGTAAGAAAGGTATGTCGGAACCGAAAAACAACCGTCTAGTGCTTGGGGCAGCAGCATACGTGTGGACCACTCTCGATGACCTCCTTGGTGGCTTGGTCTTCGTACTTCTTGAAGTTCTCCATGAAGAGCTTGCCGAGCTTCTCGACTTCGCCCTTGAAGTCGGCGGTGCCGTTCCATGACTTGGCGGGGTTGAGGAGCTCGTCGGGGACGTTGGGGCAGGTCTTGGGGACGGAGAGGCCGAAGGTTTCGTAGGTCTCGTATTCGACATTGGCGAGCTCGCCAGAGTGGATGGCGTCGAGGATGGCGCGGGTGTACTTGAGGGGGCAGCGCTGTGGAAATAGTTAGCATGTGTTTTGAATGGATATTGTTGCAGGACTGTCTTACCTTGCCACCGGTGGTAGCACCGGCACCGACCCAGCCGGTGTTGAGGAGCCAGGCATTGGCGCCGTGTTGTTGAATCTTCTCCGCGAGCATCTTGGCGTAGCGCATGGGGTGGAGAGCGAGGAAGGGTTGAGCGAAGCAAGAAGAGAAGGTAGCCTGGGGCTCGGTGATACCCTGCTCGGTACCGGCCATCTTGGAAGTGTAACCGGAGATGAAGTGGTACATGGTCTGCTCGGGGCTGAGCTTGGAGATGGGAGGAAGAACACCGCGGGCGTCGCAAGTGAGGAGGACAATGTTCTTGGGGTGGCCTTCTGAGATGCAGGGGATCTTGGTGTTCTCAATGTACTCGATGGGGTAGGCGCAGCGGGTGTTCTCGGTCAGGGTGTCGTCGTCGTAGTCAACAACACGGGTTACTGGGTCGAAGACAACGTTCTCAAGAATGGATCCGAAGCGGATGGCGCCGTAGATATCTGGCTCCTTCTCGGCAGAGAGACCAATGCACTTGGCGTAGCAGCCACCCTCTATGTTGAAGACACCGGTGTCGCTCCAGCAGTGCTCGTCGTCACCGATCAAGGCACGCTTGGGGTCGGCAGACAAGGTGGTCTTGCCAGTTCCGGAAAGACCGAAGAAGACAGTGACATCGCCGTTCTTGATACCCTCGTTTGCGGAAGAGTGAAGAGTCAGGACGTTGTGCTTGACAGGCATCTCGTAGTAGAGAACAGTGAAGATGCCCTTCTGCAGAGGTGGAGGTACGAAGTCAGCATTTGTCTCACATGCACTTCGTACACTTGGGACTGACCTTCATCTCACCAGCGTACTCGGTACCGAGAATAACCATCTCTTTGTCGGCGAAGTTGAGGGCGACGGATGTTGACGAGGTCATACCGCTGGTATACCTGTTGGCAGGGAAAGCACCGGCATTGTAGATGGTGTAGTCAGGCTCGAAGTGTTCTAGCTCTTCCCTTGAAGGGCGGATCAACATGTTGCGCATGAAGAGAGCATGGTAGGCACGAGCGCAGACGACACGAACGCGAATCCTGTAGCGCTTGTCCCAGCCGGCGAAGCCATCGACGACGTAGATGCGGTTCCTGGTGTTGAGGTAGTCGATGGCACGCTCGCGGTTGATACGCCAGACCTGGATGGGATGTCAGCAACAATTCAAGATGCGCACGTGATAATATTCCAGATGGATCGATGGAAGTTGATCCGTTATGCAGGCGCGATGCGGGGCAGCCGAGCCCCAGAACCGCGCCACGTGCAGGGATGCGAACTCCATCGGGTATGCGCCTAGCGTACATGACGTCTGCCGCCAAAATTTCACAAGCCAAACCCGCGGTTTGACGTAGACAAAAGTTTAATGCGTGGGAAATGCGGAGAAGACTTACGTCGGCCTTCATCGGCTTGTTCACTGGACCCCACCAGACGTCGTCTTTTGACGAGTCCTCCTCGACGATGCGCTTGTCCGAGGGTGAGCGGCCGGTCTTGGCTCCTGAGTATGCTGAGAGAGCGCCTGAGGCTGTGATGGCTGAGCCGGTCTCGTATACGAGCGCATCTTCGTAGAGGGCAGCGACTGAAGGGTTGGCGATCTGGCATGGTTAGTATTGGAATTGAGGTTGTACGCCCAGGTAAGCTTACTATGGCTACACGGTCGTAGTCGATGTGTGCCTTGTCGTGGAGGGACTCTTCAATCTCCGTATGTTCCTTGTTCGGCCTTGAGATAGTTGTTAGTTTTACCCAACTCAATTGACCTGAGGTCTGAGAAAGGATGGCACTCACGCAACGCCGGAAGGGTGGAGATTGGTCTTGTTGACGCTTTGAGAAACCATGGTGTAGGATATGAGTGGAGAGATGGAAGAGGAATGGAAATTAGAACGCTGTTGTTTTGACACCTGTTGACGGGCAAAGTCTTGGGCCAAAGGAGCTGGGGATGCAGTTCTAACAACGGGGTCCGAGGCAGCTTTAATACCATTCGAAGCCATTCTGACGACGTCGTCTGCGCTCAGGCTGGCACTGCTGGGCCGGGGACAAGCTAGCGCTACTGTCGCTGATTGGGTAATGGGGCGTGTTTGGGTAGTGGGAGTGCCGGTCGGCTCACGAGGGACGAAAATAACGCGGAGCTGGGCACGAGGGCTGGGTGACTTCGGAAGGAGCGCCCGGCAAGTGTAACCACGACACCCAGCTTTATGGCTGCCAAAGCTTAGGCCGACGATGCGCATGGAATGGCAAATTCTATTCTTCTCTAGCTAGGACTAAGATGAGGTCTGCGGTCACGGTTGTGTCATGGTCGACGACTTTTCGCAGTACCGGAGCCCTCGTGACGATTGCTACAGCTGCGTGAACGGCAATGCGCGCGTCGGTATTGGCTGGAGGGGCTGATCGCACTTACCCCACATTCACGCTCGCTGCAAGCGGTAAAGGCTCAACGACCTTTCGTCATTGTTTCATTGGGCCACATTACGAACATTTCGGCTATAACGACTCTTGGCCTATTTCTCGCCGGAGAAGCTGTGCTATTGATCGTAGACCTCGGTATGATTGAGGAGGGTGACTAGAGCGGCCATGAACGAACAGTACGAAATGCCTCATACCGCAATCAGTACATGCGCGTCAATATTGCGCATCGCGATAATCAATAGTCGACAGCATAGCTCGGCCACAGGAGGCGGTGCAAAGATACCACAGTTCCGGTTCCAGCTCGTGTGCAGTTTGCGATCCACACAGACCCCTGCACTATGATGGAACGCCGTTCGGCTTAGTGCTCGATTTCACGATGCACAAATCAAGGGCCTCGGACGGGCGGCGCTGCCCATCGGAAAAGCTGAGGCATTTCGATGCTTCTCACGATGCCTTGTTAACCCGATACCTGCAAGATTGGGTTTGCATGTGTCAAAGTGCCGAGCATCTCGTGTGAGCGGTCTTGTTAATCGCGCATCGCTCGACAGCTACGACAGAGACCAGCACATCCATGATACTTCACACGTCAAATGCACAGTGGAAGCTACTGCACTCTGTACACATGACAGCTGTGCTGTCAAAATTACTATTAATGCTACACCGCTGGCTATACGGGTGACTATGGTGGACGCTAGAACCAAGCCTGTACGTACAGAGAAACTCTAGCACATGCTCTAGATCCCCAAGAGGCATTTCGCGGGGAATGCACGAGGCGGAAATGAGCCCCACAGTGCGCTGGGATGGGCCGTCCCAAAGCTGCGTCTCCCAGCCTTGCGCGTTCCGGCCGCGGGCAGGCTAGGAGTTTTCCGGAACCCGCGTCTTCGCAGTCGACGTCGAAGCATGTCGCTGCACACTGTGCCGAATATTTGCTATCTCTGAAATCTCTGTATCAAGCTGCATCACCACTCTGCTTTTGCTTTGCCTCTTTCTTTTGTTTGCGCGCGGCCGGGCTGAAGAATGACTTGATCTGGCGTAGGCCGCCCAAGTACAGCCAGGTGCAGATGAAGACGACGGAAAAGTTGAAGAAAATATACGCCCACATAATGCCGAAGTCACGCCATATGTACTGTGGGAAGACGTTGAAGGATGCCAGGAAGGCTTCTCCAGTTGCGTACTGACAGAACCCACAGTTCCCGTCGGGCTGGGCTTCGACGTAGCCCCCTGCTTGCTGCGCGAATTGGCCGGCGTACGTCTGACAGTCTTGGCCAGGTGGGGGTGGAAAGATCGCCATCTCTTTAGTCTCGCATCGGATGGTTTGACCTTGGACGAGCAGCGCGAGGAATCCTTCAAGCAGGTACTTGAATGGAGTAAGCCAATACATCCAGCTTTGCCTGCGCTCGTGATTAGTATATGTCTCATACTAGTTCGTGAATATTACTTACCAGAATGAGGGTAGCGCGTTATATGGCACGACCACACCGCAGAAGGATACGATGAACGTAAAGAACAACGGCACAAGTAGCGACGCGAGCAGCTCGTTGGGAGAGAAAGACGCAATAGCCTGTCCAAAGCCCAGATAGAAGACCTCGAACAGCATAACGAAGAGCCAAACACTCGCCGCCGTGTATGTGTCGCGGGGGAAGCCAGGCGGGAAGTACCAACAGCACCAGTAAATAGTTCCAGCAATGATTCGGTAAGGCAGCTCGCTGAGTATCGTACCCCAGACCATAGCAGTCCAAGAGTAGATCTTAGCACTGCCTTCGCGAGACTCGTAGATGCCGCGCACACTGAGGAAGCGAGGCTGCAGTTGCTGGATCAGTGGAGGTGCGATAGTCAGGGTCATGAAGATGGAGAAGAGTCGGGATTGCATGTCGATTTGGCTGTTTCCGAGGTTCCAGAAAGTGAAGCCGTTGAATAACCCAGTGATTATGTGAAGCATGACCATTCCTTGAACGTAAGGGGGGTCTCGCCAGATAGCCACGAAGCTTCGTTTGACGACTGTGAGCCATTGCTGAGGGTATGGCATGGCATATTCTCGGTCATCGCGAGCCTCGTCGTTCTTCGATGCATCGCGCCTGCTGGAGATGATATCCTGGATCTCTTTGCCGAGCTTCTCGTTCTCTGAGCTCTTCTCCCAGACGTCGCCCCAGTCTTGGCCCTTGTAGTCGGGGTTACCGGCACCGATAGCTTCCAACATGTACTCAGCAGGGTTGGTGTGCGGAGGACATTTGTCGGCGCCGTTGGCTTCGAGGTACTTGATGAGGTTCTGGGAGTCGTGGCCTAGATCGCCGAAGTAGACTGTACGGCCGCCTGATTTGAGAAGTAATAGTTGGTCAAAGTGCTCGAAGAGGACCGCGCTGGGTTGATGGATTGTGCAAAGGATTGCTTGGCCAGCGTCCGCAAGCTGCAGTCGAGTTAGTCAGTCATCTTAGAATGCCGAGATTTGTGGACTTACCTTGCGCAAGAAGCGAACAATGTTGAAAGCAGCACCAGAGTCAAGGCCGGAAGTAGGTTCATCAAGAAACATGAGCAGTTCAGGTTTGCTCGCAAGCTCCACGCCAATCGTGAGACGCTTCCTCTGTTCCTGGTTAAGTCCGTTTCCAGCCGTACCGATAGCTGCACCAGCGATGTCGCGCATTTCAAGCAGATCAATAATCTTCTCGACGTAGTCGTACTTCTCCTGAATGGGTACTTCCTTGGGTTGCCTCAACCGTGCCGAGAATTGAAGCGCCTCGCGTACAGTTGCTGTAGATTCGTGTACATCCATCTGCTCTGCAAAACCGGTCGAACGCTGGAAGGATTGCGGAAGTGGCTTTCCGTCGACTAAGAAGTCTCCACGAACAACGCCAAAGTCGATGCGCTGGGCAAGGGTGTTTAGCAATGTCGTCTTACCGGCACCCGATGCACCCATCAGCGCAGTAAGCTTGCCGGGTCTGACGAAGCCCTGAACGCCCTTGAGTAACGTTCTCTCGCCTTTCTCGTATGGGATGGTGTAGGTAATGTCTTGGAATGTGAAGATTGTCTCATTCTTTGCCACACCTTCAGCCGTCTTTTCGGAGTCGTCGTTGTCGCTGGAGTGTTTCTCGGTGATAGGCTCGCCATTGCCAGCTTCCTCATCCTTAGGTAGGGTCTTGGTCTCCATCTCTTTCTCAACAGTCTTGGGAACTTGGCCGCGTTTGTAGATAGTGACGGCTCCTCCGCCTTTGTTGGGCTTCTGGATTTCCATACCGAAAGCAGTTAGCGCGACAAAGAAGAGGAAGAAGGCACAGATGAAGCCAAAGTTGCGCCAGAGATGCGATCTGCTGTAGCCAAACGCTGCAGAGATGTAATCCGGACCGGCGACTGTAAGCGATCCAGGCCTGTTGCCTTGAATAGCGCAAGACTGGTACTGCTCCTGGGCACCAGGAATTTGCGGCGCGATGAACGGGGGTACACACTGGATTTCGAGGTTGTAGAACTCGTTTGCTAGGAGACCTTCGAAGCCGTATTGAATGGGGTTGATCCAACGTAGCCACGAAAACCAGGGATGCATCTTCGCCGGGGGGATCAAATAGCCGGTGTATACGACAAGCGCCTGGATTGCAACACCAGTAATCCGAGTTGCGACGTCCAAGGACCCTACCAAAGCTCCAATAGCTCGGAAGAAGGCGTACATCGTCATCGTGATGATCCAGAGGAAGAGGAGTGAAATGAAGAATTGCGATGCTGTTCGCGAAAGATTGGCCATGAAGTATACAACAATGTCGAAGATGAACACCTGAACCAGGACAAGGGGCATGTCGATTAGAGTTTGCGCAATGGCGTAGGCGGCCGGTCGATAGAAGGAGAAGGTCTTGTGCTTCAGTAGAATGGGTCGGGATTCGAAAGCAGACGTAAGCTCAGCGAGAGCGAGAAGGGCGTTGAAAAGTAGCATGAAGAAGATTACACCACCTCGTGGAAACACGCCCAGTGCAGTGTTTGGAAGACTATAGAACAATGACCCGACGATAAGGGCCTGGAAGAAGATGCCACCCCATTTGCCAATAAGAGATTGCGGGTCTCCCACCATGACGCGGAATTGGCGGTCAGTACAGGCAACGACTTGAGCTGGGAACGAGATGGTGAAGTTCTTCTTCTTGGTAGCTTTAGTTCGTGCCTGGTGACGTTCTTCAGCCTGCTTCTTGGTCTCCTTGTCGAACTCATCGATCTCGGCCAGGTTGTCATTGGCTTGCTCGCTGCTGGCAAATGCTTCTCCAAAAGCCGCGCCAGTACGAGGAATGCGATCTTCCCAGCCTTCCTTGATCTGTCGCTCGTGATCATCAGTTACGGACGTCAAGAAGTCACTGGTGGTCCAGCGCTCGGGTTTGACGAAGCCAAGATTCTTGAAATACTCCGCGGCCTTCTCGGTAGGCCCGAAGTAGCAGCAGCGGCCTTCGTGAATCAAAAGAACCTTGTCGAAGAGGTCGTACAACGACTCGCCTGCCTGGTAAAGCGCAACGGCAGTAGAGATCTGAGCCATGTTCGTGAGAGACCGAAGACTCTGAACGTATTCGAGAGCGGTGCTTGCATCGAGACCTTTAGTCGAGTTGTCCCAGGACTGTACCGATGCCTTGGTCACCATGGCCTCCGCGATCGAAACACGCTTCTTCTCACCACCAGACACACCACGAATCAGTTCGTTGCCAACCTTTGTACCCAGGGTGTGCTCAATCCAGAAAAGCTTGGTGACTACACGAAGGAACTCGTTGACATAGTCGTTGCGGGACTCGCCTTCCTTTCGGGACTCTTTGCCGGGCGTTCTCGTCTTCAACGCGAATCTGAGTGTGTCTTTGACCTTGAGCGTCGCGTAATGGAGGTCCTCCTCGGGGTTGTAAAGCACCTCCGAACGGTACTTCTTGCCCATCTCGTCCGCGTCAGTACCGCCATACGAAACGTCGCCTGTGATCTCTTCGTAGCCGTATCGTTGGTTGCCGATCATCTTGAGGAATGTTGAGCAACCTGCCCCAGGTCTTCCGAGAACTAGCACCATCTCGCCAGGTCTTATGCAACCAGAAAAGTCGTCGAGAAGGATGCGGATCGGGGGCTTGCCGCCTGCCTTGCGTGGCCCCTTTGTGAGTAGGTTCTTGAAGAATCTCACTGGGTCTAGGAAAAGACTTCCAACACTCGGCTGCAATGCCGCTCCAATACCCATGCCCTTAACGGTCAAGTGCTTGAAAATTACACCTTGATGTCTCGTCTTCTCCTCTTCTGATGCTTCCTGCCTGGTGTGTCCAAACATCTTTCCCATGAGCTTGTTGATTTCGTCTTCTTCCTCTTGGCTTCGTCCTGTCGCACTAGTATTTGTCTTGCTGAGGCCATTGGCCTGGCTCGTTCTTCGCCTGGACAACGCGCGGAACAGGTCGTCTTCGGTCATGGGTTTCGAGTTCTTCGACTGGAGGCCGGGCCTCTTGGCGGTTTCGGTACGCTTCTCAGATGGCTCGTCTGCCTCATGCTCTGAGTCTGAAGAATCATCGTGGAGAACTACGTGCTCCTCGACTGGGCCTCCTGATGTCGTCTTCTGCAGATAGTCATTGGCTGGGAGAGGCTGGGCCGTAGATTCATCGCTAGAGACAATTCCGGAAGTTAAATGGTCGGTCGCAGCGTCTTGGGAGGGTCGCACATCTGGTGATGGTACCGCCGTGGAATTGCTTGAAGCTGAGAATAACCCTGAGCCTTCTGCACCGTAGTAGCTCCGGCTACTGGTGTGTAAGACATTAGAGATGAACGTATTGTGCGTAGTCGTATTGCTGGAGGTAGCAGACGCGTCTGAAGTAACATGTGATTGTTGTTGCGACGCGTCTTGTGTGTGTTGTTGATCAGAATCCTGGAGCGTTCCTGCCTCGTTGGAAGCCATCGCGAAGTTTCCACAGCCTAGGAAGGCCAACGAAAAGTAGTATGCGCCGTGAAACTACTACGAGAATAATCGCTATCCAATGATCGACTGTAAACAAAGATGGCTAAAAGAAGCCGTTTGCGACGGTCTCAAGGGACTATCCGCGAAAGTTGCGGGCGTTGTGGGGGATCCAAACGGAGGGACAGTACTATAACATAGTTCCCAGTGACAGTTGACTAGAGCGCTTCGCTGCGCGCACGCACTTGTAACGTGCCTCATGTTTGCGACGCGTCGATAGTTCAATGTTGAAGTGGTGATGTCATGTTGATGTTAGATCCCCAGATCGGTAAATCGGAGTTTAGCCTCGCATCCAACCCGAGAGTGATTCGACGCCTCCTTGATCGATGCACGATCTGGCACATCCGCCATGCGATTTGTGGAGGCGCTAGGTGCCCGCGGGGTGCGGAGAGTTGCTGGTGCGTGGGCGTTGGATATGTTCAGGTGCGTCAAAAGCATGCGAACGCGCGAAGCGTTCGATATCCGCTTCCTTGTTGTGTCTGCTTTATCCTGAGTAATGGGTACACTGCATATTACAGCGCCTGAGCACTGATGGGTAATGTCGAAGTCTTGCTTGATGCAAGGGCGTTCCGAGGAGCAATATGTCGTTGCGTCAGGTAGGGGAAGCCAAGCAGTGCTTGTCGTCTCGGCCACTTGGCCTCGCTTCCACTTTCGACCGACGCAGATGGCTACTTTCCTTATCTTGTCTTCGTGCCGCGACTCATCGATTGCAATTTCGCGAACCCTTTCTGCTTTGCTCATGTTGAAAGTCGAGTTAACCTAGAGATGCATTGTTTGGTATGGTTCAGGGCGTGCAACTCCAGGCTTGTCACTCCCATCCCCGCATGAGTTCATTTCCCTTTTGAAGAGGTTCAGAAGACGAGGAGGAGCCGATTGAAGGACAACACGATGCCGCGTCGGGCTGTGTAAGAGGAAACATATTCGTAGAAAGAAGGAACTTGGCAACTTCACCCTAATCTCTTAGTCTCTCTCCAGCACAATGTAGAAAAAGGCACACTTGACAGCAATTCCCATTTCACCAATTCTGATAACTACTTGGAATTCTACTTTGTATGCAGCAGCGTCGTTCCAGGCCCACAGTCAAATTCAGAACGTTAATGTGATTTGATCGGAGACTACAGCCCTTCGCATCCTTCAGAACTCCGTCACTTCCGGGAATTCTACACAGATCCTTCCCTCTTTCAGCACCCCGCAGTATCAAGACGTGGCGCAGCCATATCAGGCAACCACTACGGTTGTCAGCAGACGAATTTGTATGAGACCCAGAAAAGTTTACAACCCAACATCTTTGCGAAACGCCACCACAGCGCATCAACAACTGTCTGATTTTCAAACAGTCATCCCAGAATGGCACAGACAGGCGGCACATACCATCGCGAATCGTCATGGTCTTATAATATAAGCACAGGCGGCAAGCCCATACTCGGAACTCGTCCGAACAGTAAAGAACATGGTGCAACTCCCAGTCAATACAACAACTACTATACCTTGACTGACCCACCACATCAGTGCCTGATGCGACCCCATCGAAACCAAGACACGACAGTGAGAAAGTCAACGACACGAGAATCAGCGAAGACTGGGAAGTTGTCCAATGGCCCATTGCACAACCCACTGTGGAGCCCGTCGAAGAGCCCATCGTAGAAGACACGGGACCAGAGGAACCAGGCTACCGTAGAGTACGCAGTCAGTTCACATTCGACGTCGGCTGGGGAAGCTGGAGGACGACTTTATTCAAATGGGACATGAATGCGAGGTTCAAAAAATCGTGATAGGACGTTTGGATTGGGTTAGGTAGAGATGTTGTAAACGAACCATGGTACGCTACACCAATATACACCAAATTCACCACCTCAGACCATAGTTCAGCTCACACTGGATATGGTAACTGAGTCATTAAAGTTTCCATACATTGAAATTTACACTCCTTTCTCGGTTTTTCCTCAAAGCTTTTACAATCTACGACCATACCTAGTTACCCCTCCGCGTAGACCAACGTTTGATCTACCATCCAGACGACTACTATCCCATTAAGTACAATTACAACAACTACCTTCGCAACGTCTCCCATCCAAAACATCTTCGCAGAAAAACATGTACACACCGGCGCAACCCTACCAAGCCCCAAACTTCAACACAATCCTTAACGACCCCGCAAAACACATCGAAAGGATCAAGATGGCCTATCGAACTTCCACCTCGTCTACATCCACATCAGCCTCAACATCAACAATAGGCTCACACCGATCCACGACTTCATGGACTTCAACTTCATACCCATCACCTCCCCCCTCACCACCTTCCACACCTTGATCAACATCAAC
Organism: Alternaria infectoria; assembly: GCF_024043175.1. Classification (NCBI taxonomy): domain Eukaryota; kingdom Fungi; phylum Ascomycota; class Dothideomycetes; order Pleosporales; family Pleosporaceae; genus Alternaria; species Alternaria infectoria. The sequence goes on from NW_026250710.1 coordinate 300,459, forward strand.
ATCATCAAGATCAACATCATCCCCCAAATGCAGCACCCCTGCATCATCAGCACAAAGACCCAAACCAGGACTAGTATTAGACTTGGAAGGGAGACTTTGGACGACATACGCACGGTCCAAGGCTTTCACGAGGTTAGCGCCGCCGGTTTCGAACAGGAGTGGGTGGGAGAGCGTGTAGTAAGGTAGTAGGATAGGATAGGATAGGATAGGATGGGGGAAAGCTGGATTGGGGTAGGGAAGTAGAAGTATGACGGATATGTATGATGTATTGGACGAATGAATGAATACGCAATAGCGTGGTTTTACTGTTAAGAGGAACAATATCTTCAGACCATTGAAATGTACATCACGAAAGAATGAATGAAATAGAACAGATATTGTCATGGAAAGGTATTCATTTCGCTTTTGCGCTATCCCTTCCGTCTCTCTTCCAATGTTCTTTTTTGACCGCCGCCAATGCAGCTATAACAGCGCCCATGACAAACCCAGCGCTTGACGCCATAACATCCCTAATCGTAACAAAAGACATGACATTATCTACACATTTTCACCTTCCCTACTATCCAAGCTCAACCTCTCCTCGAGACGCACATCTACTTGGCGTTCTCAGGGCGGAGGGAGCGGACAGCCTTTCCAGCGCGCCAGATCTCCAGGTCGTCAATCTCCTTGAGCTCCTGGTTGTACTTCTCGCGGTAGTCAGGCTGGCTGTTGTACTCGAGGGAGCGCTTGGTCTCGCTGCCGTTCTCGACCGAGGTGTAGAGGTCGTCGAAGACGGGCTTGAGGGCCGCCTTGAAGCGCTTGCTCCAGTCGATGGCACCGCGGCGGGCGGTGGTGGAGCACGCGGCGTACATGTAGTCCATGCCGTTGGCGCCGATCAAGGGGTACAGAGACTGCGTGGCCTCCTCGACGGTCTCGTTGAAGGCCTCGGAGGGGCTGTGGCCGCGCTCACGGAGAACCTCGTATTGTGCGAGGAACATGCCGTGGATTCCGCCCATCAGGCAACCACGCTCGCCGTACAGGTCGGAGTAGACCTCCTTCTCGAAGGTGGTCTCGTACATGTATCCGGAACCGACGGCTACACCGAGGGCGACGGCCTTCTCCTTGGCCTTGCCGGTGACGTCTTGGTAGACGGCGATGGACGAGTTGATACCACGGCCCTCGCGGAAGAGGGTGCGGACAGTGCGGCCGGAGCCCTTGGGGGCGACGAGGATGACGTCGATGTCGGTGGGGACTTCGACCTTGGTGAGGTCCTTGAAGACGGGGGAGAAACCGTGGGAGAAGTAGAGAGTCTGATTTTGTTAATTCCAATTCAAGTCAAATTGACGAGTATTGCTTACCTTGCCCTTGAGCTGGGGCTTGATGGCGGGCCAGGTCTCAGACTGAGCGGCATCTGAGAGGAGGTTCATGACAATGGTGGCCTTGCCAATGGCCTCGTCGATGTCGAACAGGTTCTTTCCGGGAACCCAGCCATCGGCCTCGGCTTCCTTCCACGAAGCACCGTTCTTCCGTACACCGACAATGACGTTGAGGCCGTTGTCGCGCATGTTGAGACCCTGGCCGTGACCCTGAGATCCGTAGCCAATCATGGCCATGGTGTCGTTCTTGAAGTACTCAAGAAGCTTCTCCTTTGGCCAGTCATCACGCTCTGTTTGTTGTCAGCTTTGATCCTAATGCACCAAGAATGGTCAAACTCACCGTAGACAGTCTCCTTGGTTCCGGCAAAGTCAATGGTCTTGACACCGCGGGTCTGCTGGAACTGGCTTGTAACAGCCGCGCGGGGAGCAGCCTTCTTAGCACCAGCACTCAGAGCAGACACAAAAGTGCGCTTCTGAGCGGGAGTGGAAGCCAATTGGCGAGCGGTTTGGCGCAGAGCGCGGGTAACAGGTCTTGAAGCCATTGTGAATGTGTGTGAAAGGGGTATCTTGGGGTCAGAATTGTTCGGCGGGGATATGGGCTTTTAAACACGCTGGGCTCGATCGTCAACCCACCCAGAATTTCGAGTTGGGGAGCTTGGACCAGGCCGATTATCGCTGCCCCAGACCGACCGTTCGCGTCCTCGGCCAATCACCGCACGCTGTCAGAGTGCTAGCAGGGGCCCGGAGGGTCGTCGGGGAGGAATGCGTGTCTCCGAGAGCGGTTCTGATGATATGAGGCATCGCTGGACCCAGTCATAGTGGATAGTGCGTGGCGGCTGATGACTTGGTGAGGTTGACCGTAGTCTAAGCGGGCCTATTTACTACGAGGTAACGTTGCGCATTACATTTTGCGTGTAGCTCTCACAGCCTGGGTAGACGGACACAGATTCAGCATGGCGGTGACGCAATCTTTGAGCAAACATCGCAGTCACAGTAAAGTATCACGAACGGGTAAAACCACTTATGTGCGCAAATGTGCAGTCATATTGTATGAGATCTTGGAAGACTATATTGCGCCCGTATGATACCCATGCACCCTCTACATGATGCGCCAGACCATACATGCAGTCGCTAATGTATTGACATGTTCACCTCCAGCCTTCTCCCATTCATCAACCCTGTCCTGTAGTGAGCCCGTGACTCGGTCTCATATCATTGTAATGCATCCGTCCGTAGAGGGGCATTTCGAAGGACTGCTGCGTGAAAGCTTGTGTTGTTCTGATCCTATGCGATGAAGCTCATTTGAGCACGCGATCGAAGTTCTGTCCCTTGACTGTGCCGCCGCCGAGCGATGCGCGCACGTTGCGCTTGAAACCCTCTCGGTTCTGCTTGAGGTCTTCGGCGGCCTCTTTGTTCAGCGGGTCCGACGCGTTCGGCTCGAGGAAGAGAAACTGTGATCTGTCAACATACTGTTCATGTGTCTAATAACCTGGAAACATACCTGTAGCCCAACAACAACCGCGTTCAAGTTCAACACCGGTTTCCAGTCCTCTCGCAGAATATTCAGGCAGACGTTTCCCTCAAGATCGATGTTCGGGTGGTAGATCTTCTGTGTGCACTTGACTTTTGGCGGGTCGTGAGGGAAATTCTGGTTGATCTTGAAGTCAAATCTGAAGCGTCCGCCCTTGTACATTCCCTCGTCAGGGTCGATCGTGAGCTCGAAGTTTAGGATATCGTCGGGGTTGGGGAAGTGCGTCTTCATCGTTGTGCCGAGGGATAACTCTTCAAGATCTATGTCGCGTTAGCTTTGCAAGAGATATGGTATGTAGTCGAGAGATGACCGTACCTTTTTGTGTTCGCAGCTGAGCTGGGGTTACCTTCTTCTTCTTGCTCGACGCAGCTTGTGCAGCCTCATCCTGCTGCTGCTGTTTCTTCTGCAGAATTGTTAGCCGTCTTGCATTACCACGCGACACTAGACTTCCAAAGACCTACCATAGACCATATTTTCATCATCTTGGCGGTATTGTATGCGGCGTTCGGGCTATTGCCTGTATAAATGTAACCGCGTTGGTGTGCTGGAATGCGCGCGCGTGAGGGTCGCGGGGCAAACGGCGAGAGGTAGGGGACTAGGTGGCGGTTGGGTGATAGGGAGAGGCTAGTAGAGAAGGCGGCGAGTGCGAGGGCCTGCGAAAGTACGAACGCCAAACGAAAGAAGGGCTAGAGATATTATACGTGAGAGTGAACCTTGGGAGATAAGTTGGGCAGGCTGCCACGATCCTCGGGCGTCCGTGCTGCGACGAGGGGTCCAACCATGGTTTCTCGGCGATGCCCACTTTACGGCTTAGTCACCCATGGTTCTCAGCCTCCCATCTACAGACTCACGATACTCGCACGTAGAGTCGGAACATAGTCACAGCAGCCATGGCAGCCCCAGTACGAGACGCGTTACACTTTCCAGCTTCTGACAGCCAGCACATAGAAGGCTACCTACCGCATGACTCGCCTACATCGCCCCGAGCTCACCAATACGTTCCTAAGCCCTTCGTCACATTAACCTTCGCTACTTCTCTCGACAGCCAATTAGCCATCGCACCCGGTGTGCAGACAGCGTTGTCTGGCCCGCAATCCAAGGCCATGACCCATTTCCTCAGATCAAGACACGATGCTATTCTGATCGGGGCCGGAACAGCTATTGCCGACAACCCATCACTAAACTGCCGAATCGAAGGCGTAGGTGGCTATGGTGGAGAAGGGCTCGTTGGACAACCAAGACCAGTTGTCGTTGATCCTCACGGTCGCTGGCAGTTTAGCGAAGAGAGCAAGGTGATGAGATTAGCCAAGGAGGGCAAGGGGAAGGCACCTTATATTGTGACCTGCGTGGAGCCATCTAATACTCAACGAAAGATACTCGAAAGCGTAGGTGGCGAAGTCCTGGTTCTGGGACTCTCTCCCGAAGACATTGCTGCATCTGGTTCGTCATGGCATATCATTCTCGATGCTTTGGCGCACCGAGGCATAAAGAGCGTGATGATCGAGGGCGGTGGTTTTGTCATCAATGATATACTGGGACCTGGTCCCGCCTATTCGCTGGTCGACTCGGTGATCGTTACGATTGCTCCTACGTGGCTAGGAAGAGGCGGTGTACAGGTGTGTCCGGATGGCGGCTCGGGACGACTGCCCATAACAAGATTGACTGGAACGAGATGGATTCCACTCGGAGAAGACGTGGTGCTTTGTGGGCGGCCAAACAAGGCGCTTCGGTAGCATAGTAAGACATTAGATAGTAGGCAAATTCTAGCAATTCCTCGTCTAGTTTATCCATGGCAGCTCGTCTGATACTGTGCCCTGAAACAACTCCTTGACACTATCCTCCAAGTCTTTGAAGTGCTTAGCTGCTTTGCTGGCGTCCCATCCGCGTAGCTGTCTCTTCCCGCCCAAAAGATCTCCGGTACCCATAGGGTCATTCTCCCACGCCGCATATCCGTTCTCTTCTTCCCCACGAAGCGTGCTCTGTAATGCGTCATTCGCCATGGGCGGATCTATGCCCTGTACCAGAATTCGCTCTTTCGGCCATCGAATAGTTGGAGCATGCAATTCGAGGAGCCGCTTCGACTTGAAAGCATGCGTGATTACCCGAATTTGTTTCGGATAGTTGCCGGTAGCCTTCCTGAAAAGCAGGATACTGAACAGCAGATTCTGGAGTGAGTCGGTGGCTTGTTCCTCTAGTAATATATACCCCTTGTTGTATAATCTATGTAAATGGTCAGAATACGTTCTTGAAGTCTTTGCTATCTGCATTTGATTCATTCAACAGCACGTCAAATGACGCGATTTGACATTGCGAGCATTGTATCAGAAACGTACCTATGAGTTCTTCCTCCACCCCTGTGACCTTCTGCCAACTCTTCTGCGAGCGCTGCATGGTAGTATGAGCGTGCCTCGGTCTTCAGAGACTCCGCTCGTTTAGTAGCTCCGCCACTGAGAACAAGAATGCTCGAAGGAGGATGCTCTGCGTCCGTTCCCACAGTCAAAGCATCGATACCAGCTTTGATGTGGGCCAAGAACGTCTCATGCTCGCCTGGCTTGCCTGTCGCTTCATCTGACTTTTGAAAGGGCGCCAGCAACCAATGCGGCTCGTAGTGAGGACTACACAGTGGGAAGTTGGGCTCATCTGCATTCGGAAGGAAGATGGCGTGGCAGCAAACGATGATGAGATTCTCCGCGCTAGGATAGCTTGGTGACGGTATTGCGTGATCAGGATGCACAAAGTTTGGGTTCTCAGGTGTTTGCCATTGAGTTGTATTGTCGTGACCTTCAGCTATTGGAGATGTGGTTGCCGTGGATGGTGGTGAAGCGCCAGACTTGGATTTGGGCAGATCCACTAACGGTGCGGCTGAGGCCATGGCGGCTCGTACCGCTGAGTGGATATGCGGGTCGAAGAGAAACTGTGTAGAGCTTCGTAGGTGGTTAGTGAATAAGATGTACAATTGTTGTAGTTACAACTATTGCGACTAGTATTTCGATGCGGGGCAGTAGCAGCGGGTATGACGCCAGCCAAGCGGGTTAAGTAACAAGGTGTTGTTTTTCGAGTATGAGGAAGACTACACGAGTGGTGTGGATGCACATGGAGAATACAAGTTTTCGTTTTGTTGAGGCGCTGGTGACGGAAGGTGCGGCCTGCTGCTCCCCGCGCGATAAGGTGCAAATAGGCAGGAGCGTTCGCCAACTTCGCTGCCAAAAAAGCGATTTGGGGAAGATGTGTATATGTCGCTACCTGAGTTGGAAGGAACTCCCTAGCTTTGGAGGTATACATGGATGTAAGAGGCGGCTGTAGCACGTGACGTGATGACTCGGGGGAGCTGCGCAGACTGTTGCTCAGCATAGGCCAACCTGTTCTATGCATGTTGTTGTGCATATGTTAAAGAAATAGAACAACGCAGGCTCATATCCAACCAAGGATCGTAATGGAAGATCTGACTTTCGACGTCGTCTCAGAAGATATGTGGTACCGACGCCGATGCCAAGCTGTCAGCGAGATCGAGTATGTGGCGGTTGAGATGTGAGACCCAGCAGAGATGAAGGGTCCTGGGTCCAGGGACAACTTTCCAACGGCGGCCCACAGCGACGGATAGGAGACTCACCACAGGCCTGGACCCTGCCACCGCACCGCCATCACGCGAACCCGGCAGCCAAACGCAGCACTGCAATAACGCTGGCAAAACGGCAGGCAAAAACGACGTGGCAAGGTTTGTAGTGGTGGCATGGGAACGGCCCTATTTAGAAATCAATCGCTCCGACTACAGGTTCGTATACAGGTCGGTAGGCTGGGTTACAGTAGCAATGCATGCAACCCTTTGCAGAGAACTAGGAGATCTCTCTGAGTGGATCCGCCTGCGGAGCAACCTTGAAAGCTGGCTGACGTCGGCCGTGCGACCCCTAGCTTGAGACAGAGACGCGCAGCCGTGCAGAAGGGGACTTTGAGCATTTCAGCCACTCGACGGCAACGGGCGTTGTATGCACGTCGTAGGAGTAGTCTGCGTAGGGCGAGTCAGGCCATCTACATGATAGTATCATAGTATGCCGGCAATAGCGATGTTGGTAGACTTTGGTGAGGCTGAGCAAGCAAGCGGCCAGGGCCTGTCTAATTTTAGAGGTCGTGGCCGGCTAGCGCCACACTGACAGACGACGGAGACTTCATGTGCTTCGGTCGTGTGCTTCACCGCCAGCAGGTTTTGCGGTTGCCGTCGAATTCAAGTAGGAGCGATCGCCCGTTGTTGAAGCGTCTCCACGAATGCATTCTTGTTAAAGGAGTGCCCAGCTGCATCCGAAACGCGCAGCTTACACGGCGACGACGAATAGAAGCTGGCTAAGCCGTGTTTCAGAGACGGCGGTTTTCCTAGCGCACCTTCCCCCATCCCACCACAAGGGGTATAGCGCGCGTCCCTTCAGCTTTCTCAGCCCTGAAGCGCCCCAGACATTCCATCCACCTTTATCAAGCGACACCCCGAGTTGTGCGCTGCCGCCTTTCTGACATCTCAACCGTTTATACCCCTACCGCCTATTCCTTTTTCCCTTCAACTCCGCCATCTGCAGCGCCGGCCCGTGGACTGCAGCACGTCATGGCGTACAACAATAACCAAGGTTATAACCTTGGAGACCCGAACACCGGCGTAGGCGCCCCTGATGATATGGAGCAAGGCACGACATACTGACAGCGTCCGCAGTACGACCGCACCCACGATGAGGAGGAAGTAGGCCGCTCGCTGCTGCACGAGAACCCTACCGGCGCCCACCCGGACCCTTTCTACGGCAACCCTGAGGTCCGCCCGCACTCCACCTACAGCTTGACCGAGTCCTACGCGACCGACAGGCCAACACAATACCCCGGCGAGGCCCACGCTGGCACTTCCTACTCGGCGTCCGGTGGCTACGACGCGCAGGGCGACTTCGGTGCTCCCCAGCGGGCCCCATCACCATACCAGAGGAGCGAGACCAGCTCGACCGAAGCATGGAGGCAGCGACAGCAGCCCGGCGGAGGTGCCGCAGGTGGCCTCAAGCGTGGTATGACCCGTAAGGTCAAGCTTGTCCAGGGTTCCGTTCTGAGTGCCGACTACCCCGTCCCCTCTGCCATCCAGAACGCCATCCAGGCCAAGTACCGCAATGACCTCGAGAGCGGTAGCGAGGAGTTCACCCACATGCGCTGTAAGTCCCACGTTCTGTATTTCCCCTTCAGGTCTGACAGCCGCTAGACACTGCTGCGACATGCGACCCCAACGACTTCACCCTCAAGAACGGTTACAATCTGCGTCCGGCCATGTACAACCGCCACACCGAGCTGCTCATTGCCATTACCTACTACAACGAAGACAAGGTCCTTACTGCCCGTACTCTGCACGGTGTTATGCAGAACATCCGCGACATTGTCAACCTGAAGAAGTCCGAGTTCTGGAACAAGGGCGGTCCGGCCTGGCAGAAGATCGTCGTGTGCTTGGTTTTCGACGGTATTGACCCCTGCGACAAGGGTACTCTTGACCTGCTCGCAACCGTTGGTATCTACCAGGACGGTGTCATGAAGAAGGACATTGACGGAAACGAGACCGTTGCTCATATCGTAAGTATTGATCAAACGCTAGTCTATCCGTAATTCGCTAACAACTCAGTTTGAATACACCACGCAACTTTCCGTTACGCCCAACCAGCAGCTCATTCGCCCCCACGATGACAGCGCCAGCACACTTCCCCCCGTCCAGATGATGTTCTGCTTGAAGCAGAAGAACAGCAAGAAGATCAACTCCCACAGATGGCTCTTCACTGCTATCGGTCGCATTCTGAACCCCGAAGTCTGCATTCTGCTCGATGCTGGTACAAAGCCCGGTCCCAAGTCCCTTCTCGCTCTCTGGGAAGGTTTCTACAACGACAAGGATCTCGGTGGTGCTTGCGGTGAGATTCACGCTATGTTGGGTAAGTTTTCCTCCGATTACAGTATCTCGGTCGTATGAGATATGATGCTGATAGCGAAAACAGGCAAGGGCTGGAAGAACCTCCTTAACCCGCTTGTGGCCGCGCAGAACTTCGAGTACAAGATCAGTAACATTCTCGACAAGCCGCTGGAATCCTCCTTCGGATACGTCTCTGTGTTGCCTGGTGCTTTCTCGGCCTACCGATACCGTGCTATCATGGGCAGACCGCTCGAGCAGTACTTCCACGGTGACCACACACTCGCCAAGATCCTCGGAAAGAAGGGTATCGAGGGCATGAACATTTTCAAGAAGAACATGTTCTTGGCCGAAGATCGTATTCTTTGTTTCGAGCTTGTCGCCAAGGCTGGATCCAAGTGGCATCTCACCTACATCAAGGCCTCCAAGGGTGAAACCGATGTGCCTGAGGGTGCTGCCGAGTTCATCGGTCAGCGTCGTCGTTGGTTGAACGGTTCCTTCGCTGCCGGTATTTACTCCCTGCTCCACTTCGGCCGCATGTACAAGAGTGGCCACAACCTCGTCCGCATGTTCTTCCTGCACATTCAAATGTTGTACAACGTCTTCCAGACCATCATGGCCTGGTTCTCCCTGGCTTCCTTCTGGCTTACCACCGTCGTTATCATGAGTCTTGTCGGCACCAAAACCGATACGCGAGACGCCTGGCCCTTCGGAAACACTGTCACGCCCATCTTCAACGTCATCGTCACCTATCTCTACCTCGCATTCCTGGTCCTACAGTTCATTTTGGCCTTTGGTAATCGTCCAAAGGGTTCCAAGTGGTCTTACCTGGTCTCCTTCTGCGTCTTCGGTCTCATCCAGTTCTACATTGTTATCCTGTCTATCTACCTCGTTGTTCAGGCTTTCACGAACCCGTCCTCGCAGAAACTCGATACTTCATCACCGGAAGCATTCGCCTCGTCCTTCTTCTCGTCGAGCGGTGTCGGTATTATCATTATCGCTCTTGCGGCTACCTTCGGTCTCTACTACGTCGCCTCGTTCCTCTACATGGACCCATGGCACATGTTCACCTCGTTCCCTCAGTATCTGCTCATCATGTCCTCCTACGTCAACATCCTCAACGTCTACGCCTTCTCCAACTGGCACGATGTTTCCTGGGGTACCAAGGGTTCCGACAAGGCAGATGCGCTTCCTTCAGCGAAGACGGAGAAGGGAGCTGACGGCAAGCACAACGTTATCGAGGAGCCGGATCTGCCACAAGCCGATATCGACAGCCAGTTCGAGGCCACCGTCAAGCGTGCTCTCGCTCCTTACGTACCACCTGTCGAGAGCGACGAGAAGACTCTGGAGGACTCTTACAAGTCTTTCCGTACCCATTTGTGCACAGCCTGGATTGGTTCAAACGCCACACTTGCGGTTGTCATCACCCAGGACAACTTTGACCGCTTCGGTTTCTCTGTAAGTTACTTGAAGTTCTTGTCTCGATCATCCTACTAACTCAATTACAGTCAAGCGCCTCCGGCAGAACCGCGCATTTCTTCCAGGCCCTTCTTTGGGCTACCGCCGCGCTCGCCATTGTCCGTTTCGCCGGATGCTTGTGGTTCCTTGGTCGCACTGGTCTCTTCTTCTGCGTGAGGAAGAGGTAGAAACACCGAACCCACTCAAAACACTCATCCTTCGCGGCAGCAGCCATCTTTTGCTAATCAATCATGTTGGCGTTACTCGGTGTCTTGGACCTCAGCGCAAGCTAAGGAGGCTATACGTGGTCTTTCTATGACTCTTTGTCATGTACAAAAAAATCACCTTTGCACATCTACGATGCGGATTGGCAAGATCATGACCTGCTTGTACTATCTGTGTGTTCTATAGCTATAACGGACAACCTTTTGAAATGTCTGGGCGCCTATTTGAATCGGATTGGGGAATGGAGGAAGATATACCGATTATCACATTTGCACGATTAGCTGGGCTTGCGGGTCTTTTTTTTGCTAGATTGAATACTAGAATATGTTTCAAAAATCGTTTGCGTGTGGCATATGCTCGTGTGCTGCTCAGACCTACGCCCCTACGTTTAGCCTTCGACTCTTCCGTTACTCATATTTTGTCGGCCAAGGCTGTGACTAGGGTTTGAATGGTAAGTCACACAACGTCCCTATGTCCTGCCCAGCTAGCTGATCATAGACAAGATCATATGCATTTGCTAGCCTGTCGCATGTCTACTCAAGCTTGATATACCACTCCCCATCCCTCTGCTTCCCTCTCCCAGTATCCAGTACTGGTACATCACCCCACAACTCACTATAACCCAACCCCGCGTACCGCTCCTCTCTATCACTCGTCCTAGCCAGAGCGAACACCGCGCTGCCAAAATCAGAAGACGGCTGTCCCGAAGTACCTGGTGGTACACCCAACTCGTTCCTTATAGTGGGAATGAGTGTGCGCTGCCACATCAAATTCGTATTCGCATCCGGTTTCAGGACTTCCGCATACGTTTTCATCGTTGCATGGTCGGTGCTGTGTGAATCAAGGGCAGCGATGCCGCTGGCGCCGGCGTTGGAGCAGATGAGTGTCGTGTTCTGGGTTGTTACCGTGCCCTGCGGGAAAGATGCTTTGTTTCGGCTTGCTTGGATGGAGAGTTCAGAGCTATGTGCGTGTGTTGGCAAGACTTCACCGTACTTATCGCCGCGGCCTTGGATCGCAAAGCCACCTTGAACGGCCTGGATATTAACCGTACCAGACCCGGTATTAGTGAAGCGGTGCCAGCGGATGTACCAATCTGGCCAGCGCGAGCAAGGAGCTACGATGTGTGTTTGCACCGTGATGTCGGCGTCGGCCCAGGGCTTCCATGTGCTCGTCAAGCATGGTATGTCCTCTACAAATTCGTCGTTGCGCATCAGTTGTGCAGTAGCAAAACGATGGTTTGTGACCTTCCATGGTACCCGCCATGTCTCGCCACAGTCTTTACTCACTGCGAGTGTACTGTCTGGAGCGATTTGCTGTATCAGCGTACCAGTAGGCACGCTGAAACCAAAGTGCGATGAATAAGCGTATCTTCCGTATTTGGCTTCTGTGGCTTTGAGCGGCCAAGGACAGAACTGGCCCATGGAGAGGAGGAAATGGTGGTTTGGCCGGTTGGATAGGATATGCATAGCCGGTTTAACTGGCATAACTGCCACATCTGCACTGGGTAAAGGTTTCTCCTCCGCAGTCCAGAACGGATGGTCTTCCCGTAGTCCCAGTGCTAGGAAAGATTTCATAGCCCAGTAAGGAGATTGCGGGCTGTTGTAGTCTTCGCTCATGTACATGTTGGGGTAGGTAAAGCCTATTGTCAGAGTGCCGTCGATGTTGAACATGTCGTCTTTCTTGCTCCACCAGCGGAAGTGCCGGAGCAAAAGTCCTTTGATAACGCCCCAGTCGTTGAGGGGTTCCGGGAGCTCGAGCTCGGCGAAAGCGACGACGGACCAGAATCCAGCGAATGCGAAACGGTACGTCAGACTGCGGCCGAAGGGTATAGCGGCACCTGGGGCGCGTTAGTCAGTGTTGGAGTGTTGGGTGTCTGCGGTAGGCATTCAAACATACCATTCGTGTCAAAGTACCGCCAGAACGACACTGCAAATTCCTTCGCTCTACCCCGAAACCTTTCGCACCGCTCTGGATCTAGATCGTGTGCCATCTTTGCATAGATGAGCTGTGAGAATTGGATTGCAAAGCTGCCGGAATAGTAATCTGCTTGTCGTCCCTCGTCGCTCCAGACGCCATCTGCTGCCCAGCCATCTCCTCGGTAGAATTGCTCCATAAGATCCAAATCCGCTTTCATCGCATCTAGTACATGCTCTTTGGGTATACCGCATACTTTGATCAACGCTAGGTTAGTCATAACGCGGAACCACAGCCAATTTGTCGTGGGGAAGTCTTTGCCATTGATAGTCCCCAGCCACTCCGTAATATTCCTCTTCGCTTCTTCAGACTGCGAATGGAACATGGTCTCTGGAGCTGATAGTAGCGCGAACGAGATGATCTCCATTTCCACCATTCGTTGATCGCGTAGTACGACGGGACCCCAGTACTCTTCGTGATGTGGATTGGTACCATTGGCCAGGCCTATGGCGTATGGTTTGATGAGCTCTTCGTACTCGTCTTTAGACACAATGTTCGAGTGCATCAGCGCGCCGACTGCCCATAGCGGTCGGGCGTATCCTTCAAGCTGGGCGGCGACATCGTCGAAATGGGTGCCGGTTGATAATGGGAGTTTGATCCGGGCGCCATGGGGTGATTGATATGGCTTCAGTGCGCGAAGAAGTGCTATTGATGCGGTTCTGAAGTCGGCGTGGGTCTTGAACGGGTTGTTTGAGAAGCCGTTTAGCGGAGGCATGGTGTCTTGAGCGTTGTCAAGAGCCTTTGACGCGTGACCCGAATCCTGATAGTTCTCTCAAACGAAGGCCATGCAGTCGCAGCTCTGTTTGTTCCATAGTCTCCTGAGTCTGGTGGTTCTATGGTGTGACCCGTCTTGGGCGACACCAGTGGATGCGAAAGACGTGTGCCTCTTCGCATCCGAACTTCAATAGGTAGCGCATCCGAAAGATATATCGCTACCGCGTATCGCCATAGGCTCCCGTCCCGTATTGATGAAATCGGGTGGCTTCCGGGGTGGAGTGATGGTGATCAGCCGAAAGGAGGGTTAGACCGCGCGGGGCCCGCGTGTGGAGTAATTATCGATTTATCCCGATGCCCGCCGCTCGCTGCATCCTCCACATTTGCTTCTTCTTGATCAGCGCTTTTGCGATGTCGTGCTGATGTCGGCTGGGTGGACCAATTACTCGGTTGGCAATGGTAGCCAGGCAGGCGAGGACGACGGTCCCGTCTCGGTGGGCGGTGACACGCCCGCGTGCGTTAGCTGCAAGCAACGCAAGCTGCGATGCTCGCGCGAGACACCCTCGTGCTCGCATTGCTTGAGGCTGTGTGAGTTTTTCTGTCAATTGGCGCTATTTCGCGTCGCTACCTTGCGTCGCTAATGTGCCATAGCCTCTGAATGTGTTTATCAGCCAAAGAACAAACCTGGCCTTAAGCCCGGAGCTGTTGAGGCGTTGACCCGCCGCGTCGGTATGTGGTCCTCCTTCTACGATGAACTCAATCTTACGCTCCGTAGCCTTTCTGGAGAGGATACTGCTGGATGATGCGGGAAATATCCGGCCGCGGTATAGAGACGATGATACCACCGCGAATGGCCATGCCGTCGCGCATGAGAGCCCCAGTGCTGTAAAAGAACGCGCACCTCGCGTTGAGGAACACGCGCCGTATGTCGCGCCTACTCCCGATTATAGCCACGACCACCAAACCGCAGAGGATGGCTCCAGAGCTTCCGAAGAAGAGAACGGCGTGTCCAATCCGCTGAAAAGAAGATTCGAGATGCCAATTGCTGAGAGTTGGCTTTTCCCCTTCGAAGATGTTGATATCGCGCAGCATTTGCCATCTCAACCACTGCTCGAGAAGGTCGCAGACTTCTTCTGTATCTCATTCCATCATTGGATTCCATATATTCATAAGGCGAGACTCCAAACGCGAGTGCGCCAAGGTTGCCAGGATCCAGGACATGTGTTGGTCCTTCATGCTTTGGTCGCCGTTGCTCTGCGACATATGGACCCCAACGTACTATATCTGGATAACGATCAGATACTCCAGCAGACAAGGGTCTCCCGGATGATTGTGGAAACTCATGCGATGCGCAATGTCACCATCGAAAGCTTGCAGGCCCTCATCTTCCTAGTTTTTGATCTTCTCAATGACGGTCAAACACAAAGAGCGTGGCCGTTAATCGGGTCGCTCACGAGGACTATAGACTATCTCCAACTTACTACTGAGCCATCAACATCGCAGTCGGGATCACTTATGACACCTGTGCGGTTAGTGAAGCCCTCAACCGACTGGACGGAGTTGGAAGAGCGACGAAGATTATTCTGGATCATATTTCTGCTCGATCGGTATTGTTCGGTGTCTACGGGATGGAACACCAGTCTCACAGCAGATGACGTGCATCGTCGGTTACCGGCAGACGGCGGTTTCTTCACCAGAGAAGAGCCGGTGACCACACCCTACTTCGGCATCTGGAACAAAGCCGCCGCTCGCATTGGGCGTTCACTAGCAAACGTGCCCGCGCAATACAACGAAGAGGACCCAGGCGTGGACCACTTGCCCCCAGGAGCCAGTCCCAATTCCGCCAACGGCTACATCGATGCTTCCAAGCTAGGCGCATTCGCATACTGTGTCGAGGCTACCGAGAGCTTGAGTCAAGTGACGACATTCTTCCTTCAACAAAGGATCAATTGGCAAGACAAGGAGCATGCAGTCAGTTGGCTGACACGCTTCAAGGAGCTAGACTTGAGGCTTGTGCAGTGGAAGATATTCTTGCCACCCAGGTGGAAGGACTCCAATATCTCGTCAGACAGGACTGTGGTCGACATGGATCCTAACCTGACTCTAGCCCACATTACGCATAATACGTCTATGATCTTACTGCACCATCCAATCGGATACCCACCCCGCGGATGGAACGACTTCGTCGCATTACCAAAAGAATGCAGTGCTCAAACCTGCGAGCTCGCCGCCGTAGAAACTTCAAACATCGTCGACAAATTTCTCACCCATACGCCCATACCATTCGTTAACGTCCAATTCTCATTCTGCGCCTTCATCGCCGCCAAAGCACTACTCTTCGAACACCAAGCCACCCGCAAACCTCTACGATCAGAATTCCACCGACTAATCCACAACCTCGAGGAAATGGCCGCAAGATGGAAAGGAAAAGGCACAGACGACGCGAAGCCGAATAACCAAGCAGCAATCTACGCAAACCACCTCAAACGACTCCTCGAAGCCTGTCAAAACGACGCAAATTTTCGCTTCGACTTTTACGACCACAACGGCCTAACCCTCGACCCACAAAACTATGCCAGCCCGACTTACGCAGCAACACCACAAGCGCGTTCCAGAAGCCTTGCGCATGAACGTTCTTTGATGAGGAATCACGGACGTACCAACAGCTTCACCAGTTCACACTCAACTCTCAGCCCACGCCGCATCCCGCCTCCAGACATAACCCGGAACACAACCATGCCCTCTCCCAGCAACTACGAGCAACACCACCCGCGTCTCCCAAGCGCGCACGCGATATCACCATCCGGACAGCCGCCACCCCCTATGTACGCATCTCCGCAAGTATCAGCTAGTTACCCGAACCATACCCCATTACAGCAGTATCAACAGCCCGGAAACGGAGTCCCGGTCTCTGGCCCCTCGCTCGCTCCGTACGGTAATACTGGTACGACGGGGAACCAGCATAGCACTCAAGACCAGTCGCTGCTTAATCTGTCGGACGCGTTTATGGACAGTCATTTTCTGGATATGGATCGCGTGATCACATTTGAGGATGCGAATTTCTTTATTCCGGGGGATGCGTTCCGGTGGCAGTAAGCGTGGAATGGGTAGGGTAGGGACGGTGATTATGGGAGATGTGGTGTAGTCTGATAGGTACGTCTATCTCTACCAACGTACCTATCCGGCTATGACCAGCTGTTGGATCGCTTGAAACATCGTGGTATTCAACGATCCAGCAGCTGGTCATAGCCGCATAGGTACGTTGGTAGAGGTAGACGTGCAAAGTCAGGGGATGAGTATAATAGATGCTGAGCTTGTGATAGTTGAAGCAAGTGCTACTTCGACATGATTTTTCATGGATGACTACAAGAAACGCAACCAGGAAGAATGAATACATCAGCTTTTCCAGCCTGTCGAAACCTTCCTTTACACCCTTTGTTCCAGCGACGCCACTCTAGGCTCGCACTGAAGCACCTGTATGAGCGCATGCAACACAAACCGCGCCTCCAGATCCAGGTCCCTCCGGGGGCTCATCGCCTCCTCCACCCTCATCACCACTATAGTCATCATCATCTTCAAACTCAGACTCGTCATCTTCATCTTCGCTCCGAACAGACCCAGACCCCGAGTAGTACCCTTCGCTTTCATCCAACGGCTCTAGCTCGGGCATTGAATCAGACTCATCTTCCGACTCGTACTCAGAGGACAACTCAGACTCATCCTCAGCGTCATCCCGGGTCGGCAATCCCACATCCGGACCCGCCTGCTGCAGAGCCTCAAACGTACGCTGTAGCACTGTCTCCTCCAGCATCATTTGTGCACGCAGGTTTCCTACGTGTGTGAGTGTAATGCGATCCATCATCTCTGTGTATCGAGCATGCGCCGCCTGCATGCCCTCTCCGGATCGAGCTCTCGCTGCCCCCAACCCCACGTCGGTTCGAGCCTCCATGCCCCGAGCAAACCAGTTGAACCATCTTCCGGTTGGTACAGTCTGCGATGGGAAAAACTCGGCGCGACAGAATGGACAGCTGTTTGCCCTGGTGAGCCAGCTCTCTAGACAATTGCGGCCGAAGATGTTGTTGCAACAGGTGACCTTGACGGGGGAGTGATCTTCATTTGGTTCAGCGGGTGCGCTGTTGGCGGCGATGGGGTCGTTGTCTTCGGCGGAGCTGTCAGTGATGGTGGTGCCGTTCTGTGCAGCTTCGCCTGAAGGGCTCGCGGATGAGGCTTCAGGCTCGTGAGGCTGAAGATCCTCACGACAGATAGGACAGGATGGATCGGAGGGCGGCATGGGACATGCCTTCATGTCCGAAGCGACGAAGGCTGCTTTGGAGTCGTAGAGAGGCATTGTTGGTCGTAATGCTGGTGCTGGTACTGATTTGGTTGAACGCAAGTGCCGGTAGAGCTGAATGGTGTGGTGGTTCTTGTCGTGAACGGTGGAGGTGCTTTGTACATATACAATCAGGGGATATTGTATAGTCCCAGAGGGCCCACTAGTCGGTGAAAGACTGCTGCCATTGCTTCTGCTATGACTATCCATAGCTTTCACAAGGCAGCCAGAGCCGAGTCCCGTAGGAGTTCCTTGCTTTCACTGCCCAAGAATGTTTCACCCCCGATGTCGCTGCTGTAGACCGAGGTTTGTGTAGGAACGTCGTCGAGGCGTTGTGTCGAAGCTCGTCTGGTCTGGAATCCGAGGGATGGCGCGAAGACCCGAGTACGTCCTCTCCTCAAGACCACTTCGCAATATTGTTGGGAATAAGCTTCTTAAACATATCCAGCTGCTTCGCATGCACCGCCATCTTCTGTTCCAGAATCTCCGGTCTCAATTGCAGCGTCCGATCCACCCTCTGTTGATTCCCACTATACACGACCGTATAATCTGGCAAGCGGGTGTAAGGCGGTATAACCGAAGAAGCCGATATAGTGCAGTACTACAGCATGTTAGCCCCAACCTCCGCGAACGCGACCAAAGCATAGAAAGTATACGCACCCTCCCAATGATACTGCCCCTCCCCAGCACAGCCCCAACCTCAACCACACTCCCCTCACCCACCTCCGCCGCCTCAACCACAGCCCCAGAATCAACAACCACATTTCTACCCAACACCGTTCCCTCACTCCTCATAGATTCCCTCACACCCGCACTCCCCCTTGCAGGAGGTGCCATACTGCCCCTCTTCCCCTCCGCATCCCCCTCAGCACCCATACCAACACCCACTTTCGCACGTTCAAACACCACACAGCCCTCGCCGAGGACGACTGGTGCGACTGCGCTACTGAGTTTGCTATGTGGGTGTAGAACGGTATTAGGGCCGATTGTAACGGGGTGCGTGCCGGTGATTTGCGCGTGCTGCGCGATGAGGACGGTGGTGTCGAGGAAGATGGAGGAGGGTTTTGGGAGGATGGATTGGCGTTTTGGGGCGCCGGAGGTGCGGCGGTGGTCGTTTGAAGGGCGGGGAGGGGCGGGTTGCGTCGACATGCTGTGTGGTGTAGGATTTGTGTATGGAGTCTATGAGTGTTGATGGTAGGGAAGGGTAGATGGCGGACGCGCTAAGGTTCTACTTAGCGTGTCGCCAAGTCACCTGACGCGAGCGTCGGCATGGGTAGGTACGTTTCGCCAATGTCGTACCTGCCTCGTCTTCGGCACAACACAAGATCAAAGTGCGAACCTCTCTAAGAAAAAAAGCATGTTGCGGCTATATTGGGTGCTCCAGCTCAACGTAAAGTACAATATCCCAAGAGATAGATCGAAGGGGGTATCTCATAACCATGCATTACTACATACATCATGCCAATCCATCGCGTAAACCTACATGAATTCTCGCAATGCCCATCAACAGCGACATCGAACAACACATCAACGATACCGCTGACGGCGCCCGCGCCTTACCCACTTACCACATTCGTAAACACATCAACAACATACTAAACCACAGCCCTCCTCTCCTCCTCCTTACCCTCCCCACCGCTTGGACCCCGCTCCAACTCCGGACTGCTCACCTTTTCGGGACTAGCCACTTTGATCGGACTCCTCCTGCCCACCTCCTGGCCCTCCACTTCAATGCGTCCTAGTATGCTCTCCTCGTCCTCTCCCATGCCTTCGATGCTGTGCAGACTGTCGTCGTCGGAAGAATCTTCGATGCCTTCGAACATGCGCGCGAAGCGCTGGTGCCCTTCGCGTTCTTCTTGTTCTTGAGTTTTCGGGGCGGAAGGGTCGTCTGGGTCTTCTTCTGCTTCGCGCGTGGATTCGAGTTGCGCTTTGCGTTGGGCGAGACGGAGGGCGAATTGGCGGCGGGCGCGCGACGGGGGGATCTGGAGGGGCGGTGGGATGCTGGGCTGTAAGTAGGTGTTAGTGGAGATGGTCAATGGAAAGATACGATGACTCGTAGGGCGGAGATGGAACGCAAGCAAATCGGAATCTACAGAGAAAGGGTGAACAAAGGGGAAACAAGCAGATGGAAGCGAGGAGGAAAGAGGACACCATACCAGATCAATGAAGCCCAATCATCCAGTTGTACATCACACAAAGGAGATGAGAGGAAACCACATCTCACGATGCGTATTACTACATGTATCATACACCCTGTCGGATGGCGCAAGGAATGTATGTACAGAAAGGATGATGATAGGCCCATAGATCTAGCATGCGAGCCTTCTGTCCGTTCCCGCTCATGATACAAACAAGTATAAGAAAAGGAAACGCACCAAGGGCGGGAAACATTCGTGGTATAGTGTGTATGCTCGGGGCCATGGACTTATCGATAGTCCATATCAGCATCGTCAAATGAGATTTCACCCACTTGTTCGGAGTCGTCGACAGGTCCCTGTCGTTGTTCCCGCTCTCTCTCGGTGTCGACATCGTCCATGTCTTCGTCTTCTTCGTCACTCGAGTTAGTAAAGCCACTAAGCAAGGAGCCTCCGCTGAAGGTGTACCCACCACCCTCAGTGTCACCAGCATTGGTGAGCTCCATGCTGTCGAGGCCTATGTTGCCGTTGTTGGCGAGGCTTGCATTGGAGAGCCCGCCACTATCGCCTCCAAAGTTGTTGTTTGCCGCGTTGACGGCGTTGAGCACAGCTTGTCTGGGCCCGACGCTCATGTCGGGTCGCACGCCTCCGAGAATGGCGTTGTCGCGCTCTCGCGTCTCGGCCAGAATATGCTCCACATAATACACCCACTCTTGAGCGTGGACCTTCTCTAGGACCATCTGCGACAAGACTTCATCGGTATGTCGCTCTGTAAACTTCAACACCTCTTCTGCAATCAGGGTGAGGTGACCCATGTATCCTAGTCGCATGGACGTTTCTTGGTGCGATTTGTCGCTCTCCTGCTGTCCTTTGATAATGCGCTCGGTAATGCCTCCGTTGTCGAAGAGGTCAATCGCTAGCTGACGGTTGTATCCACGGTCCATCTGGCCGTTGAAGACTTGCTGAACGACGTCGTATACTACATTGTGTAGAAAGTTGTTCCATGGGAAGCGGAAGAAGAAGTCCTGCAAATGTTAGCATGTTTCGCTGGAAGATCTGGAAGGTGCTTACAAGTATCGTTGGTACTACTTTATTCTCAACGAATGTGATCTTCAGCAAGTCGCCAACAACAGGCGTACCGTCAATGTCGATCTCGAAGCCTGCAGCATCCTCTGCATTGCCGAATACCACCGAACGCACGCTCTGAGACTCGTCGATAGGAGTTATCTCCGAAAGATCTGATCCTGCTACTGGTGCGGTGAAGCGCGAGGTGTCGATGCTGGCTGGTTCGGCTTCACTTTTGCGGTTCTTACCCGCAAACAGTGGCGCTGGTTTGTCGTCTGGATGAGGTGAAAGACTCTCGGACTGTTCAGCAGTGGTGGTATCCGAGGTCTGGTTGAGCTGCTGTGTGAGAAGAGATGGCGGGGTCTTGACATCGGTATCCGACTTCTCGGTCTTCGCAGGCTCTGTCGGTTCCTGGCGGTCGTTCATAACGGTGTCGGTATCCAGTTCAAGCTCATCGACCTTGGCACTCAGGCCGGCTGACGTAGGTGACTCGGCATCATCTGCAGGCTTAGGTGGAGATGCAGGCTTCTCAGCAGTTGCTGCAGCGTCTTTGGGTGGTGTCAAAGGCTCGTCAACAAACTCGCCGTCATCGCCTACCGCCTTGGCAGCGGACGATTCCTGTGGCGCATCTCTCGGCGGCAGCTTCGGCGAGGGCTCCAATGGCTCTCCAATCTGCTCTTTCTCCGTTGCCGTGTCTTTGGCCTCCTCGACAGCGACTTCCGGCGCGACAACCTTTTCAAAGTCGTCTTCCGAGCTGTTCTGTACATGCAGAGGTTTTATCTCTGCAGGAGAGTCCATAGATGGGGCGCGCGCATGGTGGAAGCCTTGGCTATCCACACTGGTGGAGAAATCGCCTGGATTGCCGGAAATCGCTGAAGTCAATTTGCCGTCAGCCTTGAGACGTTCCCGCTCGGCATCTCGTCTCCTGACTTCAGCCTCGCTGCCCCGTTCGTTGAGCAGAGCCATGTTACTGCAGTGCAGCAACTCGGCCATCAGCTCACAAGTCTTAAACCGATCAAATCCAAGCGGTTCGATCTTCTCGCCAAAGGCTGTCTTGAGCTCTCGCTTCTTCTTGGTAGTGCTGCCATCGCGCTGTGTCACGATCTGGCTTGAGCTATTAACCAGCTCCATGAACTGCGGGATATGGTTGGCGAATTGGCGAAGCAGTGTTCCCAGGTAGATGGGGTCTGAGTTCTTGGGTACCGGCCCAATCTGATTCTCCAAATCATAATCGGAGTTGTTCTTTCTGATAACCTCGATGATGATACCCACACCGACTGTGAGCGGGTTGCCGCCTTGCAGCATAAAATCGATCAGCTGTTTCAGACATTGTTCGGAGACAAGCTGGCGCGTAAGCTCGTTAGGCCCGATGACGGACTGGTCTTGCGTGGTAGCGTTTGCGGATATCGTAATGATAGCCTTGAGGAAGTCGCCAGCTGACGTTTGTGTGGAAGTCGACTGATCGGGGGCGAGGAATGATATCAGGCGGGGAACGAGGTTCTGTTGTTGCAGCCACTGGAGTCTGTTAGTCATGCCAGCAAGCGTGTATGTGACGACTTACGTCAACAATGCCCTGCCCGCCCTCGCTCTTCTCCAGGCTGATGATCTTCAACAGCAGGTCCATGATGACAGGGCAGTCGACGTGCTGCAACATGTCTGTTACAACATTGTCCAATGACTTGAAGAAGTCGAGCATCTCCTCCATCTTGCGGTCGAGCAGCGACTCGTTGACCTTGGTGAAGTAGCCAGCCTGGACGGGGTCGAGCGGCGCAGGCTGCTTGATGTAGGCCCAGAACTGTCGCAAGGTGTCCTGGTTCTCGAGGACCGCCTCGGATATGGACCATACTTCGGACGATAGGATCTCGCACGACACATAGGCGTACTTCATGCGCTGTCGCTCCTCCTTGGTCTCTTCACTGTCGCCCGCATCGGACTTGGTGGTGGATGTCGAGCGCGCCCTGACTTTGCCGAAGAAGCCCGTCCGACTGGGACTCCTCGCCTCGTGCGCAGGCTCTCCTCCGGTGTCGTCGTCGGGGGGCAGGTCGGGTCTGGCGGCGATAACATAGCGCAGCAGGCGTTCCAAGACATTCTCATCGCGAAGGTATTCTATCAGCTTCGAGTTCTGCTGCTTGAGCTCCTGTATGAGGTCCGACTCGTCGAGCAGCTCCTCGACGGTGACGTCGGGCTTGTCGAGGATGCTGTCGAGCGACGACAGCTGCGCGTACCCGCCGAAGCGCCAAAACATGGTGGTTGCGGTGGTTTGCGGCTACAAGGGCGGGGCAGGGGAAGGGTCGGGCGAGGCACTCGAGAGCGTGTGCAGCAGCGTGGGGCACATGCGTAGATTTACTGCGGCGACCAATGCGTCATAGAAGGACACGCCGTGCAGAGCTGGACACGGCGGCGGGCTGGTTAGCAGAGCGACTCGAGTGAGACAGAGGGCGCGTGTTCGTGGCTTGGGCTGTGTTGCACAGGTGGGACAGGTACCTTAGGCGAACGAGGCCGCGGGGAAGGCAATGGCAAACGAAAAGCGCGCGAGGCTCTAGATCAACCCATGCACCGACTGTTGCGCGGCGTCGTTACAGATACAGGCTGCGAAAACGTCTGTGTCTCCCGAGTCGGAGTGTTGTGGGTATTGTTGGGTTTGGTGGTGACAGGCAAGGCTAGAAGCTGCGTAGTACGGATAGCGTGCCAGGCCCGCAGATCACTTGCACCTCCCTGATATCAACAGGACGTGTCGAGTTTGGAAGAAGACTACCAGCTGTGTCTGGATACAAATCTGGGACCCAGTAGTTGCTCGAGATAAGCATGTGAGCTAGTGCTGATGGCATGAACGCCGCGTATACTGGAGGATTTCATGATTATGTAGCATCTTCAACAGTGTGATGGTTTGGTGCATCTTGCATCTGGCATCGCATACCGGCATCCGCCTGTGAAAAAGTTCATTTGACTCGTTTGTGGATAGCTGTTAATGAATTGCTTCACCATGTACTATGGTGGCTTTTGTTAGCTTGTCAATGTCGGCAATTGCCATGGCATGGGGCGCTCCAATGTATGGCAATCCTGCTTGGGCATCTCAGGGTGCGATCGCTAGCGCCCACGTGACGATCGATGACGTTAGCGGGAACTGCCGGAGCTACGACCACCGTTCGGTGCCTGCCATTCACCCCACACTGCCAACACACTCCACGCCTGTCCTCTCCCCTCGGCTGCATATCGCGACTATCCGGCCGGCAACCCACATATCCCACCACCAGCATGAACCGCTTATTTGGAGCAAAGAGCACCGCGCCCAAGCCTACGCTCAACAGCGCCATCTCCAATGTAGGCTCCATCCATTAGGCAATACCCTTCCAATACTGACGCGCTCAGGTCGACACACGCATAGAAAGTCTCGATGTCAAGCTCGCCAAGCTCAACGCTGAGCTGTCCACATACCAGCAGAAGCTCGCCAAGATGCGCGACGGCCCCGGCAAAACCGCCATCAAGCAAAAAGCCCTCAAAGTCCTCCAGCAGCGGAAGCAGTACGAAGCTCAGCGCGACCAACTTCAGGCGCAATCGTGGAACATGGAACAGGCCGGCATGATGCAGGACAACCTCAAGAATACAATGACTACCATCGACGCTATGAAGACAACGACAAAAGAGCTACGGAAGCAATACGGCAAGGTCAACATCGATAAGATCGACAAGCTGCAAGATGAGATGGCCGATCTCATGGATATGGGAAACGATATACAAGACGCTATAAGCCGCAGCTACGACGTACCGGAGGATGTGGATGAGTCGGAGTTGGATGCTGAGCTGGAGGCGTTGGGTGACGAGGTTGACTTTGAGGGCATCGGAGAGTCTTCAGGCGTGCCCAACTTCATGCTCGATGATACAGCGCCACCGCAGTTCATTGACGAAGCACCAAACCCAGGTGGCAAAGTCAAGGAGGCCGCAGGCTGAGAAGAGACGTGCATGTGCACATACAACAAGTCGTGTGATCACAAGCGATTCAAGAGTCACTCACAGCTTTGCCGTGATGATCAAGACCCTACAGGAAGTTGGCATCGTCACGCGTGGAGCCCTTCTATGGACATTAAGTACGAGCTGGCGGCCCGAAATGCTCGACTAATCTCGTCGAGCAAGGTCGATCACGACCGGCATATTGACGGGGAGCACGCTACGAAGTCACAATACTTGGAAAGATCGAAAATTGCTTGCCATCTTGAGGACCACGGGCCACATAAAGCCAACAGACAGCCACCATAGACGCATGATCAAGCGATATACCACAAATGATACCCCATGTTATGTTCGAGTTCAACGTATATCTTCCCGTATGCGCGTGATTCATTGCATATCGAGCCTAACCTTGTATGAACCCTAGTATGTACATATTCTGTACTACGGGGCCTTTGGTTAAGTCATTCGCGCAGTTTCTACGCGCTGCACTATACCATGCTGATACAGGTTGTGACACAACCGCAATGCTGCGTTCTAGTGTTACATCGACATTTTTATTGAAAGGGGCTGTGTGTGTACAGGAAGCAAAACTATGCAATCTTCTACCTTGTTGAAGTTGTCTTAGGTACCTCTTTCTCGCTCGTAAAAGTCACTCGCTGCCGTTGAGACACCGACCGCGAAACGCTGAGATGCAGACGGTATGTACTTTGGTCATCTTGCTACTGGTCTACAATCTAACAATAAGAAGCAATCCTACTCTTACTGGACCCCTTCATCAGGCGTCCGCACGCTTAAGGAAACATCCAACATCGGCGAATTATTGACAGAAAGGGCAACGGAATCCGCAGGACCATATTCTACCGTCATAATACCACCTCTCTTCAAGACTATCACCGTTACACCGAGTCCCGGACCATACTCTACAGTCATCATTCCACCTCTCTTCAAGACTGTCACCATAACAGTCGACCGATCCGACTCTGGCTACGCCTCTTCACGGCCTCAGCAAGCAAGTGCGACACCAGCCTCTAGCGAATTTGCGACTCTCGATGACAGCTCGTCGTCTTCCTTCAACGAACCCGAGATCAAGTCCCTCAATATGGGTGCGGTAATAGGCGGCATTTTGGGCGGTTTAACAATTGTTGGCATCATATTCATCGCGATGTACTGGATTCGCCGGAGACATCCAGATAGCAACAAAAGCGAGAAGTCAGCAGGTGCAAACGATGAGGGTCGTGGGACTACATCAGAGGATGTGGAGGAAACACCATATGAGTTGCCTGGGACTCAGACAGCGCCTGAGCTGGAGGATACAGCAGTGCTTCAGAGTCGATTACCAACTAGCTAGCTGTTTGCACCGATCAAATCCACCTCGCAATTGCCTTTCCGGCTTGACCACCTTCCCTTGCAGCACCGTGTACTTAATAATATTCTCACAATCCTCAGGCTTCACTCTTGCCAACCATATACACTGCGCAGCCTCGCCATTACCCTCTGCTTCCTGCTCCTTATTAGCATCCAGCAGAACTTCCTGCCCATTATCGTCTTCAAGTTTCAGGTCCGCGAGCCGCTTCTCCGCGCCATTGGCATGTCCATTGTCAGTGCCATTCGTGCTCTCGGGCCGTGTGACGACTGAGGAGTGTCGGTAGACCATGACGTTTGCCGAGAACTTGTGGCCTCCAACGTGGCTTATAAAGTATATTCCTACGCCGCCCGGTCGCTCGTCGTGTAGATCGCGGTATAACCCCAGTGGTCGGAGCAGTCGCTCGAACTCTTTTCGTAGAAGAGGAGCGGACTGGCCGCAACGTGCGTCTCGTGTCTTTTGACTGCACATCAAGATGAGGTATTTGTGTGGACATGGTCGGGCTTTGAGTTGGGGTGCGGGTATCGTCGGGGGTATGGATGAGGGCGCGTTGGCGTCGGCGGAAGAAGTCTCTTCCGGCTTTTCTGAGGGTGGTAGCGCGGCAGTTTTCCGTGAGCGCAATGGGGTATTATTCGTAGGACCGGGGTTGATATGGTCGGTGATAAGTTCGGGGATGTTCGCAGGTGTGACATTGTCTATGAACTGCCATGACGGTAGCAGTAGTACCATGGAACTGTGATCCGAGTGGTCTGGGACGGGCATATTGGAGGCGGATAACATGAGTTTCTGTACCTAATTAGCTCGCACTCGACACAACCTGAAGGCGTCATATCTCCAAACTCACCCCATTGCTAGGTTTTGCATCGCCCCTGTCAACCGCCTCCATGATGCTGCCCTTCTCGTCCGCAACATCGCGCACCCAATCCGTCTTGCCCGTCGCAACAATCAAATGCGTACTCCATCCCTTCACGTGTCCATACAGCTCTTCCGTCTCATCAATCTCAAATTTGCGCGGGTATTTGACACTGCAGCTGGCGCAGTCATGTAGGCAATCATCGCCATCTACCGCGGGGTCGGTGGTCGGGAACAACTCCTCCGTCTTCTTCGCTTTGGTGAATTCGTCGCTGTCCTTGGCCAACGTCGGGACTTCCGACGACGAGAGTGCTGAGGTCAGCTTGTAGGACAGGTTGCGCAACATGGCAGGGACTCGGTAGGCGTTTATCGGCCGGTGGGGCGTCTTGGATGGTGCCATTGCGTATCTTTATATCAGATGCGGCGATTAGATCGCCAAGGCCGCGGAATGTGGGCGCGCGGTGACGCCGACGCTTACGGAGTGGTTGGTACCTGGATGATGTCTTTCACGCCCGTTCACGGCCGTTGTTGCCTAATGAACAGTAATTATCGAATATCACCGAAGTCGAAGTCTTACGGGAGTTCAGACGGAAGCTGACCGCCTCTTATGTTGCTTTTCTTGTCTCGGTGAATTGCTTCGGCTTTCGGACCTCGCGTTATCAGATTAGGCGACGATTATGCTTCCAGCTTCGGATTTGTTGGACAAGGCCCGGACATCCTCACATTCTCCGACTTGTCTCTACAGTACTCGGCTCCACATCAATTGATAACCCTCGCATCCCTCCTACGCTAGTATACTTCGAAGAACGACGCTGTTCCCATGACTTCTATTGCGCACCCGTGGACGCGTCGATCCAACACGTACGCGTAGACGCGTCAGTCGCGTAAGATGCGGCTCAAGATGCTCAATGGAGCGCCCTTGCGCAACCATCTAGAGTTCAACGAAGACACACTTTTGGCAGTCGAGGATTGCCGTCCCTTTGATGCAGCAACAAGCGTTTCTACACCTGCAAATGAATCCACGTCGTCTTTAAAGTGGCGCGGACTGCCTTTCAAGAACCCTCGGCTCCAGACTGGATGGTCACAACCTTTTCTCCCAGGAAATGTTCGAGGTCAAGACATATCAGATGTTTCGCTGCCCAATGTGGGTCGGTATACTTCGTTTTTACAGGAAGATACAACCCACCTGGATACATCTATCGCCTTTGAGGATACGTCAATCGCTACACCTGGTTATCTCGAGCATTCGCTCATATTCCACGACACACTACTGTCGTCTCAGGTCCTTCCAGACGGTATAACGGATAAGAGCGTCAGCTCCTCTTCTTTCTTGACTACTTCTTTCGGAACTACTCTATCGGACTTTGATAGCCCAAGTAAAGTCGATGAGCATACACTACTCGTCAAAGTCGCGCCCAAGATGAGTATCACGCCTCTTGGATTGTTACCTAGCGCACAGCGTCTACGAGCGATCTACCCGCAAACTCCAACACCAAACTTCCTATGCGTTGTGACTGCGACCCCGGAACAGAAAGAAGTCTTTGTTCGCAAGGGTGGATACAAGATGAATCTATGGGAGATCATCGTTGCGGATGATACACGCTCAGACTTCAAGGTCACATTCTGGCTGCGTCCACCCCGAGAGTCAAACAACGAAAAAAACCACGTTCAAAATCAACTACTGCAGACACTAGAGAGCATCAAAGTTGGCGACATTCTGCTTCTGAGGAACATTGCGTTGACATCGTTCGGTGACACCGTCTTTGGCCAATCTCTGAACCCGGCCATCACACGGGCTCGAACGACTATTGATGTCTTGACGAGAAGCAACGGTATCTCAGCTGCTCAGCTGGGCGAGCTCCCCGCGCCAGTAGTCGAAGTCTTCAAAAGAGTCAAAAAGTGGGCAAGGTTGCACATCGCATCTGATAGTGCAGGTTCGAGAAAGAGAAAGAGCAGCCAGGCGAAACAAATCAAGGACTCGAAACGCACTTTGATAGCGCGTGATGTCGATGATTCCATGCCTCCCGACACTATGGAAAGTGTATGAAGCACATCCCCCGCAAAATCGCGATAACACCAATTTTGCCGGTTAGCAATCGCTGCGTGCCGACATTGTTTCGTCGCATCGACCATTCCAGGCCGTCACATCCGAGTTGATAGGTGCCTGAATTTCGGTTGCTCGTCAATTTGCTCTCTGTGAGCGTCGCACCATGCCGTGGTGGTCTGTGCCGCGGCCCTGCCATCTCACACAATCAACATCACACAGCTTCCCCACGTCACAGCCACAATCAGTATACTGCACCGATCGAAGATGGCCCGCTTGTATCGATGTTTGATTCTCGACTAGCCGGCGGGGCTAATACATCCCCAAGATACTCAACTGTCTATGCTGCGTCTTGGCCAGGACGACTAAGTCAACGGTCAAGCGCGGTTATACTGAGATCATGAACACCGGTGCTAGACCCCCAATGAAGCTCGACAATACGCTAAAGGACTCTGACTGTCTGTGTTCATGGTCCATACCTCGTGCTCCTCCGTCCTTGGCACGTTCATGCGAAGAAACCAAACATGTTTCGAACATCATCCTACATGCAAGGATGCGCCGAGCAACAACGGCGTACTCGCTGCTGCACCTGCCTTTTGACAGCTGGTCGATGTTTTACGCATGAAGTGCCGGTACTACAACGCGGTACGTCACTTACAGGCAGCGGGGCAGTGGATTGTGCCATCAGCCGTTCATTTTACGGACTTCTTATATACAGCATCATGTCCATCCAGAATCCCATCACAGCATCGCTTGCCCAGTCTCTCTTTCAGTCCTAGTGACATTCATTCTTTTCGTTCGCAACTTGTTGCAGCTTCCATTCGTTCAGATCTTGACGATCACTTTCATTCGCTACCGGCTGGCCAACATGAAATCATTCTTTTCTTTCACTGGTCTGGCTACCACACTCTCGTTACTGGCAAGCGTGCAAGCTGTGTCCAACTCTACCAATGGCCCTTCATGTGGAGTTGCAAAGGCAGACGACAGCTACTTCAGTGTTGTCGGGGTCCAAGGAACTGGAGTACACCCCCGACAGGAACTCCGTGAATTGCAGAAAGACACGGAGTTATGGAATATCTTTATCCAAGCGTTTGCTCGCTTCCAGGCTATGGACCAGGATCAGAAGATCTCTTACTTCCAGGTCGCAGGTATGGAATTAATGTTCTTATCGGAGGCTTAACTAACATCTTTAGGGATACACGGAGTGCCATTCCAGAAGTGGGACAATGTGAATGGAACAGCCGGTCATGAGATGATGGGATATTGTCCTCATGGGTCCAGCATGTTCGGCCCATGGCACCGGCCGTATCTCGCGCTCTTCGAGCAGGTTCTCCATGATCGCGCGGTCGACGTCGCCAATGAGTATCCCATCGGTGAAGCCCGTAACAAGGCTTTGGATATTGCAAACCGAGTTCGCCTTCCATACTGGGACTGGGCGATGGATCCGCCAAACAGTGAAGAGGGTGTCATCCCTGAGAACGTGCGTTGCCTTACGGCTACTGTCACGTTTCCCAATGGAACCACAGGGTATATTCCCAACCCTCTGTACAAATACGACTTTCATCCTCTGAAGTATGATGACTTCGCTCCCCTGGTACGTCTCAATTCTATACATCTACGCTCCGCGAGGAAGATATCATGCTGAAGAACTTGGCTGCTGACACACGAGTAGAGCGAGTTTGAGTTCAAGTACTGGAACCACACTATTCGCTACCCAGCTGATCCCCACGCTGCCAATGCCACTAGCCGTAACAGCGAGGTCAACGATCGAGTTGGCAAACAGCAGCCCAATCTCCGCGATATGCTCTACAAATTGTTGACAACGTACCAACCCTTCAGCCAAGTGAGCAACAAGGCGAACGGTGGCAAGATCGGAAATTTTGAGACTCTACACGATGGTCTTCACACAGTCTTCGGATTGGGTCACATGGGCATAGTGGAGGTTTCGGCATTCGACCCCATCTTCTGGTTCCATCACTGGTAAGTCCTCGGAACGCAATGCTGAGAGTAACGCTAATCGTGTATAGTAACATTGATCGGATCATATCTATGTACCAAACTCGCTACCCCGACACCTGGGTCGAGGACGCTGAGCAGCGTATGGGTTCATTCGCTGTCGCCAGCGGTAGCGTTCTTGGTACTGCTTCGCCACTCGCACCGTTCCACATGAATGCCCTTGGCGACATGTGGACTGCAACCACTTCCCGCAACTGGACCTCCTTTGGATACACCTACCCCGAACTCGAAAACAACCCTAGCAATGCGACGCTGACATCGTCCATCAATCAGTTGTACAAGGCCCAGACTCAAGGCCTGAGCGAGACCAATGCGACTGTCAATGCGACGTTCCCGACTCCGGGCGGAGGCAGCATCAATCGCACGGTTCAGGCTACCGACTGGCAGTGCGAAGTCAACATGCCGACCGACATCAAGGTCTCCTACGCCGTTCGCGCCTTCCTTGGCGAGCCCAGCACCAACCCCATCGACTGGCCTACGGACCCCAACTACGTTGGTCAGCTCGCCACCCTATCTTCTCCGCGAATGAGCTCCTCAAACATCGTTACGGGTAACATCGGTTTGACTGAGAAGCTCGCACAGAAGCACGCGGCTGGAGAGCTCAAGAGCCTGGACAAAGAAACCGTACAGGCCTATCTCAAAGAGAAGTTCAGCTGGCGCATCCAAGCTTTGGACTTTAGCGAGATCCCACGAAACAAGCCACCCAAGGGCTTGAACGTCACCGTATTCAGCGTGCCAGTCAGCATCCCAGAGTCCGACACCGAGGTGCCAACCTGGAACGGCGATGCCGAATACAAGGACGACATCGAAGGCAACCCGCCCGTGTACAACGGACCTGGACCTGACGGCACCAACTCGACTCTCCCCGCAGATCAGTCGAGCGGATCCTACGACGCTGAATCTGGCGAGTTTGTATGGAAAAAGGCTCCTGTTCCGGAGGTTGTGCCTGATGCTGGTGGTGTGGGTCCCCAGATTGCAACAACGCTCCTGGAGTCTGTCATTACGCAGTATGTGACACTGGGAGCTTCGACCCCGGCCGTATCTACACCTACACCTGCGGTCTCAATTGAGGTCTCCAGCGCGCCGGCCATCTCATCGATTCCTACACCTACACCCGAGGTTTCTAGCGCACCGGCCGTCTCAGAGCAAGCGCCTGAGCCTACCGCGCCCGCTGATCCGCAGACTACGGTTGTGACTTCTGTTATCATGGAGTATGTCACTGTGTAAGCCAGTGACCATGACCGGCTAGATATCGTTCCTGCTGTTTGTTGGCGACGGCGCACTTTTCCGCTCATTTTTCTTGTACATGTCTCTCTTCATGTTTGTGCACACTTGCACTATCACACTCGTTCTATGCTGTTGCATATACATACCCACACTCGCTTTATATCGCTGTATATACACTACCACGCCTTACGCCTTACGCTCATTTCGTCACGCACGCAAAAGAAATCCAACCACACGTTCTTTGACTCTTGCTCGTTGCTGACCTATTCTGCTCTTCTCGTATGCTAGCTTCCTTCATACTGTTTTCATACATGCTCACTCACAGCAAACGCACATCACAACCTCAAGCAGACAACGCAGAATTGTTTCACTTCAACACGTATTCCTCGCCAAACACTACTCATCCCAACGCCCCACCACCCATCACAGCAACCCCGCCCTCAAAAGCTTATTCCCAAATTCCAAAAGATAGTAATCCGCATACACCAACCCATGATCCGCATACTTCATATGCGCATGCTCATTCCAATTCGTCGTGCTGTTCCTTAGTATACACTCGAACCCTGACTCCTTGATCTTCAGCTCTGATGCTACCGCTGCGCCGTTGACGCTATTCCCATTGACCATGGCCTTGGTGGGGAGTTCAAAACACGCTAGATCAGAGTCGTACGACATATCTAGCGTCTGGGATACAATCTGCAGTGCGATGTCGAGGAAATTGGTGGCGCTGCTAGAAGGGAGTTGCGATACCGTGGCTGAAGAGAGGGATTGGAGTGCTTGGTGGATGATAAGAAGACCGTTCGCTGTTATCACGCCTGCGGAAACGTCGCGTAGCGGCTCCTCGGCATTATCTTGTGGCGCGTCGAAATCCCAACACGGGACCATGGGGTGATGCCACTTCCCTTCTCCTTCTTTCAACCTTTGCAAGAAATACTCTGCGCATTGGATCGCTGTTGCCAGATACTTGATATCCTTCGTCCACGAATACGTCTGTGCGAACCCCATTATAGCCCAAGCTTGGCCCCGACTCCACGTCGAATCGTCTTTCCAGCCTTGATTCGTCATCTTGGCTTGTGGTTGTCCAGTTCGCGGATCGAAGTTTACGAGGTGGTAGGAGGAGAAGTCTGGTCGCAGGATTTCGTGGATGATGGAGTCGGCGTGTTGGGTTGCGATGTCGATTAGCTTCTGGTCGTTTTGGATGTGGCCGACGAAGTAAAGGAGGTCGAGGTCTGGGATTTGTGGGTAAGTGGGGAGAAGGAGTGCATGGAATGGAAGGCTTACTGCACATGCTGTCTATGATGACGAGGAAGTTTGTCGACATGTCCGTTATTGAGTAACGATCGTTGATCGCAACATCCCAGCTCCGAATCGCTTTTACTCGGTCATTATATCGCGATGCGAGCGCGTATGCTGCGTTGACGACAGATTGTAGGCTTTCTTTGTTCCCGGTCAACTCCCAGTCTTTTTGTAACGCGGGCTGTACGATGAAGCCCATGTCGTGTGTATCTGTTCGACCTGACATCTGGTTGATAGCAACGCCATAGTGTCGACCAAGTTTGAGTAATTGGTCCTGGATCTGTGGTCGCACATGTTCTGGGACATCAATGGCCTGTGGGTACCGTATCGAGCGTTCTAAGAGGGCGTATATACATCCTGGGAAGAAGCCGCATGTCCAGAAGTCTGCTTCTCGCTCTTCGTATCGGCCTGCGTCGGGACCAATCTGGGGTACGGTGTGTGGATATGATGGTAAGGGAGCCGGTTGTTTAAGGCCGCGTTGCGCGACTTGTACGATCTTTGCTGCTACGCTTTGTGAGTAGATCTGACTGAGGTCGACATCCTTCACGCTAGATAGACTTAGCATTGGCTTGTGTTGTTTTACATGCGCGTTTGCTTACACTGCGGCCTTGGAAGGCATCTTGGCATCCTGTACAGCGCTTCCCATCTTCTTTTCGCGATCGGAAGTTGCGAGTGACGTATGTTCGATACGAAGGTAATCGCCGTCCAATAGCACTTGGGACTGCGTCGTTGGGATGTGGCGTTTCTACAAGTTGTTCGGTCGTAACTGAGCGAAGAGAAGAGTCAGGAAGCAAAGCAAAGAGCAGCCAAGGTGTTGCTTCTTGCCAAAAAGCCCACATCGGGCGACGCGTAAACTGTCGCGCGTAGCATGGCGGGGCTGTTATCGATACCGGGTCATCTTGCGACGAGAGATGAAAGTTAAGGTGTAGGCTAAATATAGGATCTGCATTACCCCGATGCCCGCTACCCGGCCGTTTGCACAAGCTCAGAGCATCGTCCGCAATGTGGACGTCATTCTTTTCTTGATCTCGTATCGTCTCAAAGCTCGTGACTACGCTTTCTTGGACTCATGGACGGCCTTCCAGAAGGGGTATCTGTTCCTTCGCTTGCTGTGTTGATAAGCCTTGGAAGCGACGTAGCGGGGACCTAAGGCTGGGCTTCTAGCTACTTTCCCCGCATCGCACTATCATGAAGTCTGGGGTTGGGTAGCGCTGCTAGGATGAAGCGACGGAAAGACTTTGACCGTCAATATCGACGCGTCTAAGTTTGAGACGATCGCGTGAATCTTTGTCGGCATAAAGATGCTAGGGTTCGTAACGTGGATAGGACCAACCAACACTTCGTCCTGTTAACGTCAAAATGCTGTTCATTCGTGCGACCGCGAGGCTGCTTCTGATTTCCTTTGCTGCTGCCGCACCGCCGTCGGCATTGAAGAGGGCAGCTTCCATACTTCCTCTGTCGACCAAGGGGCGAGACATAGTCGACGCGAATGGCAATGTCTTCCACTTCATGTCGACAAACTGGCCAGGTCACCAAGAGATCATGATTCCTGAAGGCCTCCAGCACTCATCCGTCCAAGATATCGTATCATGGTTTCCTAAGCTCGGCCTCAACTCGGTCCGCATGCCGTTCGCAATCCAGATGGTGGATGACTACCTTGCGAACAGCCCTGACCAGACTCTCGAAAAGAGTGTCCTTAATGCGATTCCGGGCACGAACGGCACCGATGTTCTGAACTCCATCCTGGAGAAAAACCCACAGTTCACCAAGAACACAACAAGACTGCAAGTCTGGGATGCTGTCGGCAAGGAACTCTCGCGTCAAGGCGTCATCATCCACTTAGACAACCACGTATCGAAGGCTTTCTGGTGCTGCGGCGATGACGACGGCAATGGCTGGTTCGGCGAGAAGGACTTCGACGTGGAGAAGTGGAAGCGAGGTCTGGCCTTCATGACGAAGCATGTATGTACTTAAAAGACCGTCTGCTATGGAACAGATGCTGACCAGATTAGGCGAAAGAGAACTGGTCGACGTTCTCATCAATGGGGCTGCGCAATGAGCTGCGAGCTGCCAAGGTCGCCGAGCCTGTCGACTGGTATACCTGGTATATCCACATGACTGCCGCTGCAGACGCCGTTCACGAGGCAGATCCGAATGCGCTAATATTCTTCTCTGGTCTTTCGTACGACACGTACATTGACCCCATCCCTCTCGGAAAGACGCTCAATGGTACCAGTGGTACATCGACTGCGAACAAGACCGCGAAGTTTGTACCCGATAGCTTTGCCTGGAAGGATAAGATCGTTCTCGAGATCCACAAGTATGATTTCGAAGCCACCCAGGATGACTGCGCGACCTTCAAGAGGAAGTGGTATCAGAAGGGCTTCCAGGCCGTCAACCCCGACGACCCAGCGACCAAGTACACTTTCCCGATGGTAATCTCCGAATGGGGATTCATCCAGAACGGAACATACTGGAACCAAACCACTTACGCGGAATGCTTGGTGGAGATGGTCAAGGAGTACCAGGTTAGCTGGCAGCATTGGGAGCTCTCAGGTAGCTTCTACCTCCAGACTCGTCCTAACCGAACTCCCAACACGCTCATAGGAGCGGATGAGGCATGGGGATTGTTGAACTACGATTGGTCTGCGCTTCGATCGCCTGTCACCCTAGAGAACAGCTTATACCAGATGATCGAAGCGTTGAAGTAGTGGAAAGGCGTAGCGTAGAAGTAGATATGGTCATTCCAAAATCGAAACCCGGTCGCGATCACGCTCTCCTGATATGTAGGTATAGTCGCGTGAAGATGCGTATGCACGGCTCTGCATGGGAGGTCCCCGGGCACCATGCTCTTCTAAGGTTACACAAAGAACGCATACTCAACGCGAACAGTTTTTCGAGATGGGCCCAGGAAGTGAAAGTAAGTGTGTCGGTTTCGAGTCGTGGACGTTGGCGATGAATGTGCATGCTCGCGGTCGCGACGCGTAGAGACGCGCCTAAGATTTTCCGTTCGCGAACGTGTCTATGACGTCATCGGATGTTACACACCATACATGCATCTGCGCAACGCTAAATAGAAGACAACTTGCATGCGAAGAAATGAGCGGTATAGTAATCAGCGAGTGATTCCGAGGCCTACTTTCAAGCTTGTTAGGCGGACGATGCGCCGAAGTTGCCTGCCTGTGGCTGCGCCTTGGCACGACTCATGGACCGCAATGCATCCTTCCCGAACCAAGATTTGAGCTTCATTCCATCACCCCACAGCTTCCCCATGCTCTTGGCTATCTTCCAGCAGCTCAACACCCACCGGACAACGGGTTAATACCTCTTTCAGTGCCCGTTTGTGGATTTCTCCCCAGAAGAAGCCCGCCCCCGCACTCGACCATCCGTATGCAGAAATATCCCGACGCCCGAGCAGGAGCCGTCCAGTCGCTTACTAGCTTTGAGATTTAGCCATGCGGGAACTACCTACTCACCTGTTCTTCGGGTTCCGACGAACGTCAGGGCTTTAAGCACGAAGACCCCAGCTTTGTTGTACTTTTCCGAGGTCGTGCCGTCAACACTTTCATCTGACGAGAGGCAACTCAACATGGCTAGCACGCAGCCCAACGACGAAACTGCTGGTGTCGCCAACAGGACTGGCGAGTTCGATACCAACGTTATCGCGCCTGCTGAAGCTCCGAAGAGGTCACCATGGAAGGCGTGGATGTATCTCTGGGAATGGTATCCTAAGCACTACCCTGAGGAGGAGAGGAAGTTGCTGAGGAAGATGGACGCTTGTCTGCTGACATTCTGTTCCTTTATGTGTAGGTCACACTATCGAGTCTCCCAGTACTTATATGCTAACGAAACTAGTCTTCCTCAAGTGGCTGGATTCCTCCAACATCAAGAATGCCTATGTGTCGGGCATGAAGGAAGAGCTTAGTCTCTACGGCAACGAGTACTCGCTATTCGACACCTTCTACAACGTCGGGTATCTCGTATTCCAGGTCCCGTCTTTACTCCTTTTATCTCGACCGCAGATTGCCAAGTACTATCTGCCGACCATGGAAGTGCTGTGGTCCATCGTGACTTTCTGCCAGAGTCAAATGCGCAGCCGAAACGACATCTACGGTACTCGATTTCTGCTCGGCCTACTTGAGACGCCTGTAGCATCTGGTACCACATATGTACTTGGCTCTTGGTACAGACCTGAGGAGGTCTTTAAGAGGACGGGAGTTTGGTATGTCTCCAACAACATTGCCGTGATGTTTGGTGGATATCTACAAGCTGCGGCGTACAACAACCTCAACGGGTAAGCGACCTTCCGCAAAGTATCATGCTGTCGCTAACCTCTTGTAGTGTCGGTGGCATGTCGGGTTGGAGATGGCTGTTCATTATAGACGGAGTAATCTCTCTCCCTATTGCTCTTGCGGGCTTCCTCATCTTCCCGGGTCTACCAAGCAGTGCAAAGCCATGGTGGCTTACACCAAAAGAGCATGCGCTAGCTCGCTCACGCATGGTTAACGCCGGTGTCGCACCAAGCAAAGAGCTTAGCTGGACGGTCGCAAAGCGCACATTCATGCGCTGGGAGTTTTACATGGGCGTACTGTGTTACACCTTGTGAGCATCTTCGAGTAACCCATAGTTACAACCGCTGACCGACTACTAGCTTCTTATCCTCCTCTTATCCTCACGGACAGATGGCAATCTGGCTCAAGGACCTTGCTGCCAAATATCCCGGCGCCTACACGGTCCCTCAAATCAACACTATCCCAACTGGTGCCCAAGGTGTCTCCGTCTTCGCCGCGCTCCTCGCCACCTCCCTCTGCATGGTCTACCCACTCTGGTCCATCTTCTCGATCGTCCAAACCATCTATATCGTCGCCAACATTTCTCTCCTGGTCTGGAACATCCCCAAGGGCTACCACTTCGCCTGCTACTACCTACTTGGTGTATCAGCTGCTGTGACGCCCATCCTCATGCCGTTCATCAACATGGCTCTACGTGACGATGCTGAAGCACGCGCTGTCACTGTTGGTGCTATGCTGACAGCTGGTTGGGCTGTCTTCTCCTTCTACCCCATCACAGTATTCCCTATCGTCGAGGGCCCGAAATGGACAAAGGGGTATGCAGTGAACATTTGCTTCATTGTAGGATGCTGGAGTTCATTCTTGGTCATGCAGTATCTGTACAAGAAGAGCGAGAATAAGAAGCAGAACATGATGATTAGGGACGTGGCCAAGGATCAGGAAGACATGGCTGGACTAGACATCAAGGACGCAGCGGAGGTCGAACACGCAGAGGTCAGAAAGTGATGCGCAGTAGAGACAGATACCTTAAGTTGCTTGTCGGTGCGCTATGTAGGTTAGCTTTGTGAACCTGCAAATATGGAATGCAAACCTTCCTGTTGAATGGAATCATCCAGCTCGCATAATCAAACATATTCTGCTCTACCAAAAGCCGAACTCTGCAGTCTACGCAACGCCTCTCAAAGCCCCAAACTAAAACACCATCATGCCTTCCCAACCCCACCATCGGATCCCACAAACGCTACGAGGACGTGCGCAAACCCAGCCCGACATGTCTAACGCAGCAACGGATTCCCTCTCCCCACCACGCCATCGACATAGAACCAAGCGAGAGGTTATCCCACGCCGCCACACCACATCCCCACACTCCCCTTACTACAACCGCATAATCCGCCTGGAAGGCCAAATCACCTCCATCATCTCAATCCTAAAATTCCACCTTCGGTACGCAGACTTTCCGACAGACACCTCTCTCTCGGCACTACGTCTCCATCCATTACCTGTATACTTCGACATAATACAAGAGCTCATCAGCCACATCGAATGCGGTTTGGACTATAACGGTGCGTTCAACGCCGGCGACCTGATATATCTAGCGCAAGAATGGTATTTCCCGCATGTGAAACGGCGGGTGGGAGCAGACGAAGAAGGGGTAGTAGAAGTAGCGCCCCAACCGCACTGGCCTAAGATCCTGTTTCTCGCACAGCTTCAATGTATACTTGAAGACGAAACGCTCAGTCTGGCTCAGAGTCTGAAGGCTGGTTGGGAGTGGTTTATGGACCTCGATGTTTTCCCATCGCTACCTGGAGGGATGAGGGAGTGGGCGTTGGGGTGGCATGAATTGCCAGCGGTGAAGCAGAAGGAAATTCTCCGGCTGTTTGATGTAGATGCGCAGGTTCTGGCTGGCTCGATGGACGCAGTGGGGAATATGTCGCTCCGCGGTCCGCTAACGCTCGAACGCGAACAAGTCGGTTGCGTCACGACCTTTCTAGCACAAGACCGTCCACTCGATGCTGTGGTCCCGTTGATGCTCAACCCATCGAAACAGAACCTTGGATCATGTTCGCTCTGCGGGACTACACTGGCAAAACAGGATATCGGTTCTGAGAAGCCGCATCGACCTGTTGAAATCCCCTGCGGACACATCTTCGGCTCGGAGTGTATTGTAAGCCATTTTCGCAAGCAGGAGGGTTGGACCTGTCCGTTTTGCGGGTGGAACTTGTTCGATGCGCCGCATCATCCGGTTACACCGCGGGAAGTCGTAGAGAGCTGTGATCGCATCTTGAAGTACTTGGACCCACCTGCGAGTGTTACGTTTCCGGTGAGTCCGCACACTTATCTTGAGAAACTAGGCATGGTTTTCGAAGACGCGGAGGAAATACGAGGGCATTTGAACTGCTGGCTCAACGCTCCGTATGCTGCGTATATTGAGTTGTTGGAGTTGTTCGACCTGGCGCTGTATCTTGCGAGGGACAGGTTGATGCTGCAACGAGAGGGGATGTTATCGAGTTCAGAGAGGTGGTGGGAACGCAATTTCAGGTTGAGGCGAGGATCCAGTGGTTGGAGCTTTTGAGGAGTTGTCATCCCAATTCTCCGGTGGTTTGGTAGGGAGACATATATTGTAGTTGCGAACTCAGGTTAGATTACCCTCTTGAGGCCTCTTTGGTGGGGGCTCGCCTCCATGGAGTGTTTTTGCTGCCTACCTCCAGTGAGATAGCAAGTAAACCCTTGAAAACATCTAGGGAAAACGTCGAGCATGTTCCCTTGGAAGCTATTCCGTCATTATAACCTCTTTCTCAAATCTCCGACACGGTACATCTTACCCCGTGTACAAGTACCCACAGAGGGCGACACCAACATGCATTGTGGTCCAAGACCTCGTTCCACCTCTTACCACGAGTCATGCCACCACCCTCCGCCAAACTATTCCTCCGCGCCATCCGAACCCTCCGACTCGTCCGACACTTCGGCCGACAGCATCGGGCCTTGAGGATGCCAAGTCCTCCGGAACAGAGAATCGCAAGGGGCAGCATCTGCAAGTCTGCATTAGCCCACGGCAATTAGCACATCCCGTAGCTTCGGCATAACTAAATAAGCTCAGCATGTGAAGATCCCCACGCGCTCACGCAGTAGTCACGGAGCATCGGACATAACCCACGGAGCAAGAACAAGAAGTATCGATTGAACCACGCTACCCAACAGGGCGCTCTAGGAATGAACTGGGTATAGACAAGAACAGGGACTTGCGATGAGGGGAAACCTCTCTGGTGTAGGAAATAAGGTGTGTATGTATGTACAAGAAGAGAAGGGGAAACAATGCAACGAGTGGTGACTGCAGACCAGCAAAAGGTCCAGCCTTGAACTTAACCCAAGAAAAAAAAACGCCCAGCGATGCTTATACCCAAATGCCAATACCAGAGTGAGGAATAGGCGAACAGAAATCAAGCCTTCTCCTTCTTAAAGCAGTTCTTTAGGCGAAGCTTGATCTTGTACATGTACCAATCGCTTTTCCTCTTGAGCCCAAGACCTTCGTTGCCATCCTCAGTAGTAGCTTGGCTCTTGCCCTCCTTACTCTTACTACGCCCACCTTTCTTTTCTTGCTTGCGCTTCTTCTCGTTCATGACAAACATGCTTGTGGGACGTTTCTTGAGTCCAGGTCCATCGGTGACGCCGGAATCCCACATGCCGGTTGTTGTGATCGGCGCATAAGCGGATTGTGTCTTGTGGGAACGTTCGGTTTCTGGCATGGCGGGCGATAGGAGCGGGGAGGCGAGGAGAGGCGCGGGCGAGCTTGGGCCTTCGGTTGATGGGGAGATGACGACGGGGGAGGGGATGGCGGCAGGGAGTGGGCGGGTTGACTCGGCGGAGGGACGTTCTATAGGTGAAGGGAGTGAGAGCTCTTTGATGCGAAGAAGCTCTACGCTGCGTTTCATAGTGCGCTCTTCGGGGGTCTCGACGAGTGTCTGGTCTTCGAAAGTGAGGCCGTACTTCTTCCTCATACTGCCTGTCATGCTATGCAGGGCGGTGCCGGTGGAATTCGCACGTCGCGCACGTGTCTTGACAACAGGGACCGGAGAGGCATGTATCGCCGTTTTGGTTGATGCAGGCGAAGGAGGAGTATCCGTGAAGCTTGTCGTGCGACGGGGGAGCCTTTCCATGCTAGGTTTGAACATCCGAGGAAACGAGCGGCGCTTCTCGTCGAGAGTCGATGCTGGAGATGGCGAGCGCGGGCAGTCCAACATGGACATGGAGAATGTGCGGTTGGCGCATGGACGGAAGGTTGCAGAGGGTGTCAAGGTTGGAGGCGAAGACAAGGAGGGGCTCTCGGTCGCGAATTCTCTAGACGCAACCCAGACGCCAGAAGCTAAGATGAATTGTCGGAGTGCGTCGCCTGTCTCGGTGGGGAGCTTATCCGTCAATGTGTCCATGAAGGTGTTGATGTCGATGCTGGAGGTGTCGGTAGTGGGTGACTGGGTGTAAGAAGTTATGCTAGGCGTTGACGGTGAGGCAGCAGACGGCATTGCGTAGGTATCCATGACATCTATGCGACTGCGGGTCATTGTCGCAATGATGGGATGGCGTCTGGAGTTGACACTCAAGGTGCTGAAGGTAAACTTCTTCTCGTCTGGAGCTTGAGGGAGCGATGGCGACAGTGGCCCAGTCGCCGACATGCTCGACACACGACGCGAGTGGTTTGGCTTCAACACCCAACGAGCCTTCAGCGTCAGTCCATGTTCGTCAGTGCTATTGAACTCGTAGCCTCCGTTTGGCATGTCGGTGACTGCCCAGCGACTCGTCCCGTCGTTCATGCAAATCTCCGTTGTCTCAGTAACCCCCCTGTCGCACTTCCGTGAACTGATGACACCAATTATGTCGCGCGAGCCCCAGCGATCTTCTTCCGACTTGTTCTCGTCATCCTGACTGTTGTATGCCTCTGCTTGCGCAATGAGGAGATCGTGTGGTCCCAGCCTTTCCCTGGTGTTGAAGCTCCGCGAAAGACGTCTCGAGGCTCGCTGGGGGATGGCCGAGAAAGGGACGACTTCGTAGGCTGGCTTTGGTCGCTGTGACGCAATGACTTGGTGCAGCTGCAGG
Source organism: Alternaria infectoria (assembly GCF_024043175.1). Classification (NCBI taxonomy): domain Eukaryota; kingdom Fungi; phylum Ascomycota; class Dothideomycetes; order Pleosporales; family Pleosporaceae; genus Alternaria; species Alternaria infectoria. Next base: position 343,280 of record NW_026250710.1, read on the forward strand.
GCAACCCTTTGCCGGCTGTGTAGCTTGGAGCGAGTGTTTACGGGTCGGGCGATGATGTAGGATGTCTTGGAACGAGGGGTCCGCTTCTTGGGCTTGACGCTGATAGTATCGCTGCCGGAGGAGACAGGTCTCGAAGGAGCGAGGGTGATGGTGGCTTCGTCATGCGGCTTCTTCATCGCATCCCTATGCGAGGCGCGCGTAGGAGTGTCAGGGGCATCGGTCGTAGGGTCGGTATGGGTAGAAGGAAGGGTCGCCTGCGACGGTGAAGGAGTCTGGCCGCGCAAGACGGAACCGAGAAGGGAAAGCGGCATCTGCAGGAAAGAGCCATTGGTGGTGGGCGAGGCTGCACGCGGTGGTGAGCTCTCACGGCCGTGTTTGGCGGCGTCGGCGGTCAACATGTCCAGCAGCATTGCTCCAGCACTCAATCCAGGTGTGACATGCTGAGAGACCCGTCAGCAAACAAGGAAATGACGAAAACACAGGCGCAATCAGCGCATGGGACGCCATTGTTCTTATGAAGGCGGGCCCCAAGGGCTGTGCGCTGAAGTTTGGAGGTCGTGCCCCCTCAAGCGTAATAGGCACACCCACAGGCGACGAACAACTGGGGCTGACTTACAAGCCACAGCTAGCAGGCTGACCTTATGCAGGGAGTGGGCTGGCCAATCAATCGCTCCCTATAATTTGAGCTTGTGCAGCTGAGTGTCTCAGGACGCGGCGCAGATGCAATTGCAGAAAACGAAATGGAGACAAAAAAGAAGCCGTCATGATGGGCCCCCCGTCAGGTCATTCATCGGCCGGCAGGGCTCTACTCACCATCCGCATCGTCGACGCACAAGGCACACAGGCTCCAACGCCGGTAAAGTCAACCGTCGTCCGTCCCGTGGGCGCAGGGACGCCAGCAAAGCCGCATCCGGCAAGGGGCTAGAACGATTGGCCCATCGTGCATATCATGCACACTCGCTACGAGCCCCTCTTTTTGCTTCATCGGGGAGCGATTACTCGGCTTCGGCGGACAAAAGCTGGGGGGCGGCTTACGGTGTGCTCATCGCCAGCAAAGAAACCGCTGACGGCGAGGTCTCACTTCGGTTCGGTGCGGACCTTTGAGCGAGCGCAGAAGACACGTTCCGCAGGGGTCCGGATACCTGATTATCTCACGATCTTAAGATTGATCATGCGGCACGGCGACCATGGAACCTTCATAAGGAACTCTGGGCAGTCAATGCACGGCGTATTCGTATACACCGCGCGGAGCTTCGATTGGCTAGCCTTGCGATGTTTCAAGCGAACAACGCTGTCAGCCAAGCCACACAGGAGACATTGACCACGGGATTCAGATTGAAGCATCATGGCAAAAGCAGATCGCAGCTGACGCGAAGCTTGTCAAACTCGGGCGTGGCTGTCGTGATGTTCGCGACAACAATGGAACAAGGCACCCCGCGCCCGCCTGAGGCTTACGCAACTCTAGGTACCATGAACGTCGCGAGGAGGGTTTCGAATTAGCCGTTACCTCACCGACAAAGCAGCACACCATTACGCCGTGCTGCACCTCTTGCTGCACGACCCGCTACAACTCACGATCTTGCTGCAAGCCTGCTCGCTTCTGATCGTCGGTTCCGTTGTGCTCCGCATCCCGCTGCTAAATTTTCACCGAGACCGACTCGTCAGCTGGAGGGCACATTACCGTCACGCACTCGGCTCAACCGAACTTCCGAGATATCTAACCTTCGAAACAGGAAAGCATTGCGTACGAAAGGTATTACTATTCGCCCATTTGTCAAGAACCCCCGATTCTCACGGCCGCAACGATAGGAAAGTTGTGTCAGCGAGGGTTGTGATCTTTTGCAACGAGTGCAAATGCCAACGGACGAAATGTCAGGCCAGGGCTTCGGTACCCATCCATCAGCTGAGAGCCTTGTCAATTGGTTCACGCAAAATGGGGGTCAGCTCAGTCCAGACGTCCAGATCGTCTACAGCGACTCGCATGGCTTTCACATGCGCGCTGCCAGACCATTGAGCTCCACTGTGGTGGCTTCATGTCCATTGAAGCTGACACTGTCTTCTCTAAACTTAGACCCGGAAGAGAAAGAGGTGTTGCACATCGAGAGTCCTCTTCAACGGTGTCGTGGGAAGATACCGGATCACATTCTGACGTACCTGCTGTTGATTGAACAGCGCAAGAGGGGCGATCAGTCGCCATGGCACGCCTACATCACATGTCTACCAGGGCCTGAAAGTATGACTACGCCTCTGTGGTTTGACGAGAGCGATATCGCCTTTTTGACCGGTACCAGCCTAGCGCCTGCGACCAAGGAAAGAAAGGCTGAATTGCAACACCAATGGGAAAATGCTGTGGCTGTTATGAAAGAGCTTGGTATGCCTCTTGCTGACGAGATTGACCTGTAAGTTCTTTAGCGAGTGCGATTCAGCGCAATCTATATCGTGTCTAGCGTGCACTATAAAGTCAGCACTACCTCTGCCACAACTGAGACACTGCAAGCGAGTTGTGCTTTTGCGTGCCAACAACACAGATCTCCACATATATGGCTCATGATACACCGATACATCAGCTTTCTGGCGCAGCCTGCTAACGATCGTCAGCGATTCGTTATTATGGGCAGCCACCATCTTCACCTCGCGAGCCTTCATATCGACCCACATATTGCCGGAAAGAGAGACCATACCTATTCTCTTTCCGGTGGTCGATATTCTGAATCACTCTGTATCCGCCAAAGTAGAATGGGACTTCCAGCCTCACCAGTCTTTCACGCTCAAGTGCCTTGAAGGCGAGTCGTTTCAGCCCGGCCAAGAACTCTTCAACAACTACGCACCTAAGCAGAACGATGAGCTACTCCTCGGCTATGGTTTCTGCCTAGAAGACAACCCCATTGAGCAGTTTGCTTTGAAGCTCGCGTTCCAGCCGCAACTGCAGCAGTATGCACAACAGCTGGGTTTGCTAAACCCTGAGAATGTACCTTTTGGCATGTCAAAAGACTTTCTGGCCACCGATCCGAACAAGGAGCAGCATTTCCTACGCGCCAAGAACCATCCATTTGGTCGCTACGATAACCATATACCCTTCTTCCGTGGTGTGCCTCCGTATATTGTTCACTTCTTCTTCATCCAGACGATCATAACTTCTGAAGTGGAAGTAAGCACTATCGACATCGCAAGACCAGGCCCGAGAATTACGCTGCAAGTATTGGTACTCCTGCACCAAGCGCTGGAGCAGAGGTGCAGTACTCTTCCACTGCAGATAGACCAGGAACCCCGAAACGACAAGCAAAAGTACGCGAAGATTTATCGCGACAGCCAGGCCAGAATCATCCATTCAGTGCGGCAAGAACTTAAGGATGCGATTACAGAGTTGCGTGCACCTGACGCTGAACTTCCCACCCGCGCCTTGCACAGTCTCTCGGATGTGCTGGCAACCTTCGGCACCGACCTTCCAGAACCAGCGAGAACCTTCTCAAGCGCTCTCAACAAACATGGTATTCAAGGTCAACAAAACGAAGGTCTGGAGTGGACGGTGTTATTGACCGTCCTGTTGGCGTTGATGTTGACCACACAAGACACAAACGACGTGAAGACATTTACTCTAATGCGAGACTTGTGCTCTAAACACACCCTTCCCACACTCGAAGACGGCATTGAAGACGTTGACACATACACCTTTGTCGACGAAAACCTTGGCGACTTTGTGAGTTTGCCATCTGCAGACGCAAACGCCGCACCAACGGATATACTAGACGACCTTGGTCTGACGTTCGTCAACCAACCCGCCGATAGCACAGCACCTGTTTTCATCAAGGGACGCACAGAGAATCTCGGCGCGAGGATAATCATGTGGGCAATGAAGGTTGTAGAGAAAGACGTTGTACCTGTGTTTGAAGAGGGGCAGATAGTAAGATGTCTGTATGCCAGAGCGCAGACAACGGAGAAGGGGCAAAGCGACGAGACGTGGATGTACGAGTAGAACCAAAACACAATCCACGTGTACTTGCGCTCGCCACGCAAACCACTCACTGCTATCATCTTTTAAGTTATCGTGTGTGTGTACTTACGCACCCCCTGTGATGTCTTACTCACCACAGAGAAAATTCACCATAGATAATTTCGTGTGTACCGCCGGGCGAACGCAAGTGAGAGCCCACCAGTTTTCTGCTATCGCATATTACCCCGAGCTGCTCAAACTTCACAACTATTGCTGCTTGATACTGAAGGTAAAGACTGCAGACGCGAACCCGGGGAGTACATAGGTAGTAGAATTATCACGTTACTACCACCACGGCCACTTAACACAACTCCTCCACGTCTACTCTCTCTTTCCCTCGTCTTCAGTCACCTCACCACTGTTCCTCAGTCACCACTCCCCGCAGATTGAGACGTTTGACGCGCTCACTGTCAGCGGTCCTCACCCAATGAGGGTGATGGAAGCCCCGCACTAGCGTGACAGCTAGCGTGTGTCCCCTGCAGCGTCTCGCTTTGGCAACGCCAACGCGTAAACACAGACCCTCCTTGAACAAAACACGCCTCCACTTTTTGCTTTCTCACCACCACGCCTTCCTTTCGTCTACACTCGCTGCTTCTTATCGCTCTTATCGCCTACTCTACGCGAGATAGAGCGTTTATCGTCTTTAATTTCGCCCTTTCGTCCTGCGGGACACCATCACAGCTATGGCGGACGACTCTATAATGGACGACTCCGTATTCGACGAGGGCGCCAGCTCCGACTTCGCGCCGCCCGCGAAGCCCGCAAAGGCCACCAAGGCTGCCGCAAAGCCCAAGGCAGCAGCAACGAAGAAAGCAGCAGGTCCTGCGAAACCTCGAGGACGGCCCGCCGGCGCGGCTGCAAAGCCCAAGGCAAAGGCCGCGCCCAAGAAGAAGGCAAAGGCCGTCTCAGACGATGAGAACTCGGACATCGACATGGACGCGGACCCTGTCAACGACGACGAGTCACTCCTAGACGACACACCACCGAAAGCCAAGAAGGCAGCAGCCCCGAAGAAGTCCAGCGGCAAGCCTCTTGCAGACATCGCGAACGAGAGCTTTGGCGGGGATGCCGACGATGTACCCATCTCGGCGCCTAAGAAGGGCGGTGCCAGCAGCAAGTACCAGATGGTGAGTGCGCGAAGTCTGGGTAGCAAAGCAATGACTAACACTTAAACAGTTGACGCATTTGGAGCACATCATGAAGCGCCCCGACACATACATTGGCTCCGTAGAGCGCCAGACGGACAAGATGTGGGTGTACAACTCAGAGAGCGAGTCGATGGAGTTCCGCGACGTCTCCTACGTCCCCGGTCTCTACAAGATCTTCGACGAGATCCTCGTCAACGCGGCCGACAACAAGCAGAACGACAAGAACATGAGCGAGATCAGGGTCACGGTTGACCGCGAGTCTGGCGAGATCTCCATCAAGAACGACGGCAAGGGAATCCCAATTGAGATTCACAAAGTTAGTTGCTTTCAAGTAACAGCCAAATACACTACTGACCTGACTAGGAACACGGCATATATGTACCAGAGATGATCTTTGGTCACCTCCTCACCTCCTCCAACTACAACGACAACCAGCAGAAAGTCACCGGTGGTCGCAACGGTTACGGAGCCAAGCTTTGTAACGTATTCAGTACCGAATTCACAGTCGAGACGGTCGATTCGAAACAAAAGAAGAAGTACAAGCAGACCTGGACCGAGAACATGAGCAAGATGGGCAAGGCCAAGATTACCGACATCAAGGGCGATGACTACACCAAGGTCAGCTGGAAGGCCGACTATGCTCGCTTCGGAATGGCTGGTATCGACGACGATTTCGAGGCCATCATCAAGCGCAGGACCTACGACATGGCTGGTACGCTACGGGGCATGAAGGTCTACCTGAACGGCGACCGCATCAAGATCTCGTCATTCGCCAAGTACATGGAGATGTATACCAAGTCGATTTCGCGCGACCAGGGCAAGAGCGAGGACGACAAGGAGAAGGACGTCATTATCACAGACAAGCTTGACCGCTGGGACATCGGTTTCGCCGTGTCTGATGGTTCCTTCAACCAGGTCTCTTTCGTCAACTCGATTGCGACTACGTCTGGTGGTACCCACGTTAACCACATCGCCGACCAGATCATCGACAAGCTCATGGCGATTGTCAACAAGAAGAACAAGGCAGCTGTCAAGCTGAAGCCTGCACAGATCAAGAACCATCTCTTCTTGTTCGTCAACTGTTCCATCGTGAACCCGGCCTTCACATCGCAGACCAAGGAGCAGCTCACGACCAAGGCCAGCCAGTTCGGTAGCAAGCCGGTCCTCAGTGACAAGTTCCTGAACGCCATCGCCAAGACGGAGGTCATCCAGAACATCATGCACTTTGCGCAGCAAAAGGCCGACCAGATGATGAAGAAGACCGACGGCAACAAGCGCAACCGTATCAGCAACGCAAAGCTCACAGATGCCAACAAGGCAGGAACCAAGGACGGACATCTCTGCACGCTCATCCTCACTGAGGGTGAATCAGCCAGTGTACTTGCTTTGGCTGGTCGTGCCGTAGTCAACCAGGATCTGTTTGGTGTCTTCCCGCTTCGTGGTAAGCTCCTCAACGTCCGAGACGCGACCGTCGACCAGATCATGAAGAACGCCGAAATCCAAAACATCAAGAAGTTTATGGGACTTCAACATAAAAAGGAATATACGGTCGCCGACATGAAGAGCTTGCGCTACGGTCACCTCATGATCATGACAGATCAGGATCACGACGGTAGTCATATCAAGGGTCTACTCATCAACTTCCTCCAGTGCCAGTTCCCGAGTTTGCTCAAGATTCCCGGCTTCCTATTGGAGTTCATCACGCCCATTGTCAAGGTCTGGAAGGGCGACCCCAAGAACCCGCGCGGTATGAAGAGCTTCTTCTCCATGCCTGAGTACGAGGAGTGGAAGGAGCAGCACCAAAACGAGAAGGGATGGGATCACAAGTACTACAAGGGATTGGGTACCAGTGACATTCCCGATGCCCAGATCTACTTCAAGGATCTCGACACCCACATGAAGCGCTTCCAGGTCATGCGTGAAGAAGAAGAGAAGCTCATCGAGCTTGCTTTCTCTAAGAAGAAGGCGGACGCTCGTAAGGACTGGTTGCGCGACTTCGTCCCCGGTCAGCATCTTGACCTTACCACTCCCGACATCTCGTACGACGACTTTGTGAACAAGGAGTTGATCCTCTTCTCCATGGCCGATAACGTGCGATCAATTCCCTCGGTTATTGATGGTCTGAAGCCCGGTCAGCGCAAGGTCTTGTACACATGTTTCAGGCGAAACATCAAGAAGGATGTCAAGGTCGTTGAGCTTGCTGGTTCAGTTTCTGGATCCACTGACTACGCTCACGGTGAAGCCTCTATGCAGGGAACCATTGTCAACCTCGCACAGAACTTTGTCGGAACCAACAACATCAACTACCTGGAGCCCAGTGGTAACTTCGGTTCTCGTCTCAAGGGTGGTGCCGATGCTGCCAGCGCCAGGTACATTTACACACGCCTGTCGCCATTTGCACGACGAATCTTCCACGGCCACGATGACGCACTACTGAAATACGGCGAATCAGACGGCCACAAGATCGAGCCTGAGATGTTTGTTCCGATCCTACCCACGATTCTCATCAACGGTTCGAGCGGTATCGGTACTGGTTGGAGTTCTGAAATCCCCAACTTCAACCCGATGGATATTATCGACAACATCAAGCGTCGCATGCAGCCAGGCGCCACCAAGGAAGACATGCTTTCAATGATCCCGTGGTACAAGGGCTTTAACGGTACAACGACGGTGCTCGGTCCCGATCGATACCAGTTCACTGGAGTTGTTCGACAAACTGGTGACAACGAGGTTGAGATCACTGAGCTGCCAGTTCGTTACTGGACACAAGACTTCAAGGAAAAGCTTGAGGAGATCATCAAGGCCGAGAAGGGCCCTTCATACATCAAGGACTATATCGACTACAACACGCCAGACCGCGTCCACTTCATCATCAAGATGGAAGACAAGTACATGGCGACAGCGCTCGCCAAGGGTTTGGAAGAGATGTTCAAGCTCTTCAAGCCTCAGTCGACTAGCAACTTGGTCGCTTTCGACGCACATGGCCGCATCCACAAGTATGCTAGCGTTCTCGATATTATCGAGGAATTCTACCACGTTCGTCTGCGATACTACGAGAAGCGAAAGCAGCATCAACTTCAGGTCATGGAGAAGGAGCACCTGAAGATGACGAACCAGGCCAGGTTTATCCAGATGATCATCGACGGAAAGCTCATTGTGTCAAAGAAGAAGAAGACTGTGCTTGTTCAAGAGCTCAAGAAGCTTGGCTTCACTCCCTTCCCCAAGGTCGAGGATGCTAAGGCTGCTGGTGAGGTCGAGGATGTCCAGGAGGATGACTCAGAAGATGTTGAGACAGAAGTGTCCGCCAACGATTACGACTATCTGCTAGGTGTAAGTGCTACTAACCCCTTCCTCGATACCAAAACTAACGTTTTCTAGATGGCTATCTGGTCCTTGACCCAAGAGCGTGTCGAGAAGCTTCTGAAGCAGATCGGCGAGAAGCAACATGAGATCGACACTCTCATCAAGCTATCACCGAAGGACATCTGGACTGTCGACCTTGAAGCCTTCATGGATGAATGGAATGTCCAGCTGGACGAAGAGGTCAAGCGCAAGAAGAAGATCGCGGCCATCACTCGCCGACCTTCCGCAAAGCTTGGTATCGGCGGTGGCAAAGGCAAGGGAAAGAAGAAGAGAAAGGCAGATGGAAGCGACTCGGACGACTCCGGATCCGACTTTGGCCCGGTTAAGAAGAAGGCAAAGCCGAAGAAGGAGGGGCTGCTTAGCTATCTCCAGCAAGAACCAGTCAAGAAGCCTAGTGCAGCAGAAGCTCTCAAGAGCAGCACCGCGTTCGGCTCAACCGCGCCGCAGAAGCAGGGTACCTTGCTCACCCATCTTGTCAAGAAGAAGGAGGAGACGCCCCAGACGGAAGGCGGAGAAGATGGTAGATCTGCTTCCGCAGACTCTGCACCAGCGCCAGCTGCAACCAAACGGGGCCGCCCAGCTGCTGCAAAACCCATCAAGAAGGATCCGCTTTCGGACGATGAAGACTCGGACGTATTTGCTGCAGTCGCCCAGGAGGCCGCAAAGGAGCCGTCCAAGACTACTGCCTCGCGCACTGCTCGCAATGCAAAGAAGCAGGCCCCCAAGTACACCATGGGCAGCGACTCCGACGACGATGATGACGATGATCTCCTCGGCGATGTTAGCAGCATGGTCAAGACCATCGGATCCGGTACGAATGGCGTTCCCATGTTCAAAGCCACTACCACTGCACGCCCAGCAGCACCCGTAAAGAAGAACAGCCCCATCGAGCCCATCGAGATCGACGGCGACACCACAAACTACGAAGGTCTGATGCCCCAGTCTTCGCCACAACGCCCTCCCCCTCGCAACATCCACGACACCATCATGAGCTCTGACGAAGACGACTTCGATCTCGGTGTCAAGAAACCCGTCGCCAGCCGCCTTACCAAACCCGCCGCGAAGCCCAAGGCCGCAGCCGCCAAGCCTGCACCCAAGCCCAAGGCCGTAGCGAAGAAGCCTGCAGCTCAGAGCCCCGCAGCAAAAGCTTACGCGAAGAAACACGGCAAAGACGCGGAAGCTGCGAAGCCTGCAGCCAAGGCCAAGAAGCAGATCACTATCGACTCTGACGAGGATGAGGAGATGGAGGATGCGGACGCTATTGCCAACGACATCCTATCTGATGAGGACGAGGATGAGCCAACTCCCAAACCAGCCAAGCGCGCCCCTGCTGCGAGACCTGGTCGCAGGGCTGCTGCTAAGCCGGCGAAGTATGTGGTTAGTGATGATGAGGCGGAGTCGGATGAGGCTTCTGAACCTAGCTTCGATGACGACGATGATAGCGAGTAGATTGCTTGCCTTGTCTTCGGGTGCATGTGGGTGGGTGTTTTATACCCTGGTGATTTGGCGTTGTGGGCACGAGGCAAGGGTCTCTCTGCTTCATGGGGTGGTGGGGTTGAACTTATGGGTGGTTCATCGGCGTTTGGCGTCGTTTCTTTCGATATACTTTATTGAATGTGTATATTTATTAGAAGTATACTTGAACGTTGCTTGTGCTATAGACTTTGTGATTGTATACATTGTGTGTTCGACATTTGAAGATGTGCGGAGTGAGACACATCGTCCATTCTACTTACACACATAACAATACTATAGGAAGGCGTGCTACGTATAACTCCTTATATCAATAACGAGTATCTGCGAATTTACCAGTTCCTGCAAGGTATATTCTACAGTCACGGAAAACTACAGCGTAATCGAGGCCGATCCCGTTCCGCAGCAGCCATCATTGCAAGCTCTCGCAAATATCTAAATTTGAACCAATGGCTCGAAACAAAGCTCCGAATGTTTCTTATACCGTCTGGTAACTTCTAGCCTCTCCTGACCCTCAGGCACCACCGCATCTCATCAGTGAATGCACGGAAGCCCCCTCCTTTCCTCAACTGTACACGCTAATCTCCGTCTTAATCCTCATACAATAACCGCGCCTCTGCGACATCATCAGTATCTACACGCCGGGTAAAACCGCGTAATCCCAACCCACAAGCCCCCGAAATGGACATCGACAACATCTACATCTCCATCTACACCCTATCCCATCTCCATAGAACCTACCTCCTGCACACCACCTCCATCCTCACTCTCACCCTCCTCCTCCCCAAAATACTCGGCCTCCCACACTTCTATCGCATTACCATACTCCTCTGCGTCACTACCTACCTCCTCTTCTCCGCCATAAACCACTACCTCCCATCCATACTATCCATTTCCTCCATACCCTCGGATGAAAACAACACAGCACCCCCGGACATAGACACCACACCAACGCTCAGCCGAGGAGCAAAACCAACGATGCAGACGTCGCCGACATTTGAGCGCGTCCAGGCAGATGGTGTTGGGAAGGGAGAGAGGGGGGGAGGGATGGGGTGGTGATGGGCTGGAGGTTGGGGGAAACTGTGTTGTGGATTGGGGTCAAGGGTATAGGAGGGTTGGATCAAAAGGACATGTCGTTGGTCGAGTAGGAGGTTTTACTTGGGAGATGAAGGGACGGATGTATGAAATGGCGGGTTTGGTGAAGTGTATAATTCATGTTAGCGTCGTATCAAGTGTCTTAGTGCTAATTGGCTGAGTCGATGTTGTCCATTTTGGTACTGTCTAATCAGTACCAACTCAACAGGATATCGTAAGTTGCTGTGGAGATCGTTGCAAAGGCACTCCTTTCTGACGGGTATGACGGCTGTAAGACGCACATGACAAGCGAATGATGATAGGGCACCTCATACAAGAAAAAACCTAGACAGGTCTGCAGACTACATTAAGCCAAAAACTTGCAATTAGGTGATACAACGTTAACGTAGACGCGAGGGCGTTTAGCCTTTTCCTAGGTTGGCGTGGGGTGGCTGCAATGCCCAGTTCTTGAGATGGATATCGCGGATCAAAAGCAAGGAGATGACGTCATGATGAACAAACTCTTCCGGAGAATGAATGTTGGCCATTGAGATGATGTTGGGTATCGTAATTCCATGTCATTAACTATAGTATTATTACAATCGCTAAAGATCAATGCAAACGCCGCATAACGGTCGTACACGTGTACTGGTATCCTAAATAACTTTCCTTCGATCCATCCAGCATCGGCATCAAGCACGATGTATTATCCACCTTCATATCGTACATGTTCCAGGTAGCGCTGCGCGACTTGATGCGAGCAGACTCAGACATCGCTGACATCTGATCTGGTATTCCATGAAGCATCGGAATAAGACTTGTAGGTATTCTAAACCTGGCTCATGGAGGGACCACCACGGCGGATACCGCCGCGCAGGTTGGCGCCGCTGCCGCGTCCGTTCATGATGTTGACGGCGAGTGTGGCGACGAAAGCGGCCCATCCGAACCAGAGGAAAGCGGTGGTAGCCTGGGCTTGACGGCAGTTCTGCTCGGTGTCTGCGGAGCTGTTGAGGACCTTGTTGGAGCGGGTGTATCCCTGATACATGTTAGATTATGCGCTCAACAAAGAGATCACAGATGACTTACGGCGTTCGAGCAGCTATGTGCGCCAATGTATGCGGGAAGTGCGACGGCGGCGCAGAAACCGAAGAGGACGCTCAGTCCGTCCATGGCGATGTCCACGATGGGGATGCTGAACTTCTCGATGAAGGATGTGGGCAGGAAGTATAGCAATGTGAACAACCACCATACACCGACGAAGAGTGAGTAATTGATGATGGAGTGTGTTCCGTTCCACGCGCGGGCGATGTTGTTGCCCATGAATGCGGTAACGAGAATGGCGCAGATCAACTATACAATGTTAATGAGGTTCTTCGATGAGTCAATGCCATGAACATACCTGCCAGGCGCGAAGGCCCATGGAAACAGCTCTTGACACCATTTTACTGATGTGTATATGGAAAATGTGGTGGTTGGGTGATGTATAGATGCAAACGAACTCAAGTTCGTCGTTTCTAGCAAAGCGTTAGGTTTGCGGTGGGGATGAAATGAATCGGGTGGCTGCTGTAGATGAAGGCGATCTGCTGCAGGAGGGCTGGGCTGGGGCTGGAGAATTATAGCAGTCGGCGGCTGGCGGGAGGAAGCGGGTCTTTGTGGCAGCGTCATAGGACCCTGGGCGACCAGCAGTGACGTATGAGGGTCCAATCGTCGCTTCCACCTCCGGAACTATCGGTACTTGCCTTGTTGGTAGCGCCGATCACGACGTGCGGATCTTCGACGCAAGATGGAATTGGAATTGCTGCGTGGTGTTTGTTTGCGATAAAGGCGGTCGTTCGCGCGTGCATTGCCCGAATACTATATATGATTCGAAGTTGTTACGCGGCTGTTCTCCTGGTTGCTGCGCAACAACAGCGATGATGCAAGCCGGCACAGGGATGTCCATCAGCGCTATCAGCCACTGATGACGCCCCTAGGCGCCTTCGCTCGCATGACCGCACCGTCACCCTAATTCTTTTCTCCGAGGGGGCTACTACAGTCTTACCTAATGTCACGCTGCAGAAAATATTATAGTACATGCCTATAAGCTTATTAATTACTAGTCTACTAATTTAATTTTTTTTATTATCTCTAAACTCTAAATAAAATATATTTTACTTATATTATAAACTTTTTTTAGCTTTAGCTTTTAATATTAATAAAGAAGTTATTATTACTAGTAGTAGTAGTTTAAGTAAAAACTTTCTTATAAAGTTATTTAAAAGTATTATATTTACTTTATATAAAGAATTTAATATTAGTACTAAAGCTTATATTACTATAAATAAAATTAGCTATTACTATAAAGTAAAAGTTTACTATTATAGAACACACCTCTAGATGCTTCTTAAGAGTATAGCACGTAATTATACTAGTATAGATTAAGATAAGCTCTTAGAAGCTTTACTACTTAAGAAAGCTTTCTAAGTAAGCTTATAATATAATAATTTATCTTTTATTTATTTCTATACTTTTAGATATAATAGTTATAAGCCTAGTACTTTAAGAAGATAATATAGTTCTATATTTATATACTTAAGACGTAAGGCGTTTAATAGAGTATAGTAATACTAATTTTATTACTAATCTTTGCGCTTTTATAAAAGCACTACTTTATTACTTATAATAAGTAACTCTATAATAATTTCTATAAAAGCTTTTACACTTACTAACTTAGCGTATTAGTCTAAGTAGTTTACCTAGTTTAAATTCTATACTTTAAGTAGAAAAATTTAGGCTAATATTAACTCTAATACTAAAATAGCTACTTTTATCTAGATAAGTGTTCTAACTACTCTAGAGCTAGTAGTAATTATATAGAACGCTTTAGTTAATAAGCTCTACACTAATAAGTATAATCTATCTATTATAAAGTATAAAGTATAAGTAATAAAATAGTAGTTAAAGAGTACTTATATTAGATATCTTTAGAACTAGGTTAATTAGACTATTAGTCTAAAGCTTCTAGCTTCTACTATACTTTCTATCTTTATAAAGAAAGAGGCTATATTATAAGTACTTATTAAATACCTTAAGTCTACGCTTTCTTTAAAGAAAGACTATACTAAGAATCTTATACGCTTATAGTATAGAGTATATCTTTAGAAAGCGTAATAAAGACGTGTTAACGCTAAGCGCTAGTAATAGAAATACCTCTATATTCTAGCCTAAGCTAAAGTATATAAACTTACTAAAGTTAATAATACGCTTACTATTTAGAACTATTTAGAAGTAATTAGTATTAAGCTTACTCTAAAATAAAAACGCTCTATATAGTAGAACCTTATTAAAGCTCTTACTATTAGTAAAACTTAGGTTACTCTTAAATAAGCTTTAAAAATTTTTACTACACTAATCTAAGAGTATACTACTTACTCTAGTAGTAAAGGTAGTGTGTTTACTATTATAAAAGCACTATAATAAGCTTCTAATAATAATAACTTATTCTAAAAGTCTAAGAAGAATTACTTATATAAATAGTACTATAAGTAGTCTACTACTATATATAAGCGTTTAGAAACAGCGCTTATAAGTAAACTTCTAAAGCTTTCTAATAAAGCTAAGGCTAAGATTACTACTAAGCTTAGAGACTTAAAGTATAATAGCCTATAAAGAGCTCTTAATAAGAAGAGATAGACTACTTTATAGTAAGTATAGATTAAGAGCCTAAGCTCTATCTACTTAGAGTTAATTTAAATAATACTTATTAACTTTACTCTTATTATAAGTTAGCTAAGTATTAGTAGTATGTACTCTACTATAGATTTTAACGTCTATCTACTCTCTATAAGTACTATCTTAGATAATAGAGTAGTAGTATATCTTATTAATAATATATCTCTACTTAAGCTAAAGACTTTTGTAAGAGTATATAAATTCTGCACTATAGAAGTAGAAAGTTTCTTCTTCTAGATGCTTAAATATAGTATATAAAGAATTAGAAACGCTTTAACTAGAAAAAGAGGACTATATATAAAAAACTTTATTCTAATAAGTATAGCGCTTATAAAAGATTTCTATATTAATATTATCTTAGAAGTAGCTCTTAATAAAGCTAGACTATAGTACCTAGAGTTAGACTTAACGCTTTGTATAGAAACACTCTCTAATAACTTTATACTAGTAAAGCTTAAGAGAGAGTATAAGCTTATATTTATTAAATATAATCTTTTAAAGTTTTACCTAACTATAATAAGCGTAACTAATAACTAGCACTTATAATAATTCTAGAGAAGCCTTTCTTAGTCTAATTTAGAGAAGCTTTAGTATGTAAGAGTAGACTACCTAGGTCTAGAAGCGCTCTAAGCTCTTATTAAGAATGCGTATAATATACGTATTAAGAGAATAAGCTAAAGTAAGTATAAGTATTACGCTATTACTTATATAAAGTAGTATATCTCTAGGTAACTACGTAAGAAAGCTCTAAGACCTTATTAGAGAATCTTATAGAACCTTTTTAACTTTTCTACTAGTTATAATAAAGAGCTCTAAATTATACTACTTAAAGATAATTATAGTAGTAAGATCTATTAATATACTTTTTAAGCTAAAACGCTTATAAAGATTATAAGAGTCTTTTATAACTTTATAAGCTTTTTTATAGCTTAGTATAAGCTTAATATCTACGTTATTATCTAAGATAATAATATTATAACGCTACTTTAGAGAGGTAAGTTACGCTTTAAGATATAGGCTAAAGAGTAGAGTATTATTATAGAGTATACCTCTATCTATATCTATAAACTAAATAGAGAAGTAGAGAGAGTAGGTTAGAAGATAATTACTAAGTCTATTAAGATAAAAGTTAGTATAAATCTTTCTAAAAAGCTCTAGCTAAATATTATAGAAGTAGTAACCTAGCTATATAATATAAGCCTATTATATACTTATAATTTCTTAGTACTTAACACTATACTTAATGTATAGTGTATAGAGTATAGTAAGAAAGTCTATACTATTATAGCTAACCTTTATTTAGATTAGAGTACTATTTACGCCTATAGCTATAAAGCTTACCTACTTAATAAAGAGTAAGTAGCTAGATAAGATAAGCGTAACTTTAAAGTTATACTAAGAGACTATATTAGATACCTAGTAGAATATAGAGCGTTTAATATTTATAAAATATAGGTTCTAAAGCTTAATTAAGTAATTATAATAAGAAATATAAGCTTTAATAAAAAGCTTTTCTATAAGAGTAGCGCTAAAGATAGCTAGAAGCACTTAGTAAAAGAGCTTACGTATATTATTAATCTTCTATATAAGAATAAGCTATATAACGTAGAAGAAGTATATAAAGATATCTTTAACTAACTCTGCGCTATAGTAAGTAAAGCGCAAGACTAGTATACTTCTAAAGACTCTATCTAGAAGCTAAAGAGTAGTGTATTATAGCTTACTATTAAATAAGCTAGCTAGCTTAATTAATAAGTAGTATATAATATATCTTTTATATAGGTAGAAAGCTTAGCTAGCTAACTACTAGAAATCTATATAGACTCTTAAGAGTATACTAGTCTATTTACTCTAGAGTAAATACTAGAGCCTAGAGTATACTAAACTATAAGGTCTAGTTAGAAGTATAATAGTAACGCCTAAAAAGTGTACTAAACTAGAGAAGAGCGTCTACTAGTACTAAGTAACAAATAGCTTTCTAATATAGAAAGCTTTTATTAGAATAAAGTATATAGTACTTATTAAAATAGAGTACTACTAAGTATACTATATTTCTACGCATGCTCTACGTTTAGAACTTCTCTAAAATAAAGTAAAATAGAACTACTATCTACTTCTAGACTAACACGCTAAAGGCGTAATTATAGAAAACTAACGTAATTAAGCTCTAGAATTAAAAAGTAATATAAAGGCCTAGAAGTAGAAGAACTAAGAGTTTATACGCTATATAATCTATAGAATAGTATATAAGATAATAATCTTCTAAATAGTCTTCTTTAATACTTATATAGAGTAGAAGAAGACTAGAAAGAGCTTATAACTATTTACTTAATTATAGTAGCTATAATCTTAGATAATATACTTCTATAAAAGTATAAGCTATCTAAATACATATACTATAATTAACTACTACTACTTCTAAAGAAGTATAAAGATCTTAGTAACTATCTATATAAAAAGCTCTTCTATAAGGCTTATAATAAGAAAATTAATACACTTTATTAAGTAAGTACCTAGAAAAAGATTAAGCGCTTCTTAGTATAAGAGCGCCTACTTCTACTAAAGTAGGTATTTATATATAAGGTTAATTAGAATAGCTACTTTATTAAGTATAAAGCTTATATAGTAGTAAGAGAAAATCTATAAGTAATTAATTCTATATACTTTATATATGTAGTAACGCTTACCTTACGCTCTTTTAGAATAGTAATAGTAATAGTAGCTAAGTTTAACCTAGAGATTCTCTAATTTAATATTATAGAAGTATTTCTTTATATACACTAAGAATACTAGCTAGTTATAGTATATAATATACTAGATAGCTTTAAGAAGCCTAGTAAGTGTATAAAGCTTAAGCGTGCTCTTTATAAACTAAAGAACTCTTTACTACTCTAGTATAAAGAGCTCTTACGTATAGTAAAGAAAGTAGGTCTTATTACTTCTAAAGAAGAGCTTTGTCTCTTCTTTAATAAATAAAGAAAGATTCTTCTACTCTTCTATATTAATAATATACTACTTATATATTACTATACTACTTATTAAGAAGCTTTATAAGTTACTAATATAATAAAAGTAGTATATAACCTAGAAGAGAAAGGCCTAGTTAAATAGTTTCTAGAAGTAAAAGTATTACGTAATTACGCTACTTATACTATAATGCTTATATATAATAAGTATTTAGATAAGCTTACTAAGAAGTTTAACTTAGAAAGTATATTTTTAAGCTCTACTATACTACTTCTAAGCTAAGAGCTTATAAAGTTAATAGATAAAGTAGATAAGAAAGTAGTTAAAGACTACTAAGAGCGTATTAGATTACTACTCTATATAGCTATTATACTATAGCCTAATATAGTATACGCTATCTTAAAGCTCTTATACTTTCTTATAAACTTAAGTAAAGAGTATATAGAAGTAGTTAACTAAGTAATTATATACTTATATAAGACTTACTATTAGGCTATCTACTATAGAGTGTACTCTAGAGTAAAGCTTATAATTTATAGTAACGCTTCTTTTATAAATAACCTAGAGACTAGGCGCTCTTTATAAGGCTACTTTATTATACTCTTTAGAGGTACTATTATTTAGAAAGTAGTATAATAAGTAACTATAATAACTTTAACTATAGAAGTAGAGCTTCTTACTTTTAAGTATATTAGTAAAGAAGTAATAGCTCTTAAGAGGCTGTTTTAGAAGCTTACGCTTACCTTAGAAGTAGCGTAGATAATTTTCTATAATAACTAGTAGACTATACACTTAGTAGTTAGCGCTAATAAGTGTATAATAACACGTCTTAGATATATTAATATCTAAAATATATAGCTAAGGTAAGAGCATGCTAAAGAGTCTTTTAAAGTTAAGTACTTAGAGACTAAAAGTATACTAGCTAATAGGCTTACTAAAAATCTATTAGTTTAGTAATTTACCTACTTTAAGAAGTAGTTAAATATAAAGAATATTAAATTATTAGTAGTATTATAAAGCTTATAAAGTATAAAAGAGTTTTTTTTTACTACTTTTCTTAGAAAGTAGTAGAAAGTGTATTTTAAGCGTAGCCTCTCTTATAGGCCTATAGAAAACTACTTATTAAAAAAGGCTTTTATTAAAGTATATACTCTAAAGAGCGTAGTAAGATAAGAAAGTGTATATCTAGAACTATAATTAAAGTAACGCTTTTTTAGTTATCTAAGCGTAAAGTTAGAAGAGTACTACTAGTTATTAGTAGTATTCTTATAAGCTTAAAGATACTTAAACTCTAAAGTAAAGAACTAAGAGAGTATAACT
This sequence comes from Alternaria infectoria, assembly GCF_024043175.1. Lineage (NCBI taxonomy): Eukaryota > Fungi > Ascomycota > Dothideomycetes > Pleosporales > Pleosporaceae > Alternaria > Alternaria infectoria. The sequence goes on from NW_026250710.1 coordinate 362,327, forward strand.
TTCTCTATAGACGTAAATACATAACTAAGCTTAGTAGTAATACTTTTATAGATAACTATAATAGTATTATTAGTAATAGTCTTAGAAGACACTTTTCTATTATTATTATTAGAAAGCGCTATACTATTATCTATAGTCTTATTATAGTTAATCTACTTAACTACTAGATAAAGTTTTATAAAGCTTATTAGCACTAAGAAGTTAGAGTACTAGAATAAAACTTACTAGAAGAGCGCTACTTAGAAGTAGAAGCGTTATTAGTCTTATTATTAAAGTTAGATTAAGACTACTTAATACTAGAAGTATTCTTAGACTTATTAGTATTACGCTCTACCTTTAAGGTATTAAAGCTTTACTTCTTACTACGCCTTTAGATTATATAGCTATACTTAAGATACTACTTAAAAGTAGTATTATAGTTGTAAATAAGCTTACAAAAGTAAGAGTTCTTAATATTAAGTAGATAACTAGTCTTTAAGTTCTACTCTATAGTGCAAAACTAATTAACTATATACTTAGTAACCTTCTTTATATACTTAGGTCTAAAAAAAAGTTAGTAAAGCTTCTTAAGCTTAAAAAAGAGTATACGTATATATTATTATATCTATAATTACTAATAGCACTAGTAAGACAGCGCTTAGACTTTTTACTCTTATTAATACTTACGTAGTTTTTATAGAGAGAGTTAGTAGCCTTTTTAGTACTTATAAACTAGAAGTATTAGAGACACACTATCTTGTAAAGCTTACTAGTAGTAATAAAAATAGGCTTTTTAGAGCTACGCTTACATATAGACTTAGTTACTAAAGCTCTATTATTTTTATTATTAGAATCTTTATTAAGCGTATACTTCTTACTATTATACTTTTTATTATTATACTTATTAGAAGAATTAGTAATATCTAAACTATTAGACTAGATAGAGAGCTTTAGATTAAAAAGAAAGCTCTTTATACTACTTATAATAATAAAAGAATACCTCTTCTTAGAAGTAGAGCTAGAGAAAGGTAAAGCGTTATAAACTATACTACTCTCTTAAGAAATAGAGAGCTTATCTAAGGCTTTAGTAGAAAGCTTAGAAGTGTTAAAAGAAATAGTAGTAGAGTTCTTAGAAGTAAAGCTCTTAGAACTAAAAGAATCTAGAAATAGAATATTAAAATAAGTATTACTAGTAGCTAAGAGACTAGAAACTATAATAGTAACTTTAGTAGAATACTTACAAGAATTACTAGAAAGCTTCTAAGAGAGTATAGCAACGTTAGAATTATAATTAGTATACTCTTTTTAGGCAGCCTTACTAGTCTACTTATTATAGTACTTTTCTATTACGCTAATAGAATTAGTAGACTACTATGCTTAGTAGATTACTTTCTTTAAAACTATCTCTTAATAGAGCTTAATAGCCTTTAGAAGTAGAATCTTAAAGTATTCTTACTTAGTACGCTGCTTATTAATAAAGCGCTTATTCTTAGACTTAATATACTTAGTTTTAGCGTTAGCCTTAGCTTTAGAATTCTTATTACTACGCTTTAAGTTACGCTTAATCTACTTATTACGCTTATAATATAAACGCTACTTATTTTTTATAGCTTAACTAGTAATATAATACTTATAAGTAATCTAGTTATAACGCTTTTACTTTACTTTATTCTTAGCTTTAAGGTTATAAGTATACTACTTATTAGCGTACTTCTAGGTAGCGCGCTTATTATAATATAAAATATTATTAGCCTACTTTTAAGTAACTATATTACTATACTTAGTAAATAAATTAAACTTCTTAGAAGCGTAAGTTAAAGTAGTAAATAAGTTATAGATAGAAGTAGAAGTACATATAGAACTAGAGCTCTACTTCTTACTAAAAGAACTACGCTTAGAAGAGCTTCTAGAAACACTATAAAGCTTATTTAAGCGCTTATAATTATCTACTTTAAAAAGAGTAGCTAGGTACTTAGAGAAGTTAGAAGTATTAGAGCTTAATAGCTTAGCCTTTAACGCGCTTACGTAACTAGAACTTAAAGAAGTTATCTTAGAGGCGCTTATAGAGCTAGAACTAAACTACTTATTCTTAGAAAAGTAGCTATTCTTATACTTATACTTATTCTTATTTAATATAATACTATAGAGCTTAGAAATAGATATAAAGAGATATACTTAGTTTAATTAGTATAATAAAGTATACTACTAAAGTTAGTAAGCGTACTAATAAAAATTAGAGATACTTACTTTTATTTTAGGTAAGAGGTAGAGAGTGTTTAGCTAATTAAATAATTTTTAGTAATATTATAATTAGCGCGTGTACGCTAAGTAAGCTCTTAGCGCTACGTACACTCTAATAAGTATATAATTAGTATTCTTAGCTATAATAAAAGAGCTTATTATAACTACGTAGCCTACTTTTATAGAATACTTAAAAAGTGTATTATAGAATATACCTCTAGATACTTCTTAAGAGTATAGTATATAATTATACTAGTATAGATTAAGATAAGCTCTTAAAAGCTTTACTACTTAAGAAAGCTTTCTAAGTAAGCTTATAATATAATAATTTATCTTCTATTTATTTCTATACTTCTAGATATAATATTTACTTATAAGTTATTTATATTAAAGTAATTATAAGTAGCTTTAAAAAGTATAATAAAGTTAGTAAACTTTTACTTAATATAAGAGTTACTAATAAAATAAGTAGTAAATTTTAAGTAATTAAAGTATACTTATAGTATTAAGCTTACTTATTAAAAAGTAAAAGTAGTTACTATCTTAAAGTATATAAATAAGTATAAAAAGATTAATATATAAGTATAAAGATTTTATATACTTATCTTTTCTAAGTATTAGTAGTAATATATAACTATAATAGTATACTTTAGTTATTAAGTTAAGATTTTTTTAAATTTCTATAGTTAAGAAATACTAAAGCTAAGGCTTACTTAGACACGTGATACTGCAGTCTTCTACGTAACAGCTCATGCTATGACATGCGCTATGGCTTCTAGACCGTCGCCGACACGTAAAGTTTGTCTTGACGACATGAGGTTTGACGTTGGTTTTGCACGTGGAGGAGGTTTGGATCTGCGGATACTCGCTCCCCGGATCGACGACGTGATCGCCATCGTTGCGCTCCGTGCGAACTGTTGTGTGACGCGGTTGGACCATGTTTGCAAATCGTCCTCGCACGAGCAGCGCCGGCCAGTCAGTCATGGATTATGCTATCTTTTGAATTGAAAGGCCCTCGCAAGGAAAATGCTGTTGCAGATTACGCGCTTTATAGCCTTGCCTGATATCGTGAAACGTAGCGGACGTGTTTTGTTGGCGACTCGGCCCTTTCGCAATCTTGACGTTTCTGAGAAACCTTCTTTGTGCCGGCATGCAGTCGCATTGTTTTACCAACGCGAGATCCATGCGCGCAGGCTTTGCCAGAGGTGGGGTGGATTAGTAACATCAAACCTCAGCAAGTATTTTCACATGTCACTTTAGGCAAAGACCTGAAGAGGCCTGCGGCCTACATCAGCATAGAAACATGCGCAGGAGGTGACCCAACGTCAGCGTAGGCTCCAGAGTGTTCAGTCTTTTCCTTGTATGAGGAGACATTATACATCAACTCCTTAAAGACGTCTCATGAAGCAAACACATGTCATTCATCTACATAGTGATGTCCAACCCGTATCTGTATTGCAAAGACAAGAGTCTCAGTCTAGGCGACTTTTTCAGATTGGCCGTCCAGCTACCCATCGCTGCCCGAGAGCAGGAGGGTAACATGGACTAGTTGATCTTCGACATTCGTGTAATAACTCACCCCTTCTCATACCACTGAACCGGCTTTGAGAAGGTGGCTTTATATCGGTATAGCGTATCATCGCGTGATATGGCTGGCAGGGTCTGGGTACACCATGTCCTCGGGGACAAGGAACATTCGCGTAGCTATCCGAGTATATCATTGTTGTGTCAGCGTCGACTCGAAGCCCATTGTAGCCTCCGCGGAGGTCTGTAAGATCGAAGGTGTCTGCGCATATTTGTATGCCTGAAGGACAGCGTTGCGTTGCGGGGGCGGCGGAACAGATGAAGACCTCAAGAAGACTCGGAGCACCCGGGAAAGCGGGAGGATAACAGCTCAAGTACTGCTGCAGGAGAAGAAGTGGCTCCGCAGCTTGGCGGGGCGGCGGTGGTGATGGTGTAGGAGGCACGGAGGAGCTTGGAGCTGAAATTTTCAGCCAAAAGACGGTTTGTGGGGGGCCAAAGGGTTCAAAGCGGAGGCAGGAGGCCGGGGAAAGCGGAGCAGGCAGACCAGGAGCTCGCGAAGAGAATCCACAGGGAAGTCGGCAGTTTGGGAGGACATCTAGAAGACATTGACCTTCTTCTACACCTTCACAGTAGCCTGTTTGCGGCCGTGAAGGTCAGTGCTGGTTGCTGCACCCTTTTGGTGACCTCGATGTTGTCCAGCTTTACCTTCCTGGCTGCCCAAGGTCTGGCCTCATCCCACGGACAGAGTCCTAGCACCACCCTCCTTCCCCTGCACGAAAGGTAAAGGCGGAGGTCATGTAGAAGCTCTTGATCCTAAGATGCCTTCCCTTATACCCCTTGTCATAGTGTTGTGATGCTGTTATGATGTTGTGATGTTGGCCTTGGTCCTTCCTTGGGCAAGCGCTGGTGTTGTCCGTGATGTTGCTCGAGCCTCGACCAAAACCTCTCAAATCACCCCACCCCCTTGAGCCCACCAACCCCCGATGCACCCTCTGTGAAGCCATCAGGAGGTTGTGGTCCTGCTCTTTGAATGTGGGCTGCCTCGACACCCTGCGCCTCCGCCTCGGGGGTCCGGCGATGTCTTTTCGACTTCGGCAAATCGCTCCCTCAACTTGCAACCACAGGACTCTTGCCGCCCAGGCGGCGCATATTCAACTCTTTGATAGATTCCCATACCACAGAAAGCTCTACCAAAACTGTAGGGACGGCAACATGCGCAACGAGACCGCCGCGCAGCCTCCCCGCCACACGTACCAGACGGCAAGCCGAAGGAATCACGCCCTCCCATTCGCCTCTGCGCGGAGAAAACTTCAGCGGATGCGAACGACACCCTCATGCTCCACATCGTCGACCGACTCGCACTACGACAGCCTGTCAAGTTGATGACATCGTGGTGTCTGATCGGAGACCATCCTACTCATGTCCGCGGCCAAGGCAACAAGAAGTCTTCTCGAAGACGGCAGCAGACCACTCCAAGGCGCGCAACACCCCGGAAATGCTACTCTCGAATACAAAGGGCTGGTCAGACAACAAAGAAGCTGAGCGGAAGCCCCTCTATACTCCGCAACTATGATTGCAACACATCCTGCACACGACGGCGAGGCATCATGTCAGCGCAGTCACTACCTTCGGAATACTGCTCTTGGATACGAAAGGCTAACCAGGCAACACAGAAGTAGGTTGGCGACCATTGGACTCAACACGAACAGAGTTCATCCCTTGAAACCGAAGCGGCTCTCGGAAGCGGACACCATAGTCGAACAGACACGATGACCAACCCCGCGGGAGTCCGCCCAACACCAGGACGAGGATTCGTTGGCGGCTTCTGGGCCGTACCCCGCGCGACTGCGAACGATACCCCTGCGAGATTCGAGTCGGCACAATACAAACGCCACTCTCGAGGTCGGTGTGGCTTCCTGTGGTAGGCTGGGACATCAACAACGCGGAGAATGGTCCATGTGTACGCACTTTGCAAATACCATCAGGGAGGTCCAATACGAGCATGCACCAGGCATCTCTACAACCATGCGGGACATTGGAAGCCGAGGGGCATGCTGCTTGGACCGGGACGTGAATCAGAACATCCGGGCAAGGTACTTGCGATGCCGTTTGGTGACAGCCGGATGGCCTCCACATCGGACCGAGCACTTGATCGGTATCCCAAAAGAGGTTCACAAACATCGGTCGTGACAGGGTTCCTTCGAGTCGGGCAGCCCGATCTGTGGCAATACCATACGTACCTTAGAGCAGCATACAATGCTGGCAAACATCCTGTAACGACAAACAGAATTCCAAAAGCCCACGGCCGAAGAACGAGCGACCGTTTGAACAAGGCCTCAGGCGGCGAACAGACGTGCGGGCGCATCGTTGACTGGAGGTACCGCGGGGCTTGGTTGTCCTCAATAACGCCAATGCTGTGCGCAAAATGCGGGGTTGTCAGGATGCCGCGCAGCCAATATGCAGAGCCGAAAGAGGAGACTGTCCAACAGCATGCCGTGCCTCGTGTGCTCGACACCAGCCAAAGACACACTGTAATACCCTGTCGGCTGCAGATGGCGAACATGTCGCGAACCACTCAGGAGTCTTCGCGGGATATGTTGGTCGTTAGCTCCAGGAACGCTCGTTGTGTAGCCATCGGTTGCGATACGTATATCAAGGGCGGCGTCGAATAGGAGAGGCCCAGACGTGTCCACAGAGATCAACGCGCTGAGCGGGGCATGCCGCGGGTGCGTCAAGCAGCTAAAGAGCTTAGTATTGAGGCCATGGTTGTCGTCGAGACCGCGTGACCTGTTACACTCTAGGGCTGAAAGTGTCCGCAGTGCTGCTTAAGGCTGTTCCGGGGTGCGATAGCCTGACGGGGATGCAGCGTGACTGATGGCGCTTGAAGCGAAACAGAATGGCGTGCAGCAAGCATGAAGCCCTAGAAGAGAAGGGATGGATGTCTTCCGACGGGCCCAACCGAGTCCAGACAGAAGAAATGAGGGGTTCGTTGACGAAACCCCAGCCATGCAGCCCAACGCATCGTCGATCAGGAATTGGGCTAAAGAAGAAGGATGAATCCTGATGAAAGTCGATGAAGCTGTGTTGTCGAGAGGTGGTTACAAGAGGTTTGACGAAGACCGACGGTTGGATGAACCGGGCCCTGTCCGGCGAGCTTCGCTACCCCCCAACAGCGCAGCAATTTGCAGGAGTTCGCCTGAAGCATACACGGCTAGCCAAAGTTGGGATGGCCGTCTCCGCATTTCCTGCGCAACGACCCTTCACAAGCCCCTGACCCTTGGCCAGCCCGGTGAGCTGCAGAAGCCTCAAAGGCGTTGCATGTCTGCTTGTCTCAGAGACTTACGTCTCGTCTCCTGTAATGAGCATCCTGCCTCGCCTTCCTCCTCTTGCCTCCCTGTCAGCCACATTTCGAAGTCTTTAAGATCGCCGTAAGCTCGCCGCGCTTGGGCTGGTGGAGTCGTCTCCTGATCTGACAAGGCGCGCGGAACGCAGGGTGTCTGCCGCGTCTGCTTCCCAACGTTTCGAACGATCGCCAAGGCGAAACTCTGCTGCTGTCAGTCTGGCCTCTGCGGACGGTGCCCTCCCTATTATATTCATCTGTTCTGCCGTCCATGTCAGAGGGCGACATGTGCTTGCTCTAGTAGTCGCACGTCCATCCTCCGAACATTTGTCCTTGATCTGCGGGACAGCCTTGGGTTTAGCAGCGTGGCGCTTCCCCACACTCCAAGGACCCGGTGCCTTCTTGCCGATCCTAGGCTTGTGTGATTCCATGCGACGACTGATGCCATAGCGGATCGTGTTCGTGTTCGATATCTTCGAGAAGAAAGACTAGGGATAGACTGGTTCAAGAGTTTGGCGCTTGGTTTGCGACGTTTTGAGGTATGTCTTCGCCGATCTGCGACGGTTGTGCCCGCGCAGCTTCGTGTCGCAGAGCTTGGGGCTCTCGTCCAGTGCTAATCGGCTTCCAAATCAGTTTGTTTGAATAGAGTCATTGTGGGATAGAATATACCAGGTATGTATCCCTTCCTTTGGCATTCCGCGTCGTGCGCACATCGTCGTCGCGCCCGTCTGCTGCGGCGGCGGGTCTGCGGCGTATCCAGGCTCTGCGATGTCGTGCATGTGTATGCAATTACCATGAGGCTGACGATGTTGGATAGGATATACCGCCCTTCTCCCGATAGATCTGCTTTGGGCATCGAGCTCCGCGTCGCGTAATTCTCTAGACAAAGTTCTGTTAACTAGGTAAGCAGAGTCAGCCTTTCTTTCTTTCTTTTCCTTACTGCAGCTGCTCTCTTCGGTGTGAGCGTCCCTGCGTATGGTCCTCAGGCGCGCGCTTCGGGGGCGAGTGGTGTTGTGGAAGATGTTGGGGTATGTACCGGCGTTGGCGGAGTTGAGGTTGTGCGGGAGCAGGTCAGCGCCGTCAACACCACGCACTGCATCACGACTCTGGACATGCAGAAGCACCCTATTCGCCTCGGAAGAGTCTCTGTAGGATGTTCTGACGGGTAGAGCTGCTTGCATCAAGTTCTCGGGGGTGTCCAGATGGTGTGTGTGGGCGGGGCGACAGCAAGCCAACCCTCCTGAGCATTGTCACTCGAACAGCAGCATCATCTCATTCTACGTTCCTACGAGGAGGATCATTGGGAGCAATTCAAGCTTTCTGCTGTCTTCATCCTGTTATTCTTCAGCGTGGCCTCTTCCTGGCCCCTATGTTCATTGCTAAGACGACTGGCCGACAGTAATCTCTAAAGCCATCCGTGCACGGCGTTCCTGCCTCGAGCATCGCCAACGGTCTTTCCTCCAGCGCTTCAAGGCGGTAATCAAGCCAGCTGACTGTCGCATTTCGGTGCTGGCTCGTAAAACCCCGCTGCTGGCGTCGTTTCTGCTTCCTTCTTCCTCCACCACCATCTTTCCCATCATCTCACTCCCACAACCCTCACCACGCCCTGCATCCGATTCTGCTTGCAGGAGCGGTTGCTTCACGGCTTTCTAAAACCCCTAAACGTCCTGAAGTGCCGCATCAGCACCATACACGCTGTCTTCAGGTCGTCAAGTACGCATCTAGCGATAGACACATCTGCTTCCGAAATCTACAGTCCAGGTATGTATTCTCATCTCATCTCAGCACCTTCCGCTTCTCGGGCACGTCCGGCGCTCCCATTGTTTGCATCGCGGTCTGGCCGCATGCCATCAGAGTGCCCCGCCCTTCACCTACGCTGGCTGGCCACCTTCACCGTTTGCCCCCACGTATGCCCTCACGTCTACCTTCACCGCTGCCTTTACCTGTCTCACCCTTAATACCCCGCTCCTTATCGCCCCTTCTAATGACGTCGGCGCTAACATATTGCGCGTTTGCGATTAGAGGTGAAGGAGACATAAAGACACACTACCTGCCTAGACATTACATCTTCCTACACCCTCGACCACGCAACATAGCATCTACCCTGTGCATCACAGACATCTTCCGTGTGCAGATAGTGTGCATCAAGACACCCCCCTATTCATCCCCATTCCAGCAACTCTTCAAGGTACGTCCAGCCACTGTCTTGTCATCCATGACAAGGAGATCACTGACGTCTTCAAGGTAGACCATCCATGATGAGTAATAACCCTTACAACCGCGGCTTGACCGTCGGTGGTTCAGCGCTCGAGAAGTCGAAGTTGCAACTCCGACGTCCCACCCCTGACAGCGATGTCTTGGCGTCCAGCGACGACGACCGCGAGCATGTGCCAGTCGTTACTCGCCCTGCGCAAGGCTCCTACCCCCTCGGTGTTCGACGTCCCTCTTCTGGTTGGCTCCAAGATATCCAGCCCAACCGGAAGTTCTCGCTGCCCTCGGTGTCGTTTGCCGGCTCGCAGCCCACAACACCGTCACTCGAGTTGCCCCAGCAGTCCCGTCCGTCCACGTCGTCGTTCCCCTGGAACACGCCTAGCTTCAACGGTTTGAATCGACCCAACAAAGAGATCGCTCCGTCCCCTACTTCTGCTTTTGCACCCACCGACAAGCCCATTCCCTCTCCCACCACAGTTGAAGGCGACGACGGTAACGGTATTGGCTTTTTGCTCAACCAACAAGCTCCCAATCCCTTCCGCAAGGCTGTCCGTTCCCAGTCCTATAGCATAGGTCAAGGCGACATCGAGCACAGTCCTGTCAGCCGCTTCTCGCGTCAGCCAAACACCAGCGCCAACCTCCGCCACCGTCCATCCAAGCCCAGCCTTCTTGGTGAGTCCGCTGTCGGCCTTTCGCAGCTGCGTGAAGACGACGCCGACGAGATCGAGTCCTCCAACGGCTCAGAGCACGGAGTCCGCCTGCCCGCCGGTTACTGGGAGCGTGAGCAGAAGCAAGCCTTGCTCAAACAAGCCGCCATGGAGAACGCTCGCGCCCGCAGCAGGGCTACCTCCACTGGCTCCCCTGTCTCCCAGCTTCAGCAGCAGCGCCGCAAGACGACTGCCGGTCTGCGCAACACCTCGTACAACGCCGCCGGTGAGTATGCCATCGAAGAGCTCGACGACACTGAGCCTGCGGTCAACCGTCCTGCCCCAGGCCTTACCCGTCGCTTCAGCGAGCACGTCGGTGTCCTCAACCGTGATCACGAAGTCGAGATCGTGGACAGCCCTCAGAAGCCCCAGTGGACCACAGGCAACATCTCACCTGCTGAGATGGACCCCCTCGGCCGCCGTCATTCGTTCGCCCACTACGGTAGCTACAACTCAGCCATGCCGCTCTCAACCTTGAGCAACACTCAGGAGGAAGAGGAGGAGTACGTCTCACCCCGCCAGAGCCCACGTGGCAACAAGGACGACGAGCCCTTCGATGCCTCTGCCTACTTCACTGGCTACGGCCCGGCCTCGCGCGCTATCAACTCCTCCGCCATCTCGGCAGCTCACCCCGATCCTGTCGTGCCCAACATGGCCATGTCTGCTGGCAACCCCTACGCGGTCCCTCCTAGAATCGGAAACCCCACTCGCCGCTTGTACATTGTCACCTTCAAGTGCTCTCGTGCCGACATCTACTACCTTTACGACAACACCGGCCTCGAGATCCGTCGTGGCGACCTTGTCATCACCGAAGGCGACCGTGGATGCGACCTGGGCCAGATCACACATGCCGACTTGACCATGGAGGAGGCTAAGAAGCTCAAGGTTGATGCGAACGAGGAGCACTTCCGCTGGCTCGTCATGTTCTCTCAGTACTCCCTGGCCGGCACCCAGAACGACTCCGGCATGCTCGGCGCCCTCGCCCGTGCTAACGGATTCCCGAACCCCATGAGCCGTACCCCAGTGACTGCTTCGGGTGAGCCTGAACCGTTCAAGCCGAAGATGATCAAGCGTCTCGCTCAGGCCCATGAGATCTCTGCGCTGCGTGAGAAGGAGGGTGGAGAGGCCAAGGCCAAGCGTCTCGGAGCTCAGAAGGCCGCTGACCACAAGCTGCCTATGGAGATCCTCGATGCTGAGTACCAAGCGTAAGTCAAACAAGTTCATGTTGCTCTCATCATACTAACATCTTCAGTGATTACCACAAGCTGACCTACTTCTACTACGCCGAGTCGTATGTCAACTTCAACGAGCTTGTCACCGACCTGTTCAAGCAGTACAAGGTGCGCATCTGGATGTCGGCTGTCAACCCTGCCTCCGTCGTCAACCCTGCCGGCATGTCTCAGATCCCGCCGCCTTCTGCCATCGGTCCTGGTGCCATCATCACATCCAACAGCGGCAATGCTTCTTCCTCGGTCGGCCCCGGTTTCGGCTCCAACACCCACCGTCCGGCCCAGCAGTACGGTAAGTCCATCGTCGTTCCCTTGCTACGTGTGTATGATTGCTAATTATCGCTCAGGTCAAGCTCGCACCCAGGCCAACTACGGTAACTACGACGACGGCTTCCACGCGTTCTCCCACCAGATCCCGGCCTACCCTACCCAGCCCTCATACAACATGCAGCCTTGGTCCCACGGTCAGCAGATGCAGCAGCAGATGTACCGTAACTACTACCCCAACGTCACTGCGAGCGGCAGCCCGATGAACTATGGAGCTGGAGCCTACTATCCACCTTCGACTTACACTTCGTCATACGGTGGAGGGTATGGGCCTGCTACAACTACTGCTGGATACGCTGCCTCGCGCAACTACACCTCCAGTACCGGCCACGCCTTCGGTCATCAGCATCACAACGCGTACAACGGTGGCGCTTCGTACTCTGCTGGCGGTGGCTACACCAACGCCTACGCCAATGCCCAGTACACCTCAGCTGCTCCTGGAGGATACTATGGCGCCTCAGGAGGACGTGGTCGCCCCAACACTGGCGCTGACAGCACCTTGAATGGTGCCATGCACAACTTGTCTTTCGGTAACTGAAGACAGAATTGACTGTCAAGTCAAGTTCTCTTCAAGGTTTCTTTTCGGTTTTTGGTCATTATATGGTATTTCCTTTTCATTTCCTTTTCACCTATGAGTTCAAGGTTTATGTAGACTGCCCGGTGAGGTAAGTCATTTTTCCTTCATGATTTTTCTTGATTTTTCTTGCTTTCACCACCAAAAATTCCCCATGAATGCGTGTATTTTAGCTATATATTATGCCTATATGGCGAAATGAGAATGCTTCTGGCACCAAAAAACTGTCTTTTGTGAATGTTGTGGTATCTGCCAGGCCTATATATCAGGTTTGAGATGACCCTGCCAAAATCACTGAATACCTCCTGGCCTAATTTTCGTGAAGTGTTTCAACACCACGACTACCTCCCGGCACCCCAGAGATAAAATCCCTGAAGCCCGTGGGCTGATTGAGTACCTCCCGGCCTATATTTCAGGATTTTTCTGTAAACTAAAAATGTGATGTCGCCTTCAAGCCTACCTCAAATATTGACACCGGGTGGCACCTTCCTCACCAATCTGCCATATCATCTCACCTTTTCACATACCAACCCTACCATCTCAACCATGGCGCGCCGACATGCCTCACCCGCGCCTGAGAGCCAGCAAATGCTTTCACTCAGTCGTCTTCTCGAGAAGCCAAAGAAAGATGACACACAGATGCAGGAATTCCGCGCCACGATAAATGCCGATCAGAAGAAGTACAACGCACTACTAGCACAGCGAAAGCTCCAAGCGTGAGTCAATCCCTCATCATCTGCAAAGCTACTCTAACAGCTACTGTAGTGAGAAGGAAGAAGAGCGCCGTCGCGAAGAACTCACCTCCACCCTCTCCGAAGCCCTGCAAACCCCCAACCGACCAGCAAAGGGCAAACCCGAAACCTTTGCAGGCACACAAATCGCAGGCAACGCAGTCTACACCTCCGTCACCAGCGTCCTACGCGCATCCGAGGCCCTCGTCAACGAATACCAGAGACTAGACGGCATGATTGCGAAACTACGAGAAGAGCAGCCCGGCACTATTGCAGACACATGGAAGCAGGACATCGAGGACACGGATAAGCAGCTCAAGAAGGGCGCGAGAGTTGCGCTGAGGAATGTCAAGAAAGTGCTGGGAGCGGATGTGGAGGACTCTGTGATGACAGACGAAGATGGCGATGTGGATATGGAGGGAGGCGAGAAGGTTGAGCTGAACTATGAGCTGCAGAAGAGTTTGAGGTATGCGGAGAGGGGTGTTAAGAGGATGGTCAAGGGATTGCCGGTGGGTGATGGCTGCTAGGTATGAGCGGTATTGTGTTGTTCAAGGCGTGTGGGTGGACATGAGGAACGAAGCCTCAAATGGCGATGGTTCGGACAACCCGTGGTAACAATGCAGACACCAACAATCGACGGATTTTGCAGAACTTCCTGATTCGGAGTATACATCGAACAGCCCTGAGAGCAGAACACCAGCGTCCGACCCGCGCAAGAGCGACCTTAGAGCATTGCTCATGGGAAGACACCAAATATGAAATCTTCATCACTCTACTCTTGTCACATACAGCCACACGAGAAAACCGCCTTCGCACTTGTCTCGAAATTTGATGTTCACATCTCCTCCGTCAGGCCCGGCGGGGCCATGTTCTTCTGACCGACTCGTGTCAGGCTGCGCGTTGCCTCGTCAAGCTAGCGCCTCGCACGGCCCCGCCCACACAGTGCGAAATACCTGTCGTATCATCTTTTCGCAACCTCCAGCACGACAGCGTCGACAATCTACTAACCAACAGTCAAGGTACGTCCCTCCAATATTGCTGAACCTCGTCGACTCTATACTAACAATACCGCAGATGGGTGCCCTCAAGTGTAAGCGCACACCGAACACCGCAATTGCCCGCTCGTAGCTGATCCGCCGTAGATGTCGAAGAACTTCAGAAGAAGAAGCAGTCGGACATGATGCGCTTCTTGATGCGCGTTCGCGTACGTACACACGATTGAGCTAGACAAAGGACTCTGCTAACGTTGCGACAGTGCTGGGAGGTATGATTATCCCGAGACCCATGTCTCAATTGGTGTACTCGTTGAACTTTGCTGAGAGTGCATCGATAGCTTCGCCAACTTAAGGTCATCCACCGCGCAAGCCGCCCCTCGCGCCCCGACAAGGCCCGCCGTCTCGGATACAAGGCCAAGCAGGGTTACGTTATCTACCGCATCCGCGTCCGCCGTGGAGGTCGCAAGAGGCAGGCTCCCAAGTGAGTGCAATCGACATCTTAAACAAGAGGACTATGCTAACATCATGTTCCAGGGGCGCCACCTACGGTACGCAACACGCAATCGAATTGCTATGGAACGAAAAACTGACAACCGAACAGGAAAGCCTACCAACCAGGGTATCAACCAGCTCAAGTACCAGCGCTCTCTCAAGTCCACCGCTGAGGAGCGTATCGGCCGCCGCTGCGCCAACTTGCGCGTGCTCAACTCCTACTGGATCAACCAGGACTCGACCTACAAGTACTACGAGGTCATCTGCGTCGACCCCCAGCACAAGGCCATCCGCCGCGATCCTCGCATCAACTGGATCACAAAGGCAGTCCACAAGCACCGCGAGGCTCGTGGTCTCACCGCCACCGGCAAGAAGAGCCGTGGTCTCGGCCGTGGACACAAGTTCAACAACACCACTGCTGGAAGGAGGAAGACCTGGAAGAGGCACAACACCCTCTCCCTCTGGCGCTACCGTTAAATGCATTGAGCATATGGTGTGCTTGGTGCAACGTCTGGTCGATTGTTTTCAGCGTATGGGCTGGCGTGAATGGCATAGGGTGTCCTGGGCTACGTAGCTTCCTAGCAGCAAAAAAGCTGTCAGGACTTTCAAAATCATACAGGATTCATGATCTTTACGAAGACAACACTTCAGTTTTTATCTGTTGCAATGTGAAATGTCGGGGATCAAATGTGAAGACGCTGCTGCGGTTGAGGAGGGCGTCGTATGGACCATGTTCGGAGAAGCGAGTATGCCTTGCTATAGCCAAGAACGAATACAGGACTTTCACATGGGTGGCTGACCGGTACCGGTATTGGTAAGACAGCTGCACCATCGACGTCAGACGTACGGCAAAACCCAGATTAATGCGCTGTACTTGCTGTGAACGTTTCCGTGCATGCTTGGACGATTGCGACATAGATGATATTCGAGAGCCCAGAAGGAATTAATACAGGGTTCTTCTCGTGGCCAGGTCGGGCGTTGCTAAGCGTTGCCGTAGGCCCCTCTCAGCCAAAACATCAGCCCAAAACACATGCAGAGCACCTCGCCAGCGCAACAAGCGACCGCAGCTCCAATAGACGCAAAGGGTAACCACACTCTCTGCAACACTGACGACATGCGGCTGACAGAGTGATCAACCCAGACTTTTGCAGTTTCCGTGGTTCAGCTTCCATTACCATGTTCCGACGTCCACGCGCAGCCAGCATCATCTGAGCAGCACTGCCCTGCCACACGACAAGGCAGTCAACGGGCAACCCCCACCAGGCTGCTTGACGACTAGAGCTGCCTACAAGGGCAGAGTGCGCGCACTGTACAACCTCCCGCCAGCCTCTTCACTCCCGTCTCTTCGCGAATACCGCCGCCATGGTCAAAGCCGATGCCACGCGAAACTACTATGCCGACCTGAAGGTATCCCCGACGGCCAGCGAGAACGAGATCCGCAAGGCTTTCCGAACGCTGGCGCTACAGTACCACCCAGATCGAAACCCCGGACGCGAAGCCGAATTCGTCGTCCGCTTCCAAGAGATCCAGGCCGCACACGAGATACTATGCGATGCCAGCCTACGAGCCAAGTACGACGCCGACAGAAGGAAATACCGCAATGTATCTGCTCCTGGCCACACTCCCAACACACCGCGAACGAGACCGCCGCCGCCTCCGAGAAATGCATACACGACAACCACCCCGCAAGGCTCGTACTATCGCGCACCTCCGCCGAAACCGCAGCCGCAGGCTCAGCGCCCTCCCCCACCGCAGCAACACCATAGCACATACAACACCGGTGCGGACAGGTTCTCGGGCAGGAACTTCCGCGCGCCACCAACAGCGCAGCGACCGGACACAAAGGCCAGGGATGCAGAGGCTCGCGCGAATGTCTTCACGGCATGGCAGAAGATGAAGCAGCCACGGGGTGAGGACCCTCGGCAGCACAATCCAAGCGCCCAGAGCAGTCCGCACACCAATCCGCAGAACAACCCCAATGGCACCCCCTTTGGCCGCAGTCAGAGCACCAGGGTCCCATCGTCCAAGACTGGGTTTGACCCATCAACACCAGGCGTCGATGAAGGCCAGGCACGGTCAGCGTATAGGAACTATGCCCGTCCGGCTCCAACCCCACCCATGTCCACGACTCCTGATATGGATAGCCATGCCGACGACGTCCCATACTCAGAGGCCAACCGCGTTCGCACACCATATCACTCCCATGTAGCAGGCGAGCGTACCTCCATGTTCGAAGGCCTTGGGCGGTCGTCCAGTGTGCGCAACTCACCAACACACTCGCACCGAGCAAGTTATTCGCAAGATGGGGGCGCCTTCTCAGACTCGGGTCGCAGAACACAAGGGAAGAAGGCCAGCGCGAAGCCGAACCCATTCGCTCACGGATATCCCGACTCTAGCGACGAAGAATCCGACTCGGAAGCGTCCAACATCGGCAACAAACACCGTGACCCTCCACCACCACCTCAAGCCACAAGGCCGCCTCCGCCAACCTGGTCAGAAGGTAACTTCACGACTCCTGATTCGAAACGACAGAGCAACGGCGTGCCAGGGAACATACCCAACAGCTTCAAGAGCAGGAGTGAAGAAAGCATCAACTTGAAATTCTCGCCTTCGGACTGGCATGGCAAGTTCGAAGGCAGTGGCAGTTACTTTGCTCCTAACATGCAAAAAGGTGCCAACGGAAAAGGCCGAGCCTCTCCAACCCGCGGCAGGTCACAGCGCAATGCGACAGACCGCAACCCCTTCAGCACGCGGCCGATGGACCCGCCTCCCGTTGCACCCAACGGACAGCCAATACCTCCTCCTCCACCGGGACCACCACCGGGTGTCAACTTCGCCCCACCTAAGATGGCGCCACACACTGCCAAATTCAGTCCTCAAGCCTGGCAAGAGACGTTCAAGGATCCGAACTGGGTATACAATCAGGAGAAGGAGACATCGCCGCGTCGACCATCAGAGGCTACGAAACGTCCAAAGGCTGCCCGAAAGGCTTCGGTACAGCAGAACGGGGCGTCGAAGCCCCAGGAATCAACCGACTCAGCTAGATCCAAGTACCAGGCCTTTGCAGAAGAGCCAGCCAATGGTGATGTAGATGCCATGGATATCGACCCTGTCCCACCACCAAGCGCGAAGCCCGCAAAGAAGGGAACGCGTACATCACCAAGACTGAACACGGCAGGTGCACAGGCGACACCGAATGGCTCTGCTACTGCACCTTCTTCTGCGACCACTGCAAAACCACCAGCCGAAGGACTGAACGGTCTTGGTCCAGACTTGATCAATCCGGTCGTGGAGCCTCAAAACAACGGACTTTCCGGCTTGGGATCTGTAATGGATGCTCTCCCTTTTCCTTCCGGCGCATCCAACTCACATCCCATCAAGGCAAACGCTGCAAAGAATCTTAAGTATCCAGATATACCTCGTGCACCTATTCCACCTACCAAGCTGGATGTGGCTTCCGTAAACACGTACTTCGACCACATGGGCGTTTATGTCAAATCCTACAGAGCGTACTGTCAAACCCTTACTAGCCACTTTGCTGCGCGGAGCAGCGAGATGGAGGATTTAGATCATCACTTCATCCACCAGCGCGGCGAGACTACCAGGGGAATTGGGTTTGCGAGCTACATGGCCAAGATGGAAGAGGATGAAAGTGTCATGGAAACATGGAAGCTTGCGCAAGAAAAGCACATCACTGCGCTGCAGCAGTGTGCCGATGTGCGGAACAAGACCATGAAGTTGTACCAGCCCCTACAGACCTGAGCCTGGCGCTTTGTCGCTTGCTTTAGTTTGCAGGTGTGCTGACGTGTCCTAGAGCGGCCCGTTGCCAAGGAGAGGGCAGACGCCGGGACCTTCATGACGTTGTCGAAGAGCTGCAGGAGTTCACTTTGAAAGAGACGCAGTCCGTTCCTACGCATGCGCCAACTTCGCGCCGACGCACGTCTAGTTCAGTTCTTGGTATGAGGATCTCGAGCGCGTTTCGCACTGCTGCACGCAGTCCGCCGAATATGGACGGCGGTATCGAGATCTTGACAGGTAGAAGTGCGCCAAAACCCCAGCCACTGCTGTCGAGGAAGAAGAAATATCACATTCTTGGGTAGCGATGGCGTTTGGGCTGAGCATTTAATACCCCTGATGCAGCTTCCAGGTTGCGACGTCGTTGGATGTCTTCACGGTTCTGCACGTGTAATAGTAGTAATATAGATATCGGTCATGGTATAAAAAGCAGGAACCCTACGAAGTCATCTTTGGATACACGTAACAAATTCTTACCCTGCATGTCACCCGCACCCTGGATCTGCATCTTGCGCGAACATGACTCCCGCGGTTGCAGCGCATGACGCCCGCCGACCCGAGGCAGATTAGCAGTTAGCACTAGAAGCACGCGCCTGTGCGGGCGGAAGAATAGACGGCTAAACAGCACGCCGAACTTCCATCCATCTCTTCATCCACAGCGGACACCATTGTACCGCGATTGAGCAATACTAAGTGGTATGACCGTCTTGGATCCAACTGCAATTTGCTTGGCTTCAGGATAGCCGTCCCGCCGGGTAAATAGCAGAGCGGCTGGCGGCATCGTGGGGCAGACTACCCCTCCATTCATAAGGACCCATGGGGAAGGGCAACGTATAGCTATATAACATTGCTGCTCTTTTTTCAGTTCAATCCAACTATCTATTTCAACATCAACCAAAAACTCAAACACATACATACATACAAAAACACACAATCATGGCAGACAAAGAACCAATCGTAACCCACGTCTTCACCGCCGACCCCTCAGCCCACGTCTTCAATGGCAAACTCTACGTCTACCCCTCGCACGACCGCGAGACGGACATCGCCGACAACGACAACGGCGACCAATACGACATGAACGACTACCACGTCTTCAGCATGGAACAAGTCGGCGGGCCCGTCACCGACCACGGCGTAGCCCTCAAGCAAGAAGACATTCCCTGGGTGCAAAAACAACTCTGGGCCCCTGACGCCGCATCCAAAAACGGGAAATACTATCTCTTCTTCCCCGCCCGCGATAAGGACGGTATTTTCCGTGTGGGTGTTGCGAGCGGCGATAAGCCAGAGGGCCCGTTCAAGCCGGAGGCTGAACCTATCAAGGGTAGTTTCAGTATTGATCCGGCGAGTTTTGTGGATGAGGATGGGAGTGCGTATTTGTATTTTGGCGGGATTTGGGGTGGGCAGTTGCAGTGTTGGAAGACGGGGGAGTTTGTCCGCGAGGACTATGAGACTATGGAGGCGTCGTCTGGACCGGCGCTCTGCGCGAAAGTAGCGAAACTGTCGGATGATATGACGACTTTCACTTCGGAGGTTAAGGATGTTGTTATCCTTGATGAGGCGGGTCAGCCTATCCAGGCGGAGGATCACGACAGGAGGTTCTTTGAGGCGGCGTGGATGCACAAGTATGGCGGGAAGTACTACTTCTCGTACTCGACGGGCGACACGCATTTCCTTTGCTATGCGATTGGAGAGAGCCCGCTTGGACCGTTTACCTACGGGGGAAGGATCTTGGAGCCGGTGATTGGGTGGACGACGCATCACAGTATTGCGGAGTTCAAGGGGAAGTGGTATTTGTTTTACCATGATAGTAGTTTGAGCAAGGGGGTTAACCATCTGCGGTGTGTTAAGATTAGGGAGATTGTTTATGATGAGCAGGGCAAGATTAAGCTTGCGGAGAGTCAGCCGAAGGTTATGTAAGGGGTTGGTTGCGTTGCTATGTAGGATGGATGCTGGTATGGGAGGATGGGAACCAGCTCCACCAAAAGAACTTCTTTATCCAAGTCCACTTTCCGCGTCTTTCAACGGGATACACCCCCTGTTTCACGGGTTCCTCTTCCATTGTCGACAAGGAAACATCATCCCTTACTTCCTCACACCTGCTCTTTCTCTCCACTGCCCTCTGAATCTTACCCTGCCGTCTCTCCATTTTCCTCCGTTGAATCCCCTCCAGCTTCTCCCTAATCTCTCTCGCCAAAGGACACGTCAAACACCTCTCCGCCTCCTCATTCTCCTCTTGCTCAACCTCCTCCCCCTCCCCCCTCCCCAAAACCCTCTCCACCTCAACCCCCGCCTCCCACTCCCCCCACCCCACCATCTCCATATTCCTCACAAACCACATCCTAAACTGCTCATCCGGCAACTCGCAAAACGGCGCCGGAAACTGCTCTTTCCTGATCTGCAGATTAGACAATATGTTGCCCATTTCCGGTACTAATCCCGCTCCCTGGATACGTTTCCTAGCCCAGCTTGTGCCGATGGAAGAACAACTAGCCGGCACATTGGCCTTCTCATACCGAACCAGTTTGTCGATGCGGAAATCCCCGAATTGAGGGTATATGGGGCCGTCGCGGTATTCGGTCTTTTTTATTAGGAGAAGGGGGAAGGTGGAGGGGGACTGGAAGGGCAATTCGACTAGGCCTGCTGCTTGCATCTTTTTGGAGGGGAGTATGCCGCGGGGGTTGAGGGTGTAGTAAGCGGAGTCTTTGTAGATGTGTTTTTCGCCCTTCCATTTTGGAGGTGAGGCGACGGAGTCTGTTTTCCAGGAGGGGGGTTTGGAGAGGAAAAGGTCTTTGCTGATGGGGGCGTAGATGTTTGACAGGGCTTCTGCGTGGAGAGGGGTTGTGGAGAAGTTTGGGGTATGGAGGCGGCGGGTGGTGGGTAGGCCGGTTTTGGGTGGTGTGGTGGACATTTTGGGTGGTGCTGCGGTCGTACTCGACGGTTTTGGTGAAAATGGTAGTAGTGAGAACTTTTGGAGTAGAGAAGATCTGTGATGCTTAGATTTATTTGCGGCATGTCGAATCTATATTTGGTGTCAAGTTGGTGTTGGAGCATATTGCTCATGTCTTTCCGTGGTTGAGTTAAGTGGGTTAGCCAGTCATGTCTCTCCTAATGGTATCAACTGAACTTCTTTCGAGGATTTATAGGATACGTCACTCTTTCTGTTTCCCAACCAGGGTAGCGACGTATCCTTGGAGGTCTTTCGCTTGGTGCAAGAACGTGGCTACCGTAGTTGCCTACCCTATGTATCCACTCTGCCGTCGAGCAACCAGACCCCGTGAGATACCCCAGGACCTATCATACTTACACTAGATGTTAGCGCACCAGCAACGTCGCTTTCTCGCATTCCCCAGCAGCCTTCGTTTTTCACTTATCCACCTAACCACACTAAACTATGCTATCGTAACGTAACCTCCCCATCTCCCAACGATGAACCGTCTGGTCAACCCCATGTTCCCCGTCTTGAAACTTGCATTCCGGATGCTTACCTCCGAAGTCCTTCCAACGACAGACATGTCCAAAAAAGCAGTTTACACGTCGGCACGCGCCGCCATATACACAGCGTGTTCTCTGACCTAGAAAACACAAGACGCTCAACACGTCGTCGGTGATCTCGCTATGATCGTATTGGCATTCCTCGCCGTCGCATCCGTCGTCCAGGTGGTAGTGATAGCAGCTACGAACTCTACCGTTCCGGCGTTTGTGTTCGAGATAGTCGTCAAAGCAGTAGTCGGCGGGTCGTTGAACGACATTTTCGTCGACACGCTGGCCCGATGCGTTGACGGGTACGTAGCCTGGTAGCTCGTCTGTAATCACACAATTACTATCCCTCCTCGCGAACACCTCAAGCTGATCTGGCCTCCGGGTAGCGAGGAGCGTAAATTGACACATTGGATCGTTGGGTAACTCGTCCGGTTCGTCTGTCGCTAGTCAGCCATACGGAGAATTCAACCAGCAGCATTCCCAAGGTAGGCCTTACCCTGCACACCTTCCCTGCGCTTGCCATCCATCAACAAGAATATCTTCGAGTCATGAACGGCAGTCACGTCCTCACAGAACCGGAGCATAGCTGGTGGACAATCCCCGTTCTCCGCCTTTATGAGGACGTCTACCCATAGTACGCACGATTCTAGGTCGACATTCGGCCGCTTCTTCGAGTGCTTCTTGAGGCAAGTACGCATGAGGGCTTCCAGCCTCGGACCTATATCGGCTTCAGTGTTGCTTTGGACGAATTCGTTGACATACTGGTTCGTGTTAGCATCTGGCTGGTAACGCATATTGGGTGTGTATAATTACTGGGAAGCTCATCGCGTCAATGTAGATGTAAACGAAGGGGTAAGGCGCCGTGGTTGGTTCGGTAGCCATGGTCGCGTCGGTCGCCATTGGTGAGTTCTGTGTAGCAGTGTGACCAAGGTAGCATCAGGAAGTATATCTGTCTCTTTGGTTATTTGTGAGGCTTGTTGTTCGAGCACGTGTCCAAGTCTCGTGTCTTGCACCACGTCTTTTCCAAATGACACCCGACGCTTCTGACCAAAACCGTAAGTGAAACGATAAGAGCAATTTAACAACACTACCATACTTTCGAAACATCATGAAATTGCGCCTAGAGCGGCATAAACTATCAAACAACAGACCCATCCACCCAACAAACATAAAAAGAAAACACGGCGAAAGCCCGGGATATATAACAGATAAAAGAACCCCCACCCACTAACAATATCTTACACATTCCTCTACGACATTCCACCTCTTCCTCCTCCTCTCAACCTTCTTTTCCTCTGTAGCCTCCAAATCCTGGAGCTCCTTCAGCTTCTCAAAGTCGATACTCTCCTTCTCCTTCTGCTCGTTCTTCTCTTTAGCCTCCTGTTCCAGCTTGACCAACTCTTCTATATCCTTAAGTCGCGCCTCTTCCTGCTTTTGCCGATGCTCTTCTTGTTCGTTGAGACGGCCTTGCTCGTTGTCCTGTTCCAACTCATGCAGCCACACGCCCTTGCCATCGTTGAAGACTTCTTTGAGTTGGGGTAGCGTGCCGCAAACGCCATCGACTTCGCCCCAGGGCAGCCAGGTCTGTTCGGCTTCGGTCCATATGCCGCCTCGCCCGCCGCGGTTGTCCCAGTAGCGATCGCCACCGACGAGGTGGTTATGGTAGCCGTCTGAAGACTGAGGCGCGCGGAAGTAGTTTCTCAGCATGGCGCGTTTGTGGTCTGAGTACCACAAGTTGTCCCAGGTTATGTTGGCGGCTGGTGGGCGCTCGCCGCTCGAGTGCGAAGAGCTGCTGAGGATGATGGCGGGGACGGAACCGGAGTAGGTGTTCTGGATCAGAGGAATGCTTTCCCAAGGTAGCTTGCGGCTCGGCAAGCCATCGAGCTCCAACGTAAACTCTAGATTGTCAATGTATGCTGGCTTTTCGTTGGGAGACGGGTTGTGCTCGACGAAGTCGGGGCGCCAGAATGGGGTCTTGGTCTCGTTGAGGGCAGTGGGTAGGGACAGGTAACGAGGGTCTGAGTCGGAGCGACTGTATTGCGACAAGTCGGTCGAGTTGTCGTGTAACAGAGGCGCGAGTTCGTCTTCGACACAGTAGTCCAAGGGTTGGAAGAGCGCGTGGGTATAGTCCAAACCGACAGAAAACTCATGACGTGTAGTGTTGGAGAACTCAGCGCTGGCACGCTCCAGTCTTCGCTTGGCTTCTGACGTGCTCGCTCGGCCCGTGAGGTATTCTTTGACTTTGGTACCCGTATGCTTCGATGCCACTTCCTCCGCATCTCTGCCCAGCTGCTGCTCGGCGAAGAGAGTTGCGAATACCGACTGCACGGTCTGGAACTGACTTCTCCCCTCCATGAACTTCTCCAGAGCAAACTGGTAAAGCATCTTCAAGTCGCTGGCCGGACCCATGACCATCTTGGAGTGAATGAACTTCGCTGGGGTGTCTGATATGCGTCGACCGTTCTCGGTTCCGTATGTATTGTCCGAGAGTATCGATTGAGGCACATACTTGCAGGCCATGTCGTCGTTCTCGCAGATCTTCTCTGCGCCGAACACGATCGTCTGGTTGAACTTCTGGTAGCCATTCTTGTTAACGCCATACTTCTTCAGCAGCCGCATGTTGGCGTCTGCCAACAACCTCTTGTACTGCGTGACAATCACATCGCTCGGCAGCTGGAACATCGAGTGTTGTCCGTCCACGATGAGAACCAAGTCATGGTCCTTGACCAGCTTCTCATTGCTCAGGTAATGCAGCGTGCTGTTCAGTGTGTCCCTGTCCCACTTGATGTCCGACTCATATGGCTTGTGTAGCTGTACCGCAGTCGGTGGAGGGTAGTGGAGAAGCATAGCAGACAGGGTCGTCTTGCAGAAGCCATCGGTGTCGCGTTCGGCAGGCATGAGGAGGTGGAAGTTGGGCGTCGTCTTCTTGAGTTTCGGCGGGACGTGGTCGAGTTCGCCATTCTCGATCTGCAGCGTCGTGTTCGAGGGTGTCTTGAACGGCGAGTGTACGATGTCGGGCAGGGGCTGGAGATACGGTCGCCATGGGTAGTACGAGGAGAAGTTGTGGTATCGTGAAGATATGACCTGTTGGAGTTAGCTTCGGCCTCGCTGATGACGTTCAAGTCTGGTGGGGTATGTCGCATATCTCGATGTCGTCTCTGCTGTCTGTGAAGGTTGAACATACCTCATGATTCCTCATACCCGTCAATCCAAGCAGAACCGTGAGAAGTGCAATCGTCAAGACCATCATCCTTCCTCTTCTTGTGCACGCCCATTGTACGGCGGCACTTCCAAACTCTTTGGGCGACTGTGTCGGAGACATTGGCAATGCCAGCATTGCATCGCCTGCCATTGTGGGTGTGGAAAGGAAAGAGCGATTCGACGACCTGTGACTCCCTCGCTGGAAGCGGAAGTTGTCATACTTGGTCGGCGGCCAGGTGGGACGCGCTTTCTGTATCCCCTCTGTGTGCCTTCCGTCTGGTGTCCCTGCGTCCCAAACGCCAGGGTCTCAACACGGATAGTCGTCGTCACACGTCACGGTCCGATCAAGAACGCGCGTAATCTCCACTGAGTTGCAGTTCTCTGTTTCGAAACAATGCCGCTGCCATCCTCCACGCGCGCGCCATGGCATCTCCATAACTGTGCGAAACATGCTGGAAACGTCTTGTGTGTAATTCTCACGTTTCTCTGAAAGAAGTTGAGTTCAAGAGAAAGTCAGCCACGGACACGATGATAGGTGTACCCCTGTCTGTCGCGTCGCGTCGCTAATCTGAAGGCGGGCTAGAGGCGGAGCCGCTTCGGCAGTCTTCGCTTTGCAGATCCGATGGATCATCAGGAACACTCGTCATAATTGCCGCTGCACATGGCTGTTCGCATGTGAACTACGTGGGGATCCGCTTATGATTGCTGTAGCTTGGGCAACATCTCCAACAATCATCTGAAGAGATTTCAGGAGCTGCAAATCGATGCACCTAGGATCTTCCAAAGGCTAAATCGGGCAGCTTACTGCTAGCTTCTTTTGATTTTCGAGGCTGACAGCAGAGAAATTGTGTGCTGATCTAATCATCCGTACAACGTTTGTGGAGAGTCGTACGACAACTGTGTCGCAATGGCTTGCGCTGTGATGGCATTCGGTCAGACTCCCCCATATACGCAGCAGCCAGTAAGGGTTCATCAGCATGAACCGTCAAGCTCCACCCCCTAGAATCCAGCGATATACCGATGCTTATCCGTAACCTCAGTAACCTCAAACTTCATGCCAACCCTGAGATCCCCTACCGACTTCGGTACAGCGAGCATACCATAGCAGGGCTTGTATGTGATCCCCTCGTCAATCCTTCGATACTTCATCAGCGCGTCCCAAGGCTGCGTCTTGTGCTTCTCCGCCGAATCAGGATGTACATTAGGCACCTGACAGCGCGCGCATCGTTGAGTAATATCCAGAACGATCGGCTTGTCACCAGCATTAGGCGTAATCTTGATGGTCTTCCAGCGATCTTCATCCCAGGGCGTATTAGCATCACCCTTGACGAGGATGTTGGGTCGGAAACGGCGGACGTCGATTGTGAGGCCTTCTGCAGCTTTGAGACGCGTGTTGAGTTCGTCGATGCTGGATTGGTTGCCGACGAGCACGGGCATCAGGTCGGGGAAACAGGTCGATGCATTTCTCCCAAGGACGGCTGGTGCACCGTTCGATACTAGAGGTCTGGGGTCCTCGGAGACAGGGGGCTTGTACACAAGCCGTACT
The DNA here is from genome assembly GCF_024043175.1 of Alternaria infectoria. NCBI lineage: Eukaryota > Fungi > Ascomycota > Dothideomycetes > Pleosporales > Pleosporaceae > Alternaria > Alternaria infectoria. Next base: position 388,702 of record NW_026250710.1, read on the forward strand.
TCCTTATCGAAGAAGCTGTTGAATGGTGCGGTCATCTTCGTAGAGTACACGCGGGTTCCCGTTGTAGTACTCCATATCTTTGCCGAGTGCTCTTCGGTATTCTCGTCGAGCCATTCCTTAGACGGATGAGCCGGAATTGAGAACTCCAACTTCTCATCGACCGAGTTTGGCGCGGGTGCAGTAACGGTAAGGGTATCAGTCTTTTCGTCGTAGGTCGGCCGGATCAGTGTCATTTTTGAGTTTTGGCGGATCGTCAGGAACTCGTAGTTTGGGTAGCTCACCCACATCCATTGACGATCTAATTCTGTCAGCATTTCGCAGTTCTCGAATGTTTGACAAAAGAGGCGCACCGAGATCAAGACCCGTTGGCAAGAGCTTTGCCGACTTTACGCTGATGCCGTGGCATGACTTGATGGGGTGTATGAAGAGCCCTGTGATCTCTGTCGCTGCTGGCAAAGGTCCAGCATTACTCTTTGCTTGCTGGTTCTTGGTGAAGTAGACATAGGTGAGAATGGGTAAGACGAAGATCGATAGCAGAATCGCGACCTGCGTAGTGGCTGGGAGCGCCATGTCGATGAATGTGCCGTTTGACAGCCAATATTGAACGGTTTGCGAAGAACCTCAGGAAGATGAGTGGACTCCGGGATACTTCCTGTAGAAACCGTTCTCTTGGAGTGTAGTAATCAAGCCTTAGAGCGGTTTTCTTCTCGTGTCATGTACTAATGCAGGTATAGCCGTAGGGCGTGGTCTGACAAATTTAGAATCAGTGCATCGGTCCAGAGCGATGCAATAGCAAACTTCTTGCCTAATCGAGTGACGCAGAGCGGAGTTTATAGCTACGCTTGACACTTGACGACAATGACGCATTGAGCGGGGAAGGCGTTCGCAACGTAACAGGCTAGCGCTGCCGAAATCTCGTGTGCGGCGTCTCCGCGGCAGTCATGCATCGCGAGAACGCGACCGCGACCGTAACATCCAAACATACAACCTCCTACAAACTCTCAGACCGCATCCTCTTGCGCAGTCTATCATCACCACCATCATCAGACTCCCCCTCCTCCCCCTCCCTTACCCTATTCAACCTCTCAATCTCCCCCTCCAACTCAACACAATACCCATCCAGATCCTGCGCCTGCTTCACCCTTCCCTCCAACTCCCTCACGCGCTGCTGTAACCTAATATTCCCCTCCATACGAAGCATACACTCCCTCTCCGCAGCATCAGCCCGTTGCTTCTCCTTCTCGACTTCGTACTCCGCGTCTTCCAAAGCACGACGTCGCAGCTTTTCGGTTGTTTCGTATTCTTTGAGGTCGGATTGGCAGCTGAGGAGCTGGGAGTCTTTGTCGAAGAGGATGCCGCGGAGTCTGGCGGCTTCGCGGCGGGTTTCTGTGCAGGTTTTGGCGGTGCAGCTGGAGGGGGGTTGGGTGCGGGTGGCTGGGGTGGGGGATTCGGGCTCTGATGGCTGGCTTTGTGGATGGGGTGTGGAGCAGTCGATTGCGCTGTCGGGGATGTCTTGCTCCAATTCTTCGCGCTCGCGCACGCGTGGGGTAGATGGCATTGGGGTAGTATTCGCCATGTAGCTTCGATACTCCGCCCCGGACATTCCGACTTTCTCTTTCGGCTCGTCGAACCGGTCGTAGTTGTACGGGTATCGCTGATGCAAGGGACCATTAACGGAGGCGGCGATGGCTCGCTCTTGTGGTGTGTACATGTTTTCGTATCGCTTCATCGCTTCTCGTTGGTAGGCTACTCCCGTAGGTAGATCCGGATATCCTTGGTACGGGCGAAGCTTCTCGATTGTTGACAGAGTGACGTAGGGCCAGGTCTTTGGATCTTTCTTATCATAGGTAGGTATGGCGCGCTTGATGCTCGCATATAGCCTTGAGGAGACGAAGCTGAAGGTGCCCTCGTAGCGCGGAAGAGGTGCCATCTTGCGTCGCGGGCGTGTTAGCCAATTGTGCTGCGTTCACGCCCATGCTCGACCTACCTTGAAAGCTTCTAACGCGAAACGATGGGTATGATGCTGCTGCTATCAATCGGAAGAGGCAGGAGAAGTTTTGTTAGCTACAGAAGTCGGCTGTCGTGATCAAACTCCCGCCCTTTCGGTTAGTCTGAAAGATTCGCGGTGAGAGGCCAAGCGATCCTCGTTCACCTTCACCATGAGCCATCTTCACCACTGGTTGCCATGGAACCTTGGTGTATTTCTCGTATTGACCGCAAGATCCGTAAATCTATGGAAGATAAGAGTAGGAGACAGAGACACGAGGCTGACCGATGCCACTCTACCGACAAGTCCCATGGACTAGGTAGAGGCAGCAATGAAGGACCCGAAGCACTATATCTCTGAGCTGAACCCATATGACGCAGCCACGTCTTTGGTGACGCAGTGGATCTAGACCGACTGTCGCGTTCCCCAACTTCTGCTTCCGAGCAGACCAGTATACGCCAGTATCACGACCGACCGCGCGCACATCCCTCATGTTGCTACTGCATTTCGCAACTCTCGATCTTCGGCTTCTTTCGTGCTGCTTCTGCCCCATCCTCCTCCGCTCTCTTCTTCTGCAAACCTGCACCCTGTTTCTTCTTCTTCATCTCTTCCAAAATCTTGAAGATTTGCTGCTTCGCCACCATCGTCTCCTGCTTCGCTGTCAAGACATCCTTGCCACTCTTCCTGAGGTCCGATTGCAGACTGGCAATCTCATCTTCCTTCTTCACTAATATCTCTTTCAGGGTACTGAGGTTGCTGCGCTCTTGGCAAAGGAGCTTGTGCGACTGTTCCTTGTACTCACAGAGCGCTTCTCCGACCTGGACGGAAAATCTTTGAACGGCTGTTTGGTACTTGGCTGTCATTGCTGTAACTTTCTTTTCCGCGCTTTCCGCTCTGATATCTGCCTCTAAGCACTCTTTCTTGGTCTTGTCGAGTTCTTCTTCCAGTTCAGCTACTCTGCTGTTGGGCACTGTATCTGTGTCGTCCAACATCTTCATGATCTCATGAATCGCTGCTGCTTCGGGCGAGGCATCCTCAGTAGCCTCTTCAGTCTCATGGTTGCCGACTATCACATCCTTGGTGTCCTCCTCTTTCTTCGCAATCGGGTTGCTCTTCTTGACTTGACTCATCCACTCCTCCAGTTCGTCAGATGGTATATGCGGATGTGCTCTCAGCTCCCCATTGCGGTCATAGTTGAGCGGGTAGTAACGAAAAAGGTTTTTCATAACTCGATTCTTTCGACGGGTAATGGCCCGCTGGCCTTGGAGAGGTCGAAGCCCGTCCATGTCCTTGATGAGTGTCTGCTCGTATACCAGATATTCGGGAGGGAGCTTGCTCTTCCTGTAGTCGAAGTTGTTCTCTGTTGCGGCGATCTGGCTTACTAACGGCCAAGTCCTGGGGTTGTACATGTCGTACGTCTGAGTGACTGTCTTCATGTGCATCCGCATGAAGTAACCGTCCCATGAAAAGTCGCCGTCCCAGGCTCCGCAGGGCTCGATGTTCTTGTCGCTCATCTTGGAGAAGCCGAGGCAGACGAATGATGAAGCAGTAGTAGAGGTTTGCACAAGATTGGGTTGATGCAGGTGTAAGTCATGAGGCCAACATGTTGAAGCGAATCTCTTATACGCGACCTGTTACCACCTGGGGGGGATGAGGTGAGCTGCACCTACATCGTCAGATGGCTTCTCTCACTGCCACGTTCCGAGAGAGATACGGTGAGATACCGCATCTCGCTCCAGACCGACCCAGGACAGCACATTGGAACACAGGTTCGCACACCTGGATAGCAAATGCAGCAACGATCACCACAGCACACCTATCCCCACATACCCATTACCATCACGCGACAAAACACCGCAGTGAGACACAAACCCGCGCCACACCCTCGGCCCGACTCGCAGGATGCGTTGCAAGTGGGGGAGAAGCGCGTCCACGAGGGGGCCAACCTCACCAACCAGTCAAGCGAAGCAGCGCGCTGCGGCACAGTCACAACGAAAAAGGACCGCCCCCGAAGTCTGACTCAAAATGCAGGTACACACCAAAGAGGGTGCGTCTACAGAGGACACCGTGCGGCGGGGGCAGGCGGTAGACAGTATCGGTGACACATATGCAGACGAGGCAATAGCCGTCCGGGGATGCATGGTGCCATGTGCAGTGTGCATATGCAGGAACGGGAGTTTGCAGGTGATGTGTGTAACGTGAGTGACGACAGTGCATGGAGGGCCAACGTCGATGGCGATGTCAATGCCAACCGTAACGTTCACGTCAATGTCACAACGAGGAATGCGGGTAATGCAACAGTCCACATTTCTAACGAGAGATTTGAATTTGATTACCGTAGTATATACCCAACGCCCCTAACCATTCACCGTAATACCACAGACCCAGTGAGGCCGAACCCATGCCCACACCCTGACTCCAGCCCCCCAGAAAAGACACCCTATGCCTGAACGCCCCCCAAAATCTACCTATAATGCAAGAGACAAGACAAGACAAGTCGCCATCGTAAGATGAGGGTATAGAAGTAAAAAGAAGCACCCATGCCGTGAGTGAGTACATGTTCGGCCATCGCCCATACGAACAGTCTTGTGTTCTGCGTTAGAAACGCTGATACATGAAGCGACAGTAGCGTGTAGTGTGCGCGGAGACAGTCGTGATGGTGCCAGACATGTGAATCGAAAGAGTGAAAATTGCAGATGCTGTGAACATAGTGAAGATGATGGTAGTGCGTGCATGTTGCTAGGACACTCAAAGGAAGATTAGAGTGTCGGTAGCTCAGCCGCTGGGAACCGTGAAAGCAATGGCAATGGGATGAAGGAGTGACGTGATGCGACGGTGGTCGCGATACTGGGCGCAGCGACGCTATAGTAGAACTAGGCCTTTGCTGAAGTCTTCTTGACGGAACCCTTGTTGGAGACGCGGGTAGGTGTCTTGGGCGACTTGGGAGACTTGGGCGACTTGGGAGTGCGGGCTTTGGCTGGAGTCTTCTTGGGCGACGGGGTCTTGCCGGGGAGCTTGGGGAGGAACTCGATGGAGGGGACTTGTTCAGTCTCCTTCTCCTCGAGCATCTGGAGGATGACGTCGACGATCTTCTTGACTTCTGCGTAGGTCTTGTTGAAGCCGAGCCACTGGTCTAGCTCGCGGAGGACGTCGATGGGCGCCTCGAAGTGCTTGCCGATCTTGGGGTGGACACTCTTCTCGGCTTGATCATTCTTGGCTCCGGCGGCGACTTGACGGGAGTAGTGATTTAGACGCGCTTCCTCGGACTTCTTGAAGGCGATGTCGTAGGTGGTGCCTGGGAACTGCTTCTCGATAACCTCGAACTGGCGGAGGATGAGCTGCACTTTGCGGATCTGCCACTTGGTCTTGTTGTAGGTCGCGCGCTGGTAGTGCTTGCGGCAGAACAGAGGCCAGTCGGTGACGTCGCGGGTACACGCTTTGTTGCGGCCAAAGTGGTCGGAGATGACCTTGCGCGACAGGTCTTTGGTGTACTGGCCAGTCATGCATCGAGTGTGCTCGTCGTTCATGCAGAGGAACTCGCGCTGTGAGTCGGGTACGTCTTCGCCATCGTCGAGAGACTCATCACCAGAGGCGTCGGGCTCGGCCTTTACTCAGTTGATACTCGGTCAGTCTGTGGATTCAATGGTGAAGTGGTGACTCCGCACATTGCGCGAGATGCGTGCAGATGGGGGGCTTTGCACTTACGAGGTCGGTCATGACGGTGTCAGGAGTCTTGACAGTGGGCGATGAAGGCTCTTCCTTGGTCGACTTGGGAGTGGAAGGTGGTGCAAGTATGAGCGCCGAGGTGATGTCAGGAGAATCACTCGGGCTCTCGACGAGGTTGTCGAGAGACATCTTGTTGCGAATGGTCTCGGCTTGAGTGATCTCAGGCGTGAAGGTAGCGCCAGCGGCGGTGTCGGGGGTCTTGATCATATAGTCGGTGGACATGTTGACTGAGTCCGTGGGTAGATATATTACTAGTAGAGGGACGACTGTTGAAGGACGGTCGGCTGCACTGCTGTTGACGAGAGTTCAGTCTGTTGTTAAGAAAGTCTCGAGGGAGGTGAGCGGAGGCGGGTTATAAGTGGGAGAAAGGGTGGGAGGCGGCGGTGCAATCGCGGCAGGCCGATGGGAAGTGAAGGTGACTCTCAAGTGACCAATTTTTACTGTTTGAACAGACCGCCTGAGCAACCCACCGTCACCTCAGGACGGACTCAACCACGTCCCTGACTATTGTCCGTGATTCACATGTGCCGTCGTACAATGCAACGCACTGCGGCCCGAGACCGCTCGACCGCTTGAGCCCCGCTGAACTGCCATCTGCCTGGTAACCTGGGCCAATGATGAGCCCGTGAGACTCGCGATACACGTCCCTGCCAAGACAATCGTTTGTTCAAGCCCTGGCCAGCCTTTTCTTCGAGCCGCGTATGACGCCTCGAGATCGCGACCCGTGTGAGTCCAACACTTGAAGATATTAATCATGGAATGGTCGGGAAGATGAAACAATCGCCGCAATCGCCAACCCGAGTGGCAACTAGGCAATATTGAAGCTGTGCCGCTACTGAAGGATGATTTACACTCAGAGTAGGCCCGCGGAATGTTGTTACAGTACCCACATTGACAGAATACGAACCAGACAAACCTTCGAGTAGGGTTGAATGAAGTGAGGGAGTGAGAGGAATGGAGTCACGCATACGGTGATTGAAGCCTAGGAATGAAGTCTCCAGACGTGACATGGAAGTTCGAATACGATTGAGTCAAACGAATCCTCCACGCATCTATGACGGCCCCCAAGTGACTGTTAACCGACCCAACCGCGATGGTGTACGTCTAAGAGCTCAGAGTCGACAATCAGGGCTCGTGCCAACAGTTCGCCAGCCCGACCCTTGTGAAGAGACTTACTTGCCGAAGGGTAGATGTAAACGAGCATCTACGGCGTGGCATGAGTTGGTTCCCGTTCCCGTTCTAGTTCCATGTTGTCTAGGTTTTGATAAGTTTAGTGCCTTCCAAGGTTCCGAGGTCGTAACCGCGCAGCGCTTGTGTCGAGAACTATTGATCAAACACTTATGCGATCCAGCCAATCTAGAATGCGCAAATCTGATGTGCCTGGCGAGATACCGTATACGTCTGAGGCTTAAGGCCGGCAATGCTCCTCCACTACGATCTCCGGACCGAACCCAATTGACTACGCCGCGAAGGATTCCAAGCTGCTATAGGTCGCATTCCGACGGCGGCTATGGGAAGTTACTCGATTGGTGGATACTCCTAAATATAGTGGAAATAGTACTAGTTCTTTTGCACTCTTTGGACTTGTGCCTTTGGAGAAATACGGGGCGAACCGCGGATCGGGGCCAAAAGCGTGCATGAGGCTGAGTCGCTGTGTTACTATTCGACATTTATCTCCGGGACTTCGAACTTCGAAACAATTATCCAAAGTAACACGACTGCGTATGTCCCGTTGCATACCTCAGCGATGCCGATGCGATCTGAACCGACATGGGACGGACGGTTACGAAAGGGATCTCCACGTAGAGGATAGCGGACCATGTCACGCGTACGACTGCGGCAAGTACCAACACGGCCGGCGCGTAGAGTAAAGTAACGATGAAAGAAAGTTTGTTGTGGGTGTCTTATCTGGTCAGTACCGAGAGCATGGTAGCTCCGTATGCCCCGTGTGGTTGGGGAAGGGGAGACGGATAAACTCGAGGGTGGTGATGGTGGGAGGGAGATGGCTTGGAGATCCATGGATGGCCGATAACGCAAGTCACGTGCCCATTCCGTCAACAGACAGTGCCTAGCGTCTTTCGCGCCTGTAGCGTCAAGTGGTAGTGAGGAGCTCCTGTTCTGCGCATCGTCACGCTGCACGGCACCCACAGGCAAATCGCGGGACACGCCAGCAAACTACTGTTTATCGCTTGAGATGCGCCCACACGTCATTCCTACCACGCAACTTCTTTCTACACACTGCATCCTGAGCTGAGCGCGTCCGCGGCCACTTTCCTTGCCCTGCAACCCACGGAGCGCCCTCACAGCCACCATGCCGCCGACCACAGGCACTCGAACGTCTACGAGACAGGGGCGGGCCACGGTCCGACCTACCAACTACTATGCGCGCACCTTCGCCGGCCGCCTCGCCGCCAGCGGGATGGAGCAGACGCCCGAGGCTTCCAACAGCGCGCCCGGCTTCCTGCCCGCCCTCACACACTTTACAGGCGCCGTCGACGCATTCCCCAAGGAGATAATCAAGCACTTCTCCATGTTCAAGGAAGTCGAGGCGAAACTCCACGACCCAGAGCAGATGCTCACAGAGCTGCTTGACGAGATCGCCCAGCAGCCCGTCACCACCAAGGCGCAACTGGCGGCTGTAGAACAGGCCTCTACAGCATCCGAAAACAATACCAATGTACGTTCTTGTTTGAGCGCACGCCATTACCCCAGGCTCACCATTCGCAGCTCAACCCATCCAACCCCGACAGCCTCTCGCCCGAAGAGCAGGCGGCGATCCAGAAGCGCCAGCTCTTCTTTCGCCTCAGAATGCTCATCGCGAACATGCTCCCCACGCTCGACGAGAAGCTGGTAGTCCTCCAGGGCGCCAAAGCCACCAAAGACAAGGGCCTCATGCGCATGCACCACTCCTTCTCCCAGCTCGACGGCGAAATCAGCGACGAAGCGCGATACGGCAGCCTCACACACTGGGCATACGCGGACAAGGAGGAGAAGAAAAAGGGCGGCCAAAACCACGAGCGACAACGGCGCGAGGTGGCTGCGGCGAACAATCTGGCCGCGGCAGCCCAGCATGTGCATGACGTCGACTCAATTGCGGCGAAGAGCGAGGCCAGACGCGAAGCCATGCAGGCCAACAAGCGCAGTCGTCATCACCAGGTCGATTCCGACTTCGACGACCGACCCGCCAAGAAGCCGCAGAAGAGGAAGCCCATGCCCGCAGAGACAGCAGGGCCAGACAGCAGGAACCTCGGGTTGGGCATCTCGAGCAATGGCGCAGGTCCGCACGGCAAGCGAAAGAAGACCGAAAAGGCCCTCGCTGCAGCGGTGCCAGCTGCCCCGGCCATGGAGCGATCAATAAGCAATGCTCTGAAAGCTACCAGCAACGGCGTACGAGGTGGCTCAAGCCCACGGGGTACCCCAGGTCCAGAGAGCGGCGCAGCGAAGCGCAAACCGCGTGCCGCTCCCGTGCCTGCGCAACGCAAGAACCCGCTTCCGCCGTATTCGCCCCCAATGGCATCGTCACCCCTGGCCGCCAATTTTGCCATCAACAAAGCAATTGCCGGTGCATCGGATCGACCGTTGTCTGCCCGTGCGCGCAAGAACTCCACAGCCAACTCGGTGGCGTCGCTCAAAGACCAAGAGGCTCCTGCGGCACGGCGCCCCTCCTCTTCTCATTCCGTACAACAAGCCGCTAGTAGCAATGTCATTACAGAGCTTGAGCAGGCGGCTGGGATCGTGCGGGACAATACCTCGGTAAAGGGCGCCTCGACTCCCAAGGAGAGCGCAGAGGTCCCGCCGCCCTTTGACACATCCAACATGAAGTTGGAAGACTTAGGACAGCCTGAGCCAGAGAGCATGGACGTTGATCCTCCTGCGCCGGCAGCAGCCTCAGCAAGGCCCGGTCGCACTTCAAAGACTGCGACACCTGTCATTGGCGCGTTCCCAGAGATATCAATGGCGAGAAGTCGCAGCAGTCGCAACGCGAACAATGGCAACTCCAACTCCAACACCTCATCCGAGAACAACAGCACGACAGGCACCGGGTCGAAACGAGGCCACAAGAAGAACACGCAACCTACTACTGCCACTGCCTCCCCCGCCATGAAACCCGTTCCCAACGTGAAATCGAACCCTCCGTCCTCCGCCGCAAGCTCCGTCGCACAAGAACAAGAATACCAAGAAGCCGAGGTAGAAGCCGAGCCCGAATCGGAAGCGGAAGAAGACGGCGACGAGCCCCGATACTGCTACTGCAATGAAGTGTCGTATGGCAACATGATTGCCTGCGACAACGACGACTGCCCTCGCGAGTGGTTCCATCTTGCTTGCGTCAACCTTGACAAACCGCCCACTGGCCGGACCAAATGGTTCTGCAGTGACGAGTGCAAGGAGACACACACCAAGACCAAGGCCAAGGGGGGTCGTCCAGGCAGTAGTAGGCAATAGGAATTAGGAAGGAGTTCAAGGCGTTCTGGGACGGGTCCAGCGGGAGCTGGGTCTAGGCAAGGCCCGAAGGGTAAGGGCAAGGCTAGGTTAAATCTCTGGGATGGTTGGAATGCTTTGTAGAGGGAGCTTCCAACCGCGGTTTGCATTTCTTTGGATTCTTGTGTGGGTTTCGCGGCGTTTCCCCCCTGGGCTTGGGTAAATGGCGCATCTTCTCTCTTATGATCATGATTTCTGGACCGGTGATATCCGCTTTGGAGGGCACTGGCGTTTTGCATCGTCCAGACATGGCATCGAGAAGCACAGCCCTTGCTTTCACTGGCTACATTATTGTATATGAGGCATTACCTTTGCTCTATCTATTAGAGCAAGTAGTTCAATAGAAAGTACCTACATGCATTCACAAGTCTTGTTGCAAGCGATCTGGAGTGGCCTGAGCTTCGTGTAGCACCGTTGTTGATGCGCGCCATTCCAGAGGTCCTTCCTGACCCCTCATACATGCCATGCGGCAGCGGTACGGCACCCGTCAGCCTCAAGACTGCCCCTTGCAGATCCACCCACGACTTAGAAAGACGTCATCGTCATTGGTCCACGCGCCCTCGCCATGCAGCTCAGCCTGGACCCTGAAGCGCTAGCTGCGTTCGATGATGCACAGCAGCGTCGAGGCGTGCTCACCGCTCGAACACGCGACAAGAACGCCTTGGATACCATAATCCCCCGACGACTATCTTCCACGTTGGAACACGTATGACATAGACTCCAACTTCATCATGGCACCTACAGACCACCCTTCAGCAGAAGAACTGCTCATATGCGAGCCAGAAGGCGGCGCGCCAAATGCCCCGCCAGACCTCCGTTTCTTACACTACAATGATGTCTACCACGTTGAAGCGGGGTCGAGAGAGCCCGTGGGTGGATACGCTCGATTCCAAACTCTCGTCAATTACTATAGAAACGACGAGAGGTTCAAGGACCAACCAAAGCTCCTGACCTTTTTCTCTGGAGATGCGTTCAATCCAAGCATTGAGAGTAGTATCACAAAGGGTGAGTGAGCTGAAGTGCGCGAGGATATGCAACGAGACTGACGCTAATTCCAGGAAGTCACATGGTTCCTGTGTTGAACAACATTGGCACAGACGTCTCTTGCGTAGGAGTATGTACGTCAATCTCCATGAACGGTGATTTCAACTAACGACAACCCAGAACCACGACCTTGACTTTGGTGTCAAGCAGTATCGCCACCTCACAGCCAAATGCAAGTTCCCATGGCTCCTCGCAAACGTACACGATCCAGCCCTCGGCGACGGCGTCCCACTCGGAAACGCGAAGAAGACGGTCATGCTCACAGCATCCAACGGCATCAAAGTCGGTGTCATTGGGCTCGCAGAACGAGAGTGGCTCGACACAATCAACGCGCTGCCGCCGGACATCATATACAAGAGCGCATCCGAGACTGCGAAGGAGCTTGTGCCCGGCTTGAAGGAGCAGGGCGCAGAGATTATCGTATGCGTGTCGCATCAGCGAGAGCCCAATGACAACAAGCTGGCGAAGCAATGCGGTGGCGGCTTGATTGACATCATACTCGGCGGCCACGACCACTACTACTCGTACAGCCTGATCAACGGCACTCAAGTACTGCGTTCAGGCACCGACTTCAAACAGCTCTCCCATGTCGAGGCGTGGCGGAAGCCCGAAGGGAAGGGATGGGATTTCAAGATCATACGGCGAGACATTGTCAGCAGCATACCACAAGATCCCCAGGCGATGGAGCTGGTAGAAGAACAAACACGAGAGATCAGGAAGCGATTAGACAAGCCGATCGGATACACCGCTGCGCCACTTGACGCCCGGTTCACAACTGTGCGGACCAAGGAGTCGAATATCGGCAATTTCGTCTGCGATCTCATGCGCTACTACTACTCAGCAGAATGCTGTATCATGGCCGCTGGAACAATACGCGGTGACCAGATCTATCCTCCTGGATTGTTGAAACTCAGAGATCTGGTCAACTGCTTCCCATTCGAAGACCCAGTCGTAGTACTAAAGGTCACCGGCAAGGCCATACGAGAAGCACTGGAGAACGGCGTCAGCAACTACCCAGCCCTCGAAGGAAGATTTCCGCAGGTCTCCAACATCACCTTCGAAGCCGACTACTCAAAACCACCACATTCGCGAGTAACAAATGTGACAATCGGAGAAGAGCCTGTAGACGAGACGCGCGAGTACGTTCTTGCTACACGAGGCTACATGGGCCGTGGAAAAGGTACGTCGCCATCCCTCAACAAAGACATACCACTTACTAACTCCCTTTAGATGGCTACACATCCCTCCTAATCGAAGAAGAGGGCGGCGTCGCCAAAGAAATCGTCTCGGAAGAAAACGGCGTCCTCATCTCCACCATCCTCCGCCAATACTTCATGTCCCTGAAAGTTCTCGGCAAATGGAAACGCTGGGGAAAGTCCATGAACTCGCGCTTCGCGTCCATACAAACGAACCTGCAGAAACATGGTCATGCATTCCACGACCCTTCTCCTACTTCACCTACCCAATCGCGCGGCAACAATCCCGTTGAAGACCTCGGTGAAAAGAACCAACGCGACGACAACACACACGACACCCTCGGAGAAGGAGACCCAGACCAAGATGAAGATGAAGACGATGGCCCGATGTATGACTCTAGAGTCCCGATACAGTTTACAGATAAGCAGACCGAGATGATCCGGCGTGTGATGCGGAAATGGTGGCGTGTTGCTGGTCTCAAGGGAAACCCTAAGCTGTGCGATGAGCTAGACGGCGCGGAGTTCCAGGTTAACTGGACGAAAGCTATTGCGCCGAGACTGGAAGGTAGGATCAAGGAGATTGGGCCGGGGGTTAAGATTGAGGCGTGATGGTGTTGTGTATCTAGACAGCTGTGATGGGGAAGATGGTTAGGGTGCGGATGTTCACTGTTACGGTATGAAGAGAGGGAATGTGTTGATGTTTATGATTCATGATTCATAAGTCCCAGGCTGGGCTGAAATACAAGTCGAGAGCCTGCTTTAGTGCAACGTCTATATGCTACACACTCTCATAGCCCACAAGTCTCTTCTACTCCTTCGCATACCCCTTGTATGTCCCGTAGTTTCCTCCCGCAGGCGCAGGAACGTTCTTGTAGTCGCCGTAGGTTGCTGGTTTGGGGGCGGGGACGTTCTTGTAGTCGCCGTATCCGCCCACAGGCGCGGGAACGTTCTTATAGTCGCCTTGTTGCGGTGTTAGTAGGACGGAGGTTAGGAGGGGAAGGGGAGGTATAGCATACCGTACGTGCTGTATTTACCCTGTGCAACTGCAGCTGGTGCCGCGAGGGCACATGCTACGAGAGCGAGGATAGATAGTACGGACTTCATGGTTGATGTTTGGGGTTGGAGAGAGAAGGTTGGTATTAATGAGTAAGAGGTAGAGGAGAGGCTTGTATGGGTAGGCAGTAGGAATGGAGTCCTGCTGTAGACAGATATGTATAATGAGCACCATCCTTATATATGTATTTACATAGGTCCTTTAATCGCTCACCTAAAGCTAGCTCTTACATACTCGCATGCCTCCCCCGCGTGTCTTAGCTACATCGTGCGCTGGCCTCCCTCTTCCGTGGCGTGATTCCAGACTAGATCTCGTATGTGCGGCGGGCTGACTATTGAGCTTGATCCGGTCAAAGCCGTGAGTATGGGGGCGTAGTGAGGAGCTGACGGATGGCGCTGGGGAGAGAGTGGGGAGTATTCAAGATCTTGTCGGGATCAAGTCGTCTATGCAAAAGCACATCATTGTTTGTGGAGAGCTGAGAGCGACTTTAGCATCACACACTTGAGGTCGGTGTGGATGTCAGCTTTGGAATCTTGGTAGTGGACATACGGTGTTGAAGAGATGTCACTGCTACCCCACAGAGCTCCGACGCTTTGGACTCCGCATCTTGCATTGTAGATTACGCAAGACGCGATGTGGCGCTCGTGATGGTAGCTGGCATCGTGCTATTGATTCTGCTTGTCAACTCTAGTCCCGTATCTATTCTTGTGGTGGTGGCATCGAGTTCGAAAGCCAGCTATCGAAAATGCGGCACGCGCGCTGCAAGCTGCTCGAACGAAGTTTAGCGCAGATGATGACCATTATTTCCGACAAGGTATACGAGACAGGTCGTGGTGGTTGTGTGTCCCAGCTCAGCCCTAAAACGCCACCAGCGATCGTGAATGGAGGGGTGCATCGTGTGTCGTATTCAGCTTAGGCGGGGTAAGAGCTAGAAGCTGGGAGTGCGACTGACCACCATCCGCGATGCTTTGGCCATGGATAATCGTCGCCTTTTCGATTTGGCATGCTTTCGCTTCTGTCTTCACCTTCAAACCCGTGTGCATAATTCCATCTCTTCTTCATTGCCGCCATGTCGAACGTTGAAACTGAGAAAGGACCAAGTTACGAACATGATCGAGATAATGAAGACTGCGAGAGATTGCTTGCAGAGCACAAAGAACCCTCGCTCGATTTGCGATCATTGCGAAAAGCAACGCGGCATTGGTCATGGCTAGCAATCGCTACCGCGTTCCTGGGCACAGCTATACTCTCTGCCTTCCTAGGAGCATGGATAGCTCAAAGGGAGCGACTCAATGCAGATGCGTTTTGCATCAGGCACACCTCACAGTATTGTACGGTCGATGGAGCTGCTTATGAGGAATGTCTTGCTAATACTAGTCAGCTCCGATCATAAAAGATGTCGGGATTACCTACAACCAGGTCCAGTTCAACGGATCCTTGTTGGTATCAAACGCGTATCGACTGGATGCTGGACCTGAAGTAGATGCGGCGTGGAAACAGTTGGGTGTCGACTGTAAGCTCTCCTGATGTACAGAGATTCCAGTATTTAACATCCATGACTAGACCATGCCGCGAGAGTACCAAATGAGGAGGCTGGAAAATCGGGTCTTGCCTCTGATCAGGTAAAAATCAAGGAGGAATACGGAGGTGGATATCCGGCACACGTGGAAGGCTTGCACCATCTGCATTGCTTGGTGGGTTTTGCGAATACTGTGTGAGGAAAGATGTTGACCATGTGTAGAACCTGTTGCGAAAGTCCCTTTCTTGGAACTTCGAGTACTACCAGAAGCAAGGGCTTGGTCCGTTCTCCAACGATGCAAACATTCTGAAGCACCACGTCAGTAAGTCAGCGTCCTTGCATACATCTGGAGATGTTACTCACATTTCTAGCTCATTGTCTCGACATCTTGCGGCAACAACTCATGTGTACAGTTGACAATGGCGTTCTGGGTCAAGTGTGGTATCAGCCTCCGGATAAGCCATTGCAAGCCTTTGTCGACTTCAATACCGTCCACACGTGTCGGAACTTTGATGCGATCAGGAATTGGGCAGAGAAGCACCAACTGCCGGCAGCGGAAGACACGCCACCGGATTTTCTTCAATTACCGGAAAAGGGTGATCGGATATATCATGATGTTCCGTAGACTACCAGAATGGTTCAGAGTTATCGAGCGTCGCCCATTCATCTCCTCCATCACTCCAATCTCTCCAAATATCTTTCGCTACGATATCCAGCTGACCGTGGCGAAGCCTGGCAAAATCCACGTCGAAAGGGTGCGGCTTGAATGTCTTGCCTTGGCTGCTGGCTCGGTTCATCAAATCGAGCTTGTACATGCGCACTATCCTCGCAGCAGCGCGAACAAATAGCTCTTTCTCCATATCCTTTTCCAATATGTCTTCTGTGAGCATCATCACCATATGCGAGATCTTGGGGAACTCGCGAAGGACGTTGGATAGGCTACCATCTCGAAATCCATTCAGTATTACTTTGGTGACAGCAACCTTTTGCAGCTGTTCGGGATTGCAGCCCGTCGCACGTCTGAAGTGAGCCAGTAGTCCTACTTCGGGCGAGTCGTCATAATGCTTCACGCGCTTCCCTTCCAGCTGTATCAATAGGATGTCGGTATCGAGACGGAAGTAGAATCCGCCACCACCGGTACCTGGAATGTCCGACGGCAGCTCCACGATGTGGTCCGCTTTGATAGCTTGGTAACGAGCCTCTTCGCGCGACTCATGACATATGTTTACCACAGTCGGCGCAGGGCTAGGTGAGTACCGTGGGCAAAAATGCGTTTCGTCATGACTTTCTGCGTGTGGCTTCGTTTCCAGCGCAACCAGGCGAGGGGGCTCGTTGTGGTATGCAAGCGACCAAATCTGCAGGCGAAGTTCCTTGGGCAGCAATGATATGGACATGGCCGTCGGGTAGGAAGGTGGGTTTGAGATAGGAGGAAAGGACACGCTCGGACCTTCCCCATGCAGAGGATCACGTGCCTGCGATCCCAACGTTGGGTTGGCATTCCGCCATTACGAGTCCTACCCACTTAGCTCCACTTGGCACGGATGCCTAACTTTATACCGATAACTATCCCATGTTCGGCAACACATCACACATAACGCGTGGTCAGCTCCGATGCTCATACCTCCGAGTTCCAAAATTCTGTGTCTCGAAGCTTCGCTGGGTGACCCATTCCAAAGTCCAGATCATCCGCGGGGAGCCATGGATATTGCAATCAGATCGTCAATGGCATGTTTGTTGTGATTGACATCGGACTTTTCGCGTGCATCGCGCAAAATGCCATCCATGGAGCCATCCAAATCATCGATTCGCATGGTGGTAAGCGTAGTAAGCCCAGGTGGCACAGCACGATAGCGAGTCATTGCCGAAGGCGAACAGCTTTTGCTGACATCGCATTAGTCCATTGGAAGCAAAGAGCGTCGTGGACAGCCTGGTGACCAAGGTGTTGGAAGGTCGGTGAAGGACTCCTGGAGCTTGGAGCAACCCGCCAACCCTTATTGTCAAGATCGTGAGCACGGTGCGCGTGTTGTGATACCGCCGAAGCTGGTAAATTGATGAGGCTCTGGGTGGGTTCGATGCGGGTATCCCACCGGAGCCCCCTGGAGTCCCACTGGAGAAAACACGACGGCGTCGTCTTATGTGGATCTGTTGGACTCGCGACCCGCTGTATGTGAAGTCACACTGACACCCGCGCGGATGCTTTGCCGGGCGCAGAGTCTAGTTTTGCTAGCATTGGCCTGATCGACGATGCTGAGACCGATCAACGGCTTGCCTCTCGAGCTCGGAAGAGGCTGAAAGATTTGAGGCTCCATGTGACGAGGCTGGGCGACTTTGCTGTCGTGTTGTTGGTCGTGGAGCGCTTCCCCTCCCCCGCTTTAAAGGCAAAACCACCCCTCTTCGAGCGTCATACCGCAGACACCGCATAGGAAAGGCACGCGCCCGGGTTCCGCTGCCGATTAAACACCGAAACCTTCGTTCTCCTACAATGCTCTCCTGGCGATTCTCTCTCTACCACCTCAATTTCAACTCATAAGCTTATACACCTAAAATTCGGTGTTCTTTGTCGCGAAACCTCTTTCGCACCGCACCTTCGGAACAACGTCATCGGCAATTGCGCTTTGCTGCGGCACCGCACACTCACACGCAACCCAGCGCAATCCAGACATCCTTCAGCGCGGACACTGCAGAGAAGCGAATCGGTTTTTAGACCTGATTGGCTTGGTTAGAAATTTTTCCGTACCTTCGCAATATCCAGTATCCTTCTTGGTGCCGAATTTCGGGAAGCAACACGTCGCGACCAACAGCTGCACCCGTCGCACCTATTCCACAACCCCGACCGCGGACGGAAGACATCTTCCGTATAAGTACAACGGGTCGCATACACATTTGAAACCATCCAGTACAACTTTCAGCATGGCGACACAAGACATTTCCGCCCACAACACTGAGCCACAGCCAGTCCCCAAGGGAGAAGAAGCTGGAGACGAATCGCAGGCGCATCTGGACGAGGGGAGGTTGAGGCAGTTCTTCATTGGATCCATAGACCAAGGAACCACGAGTACCCGCTTCATCATCTTTGATGGTCTCGGTGAGCCCGTAGCTCAACATCAGATTGAGTTCACCCAAAAGTATCCTCAGTCAGGGTCAGTACTGCGCATGTCTCGTGACTTTACATGGGTTAATTAGCGTAGATGGCATGAACACGACCCATGGGAAATAATCAACACCGTGGAGCAATGCATCGATAGGGCTACGAACATCTTCCTCGACAACGGACACGAAATCGAAGACATCAAGGCAGTCGGCATCACCAACCAGCGTGAAACAACAGTCGTCTGGGATACCAATAGTGGGCTGCCACTATGCAATGCGATCGCATGGTACGTACAGAATACACCCCAAAGACGAGCACACAGCGACTGACTTCAGGCGATTCTAGGCCAGATACCAGAACCAAGGGATTGGTCCGTGAACTGAAAGATCGCGATGGCGCCGACGAGCTACTCCAGATGTGTGGACTTCCCCTGTCGACCTACCCGTCATCGGTCAAGCTCAGGTGGCTGCTAGACCACAACGACGACGTTCGCAAAGCATACGACGAGAACCGACTATCTTTCGGTACTATCGACTCTTGGATATTATACAACCTGAATGGTGGAAAGGAGGCCGGAATTCACGTGACGGATACTACCAATGCATCTAGAACCATGTTCATGAACCTGTAGGTCATCCTTTGCATGCTTCTGCTTAAGCGAAAAAGCCCGCTCATGCAACCCCAGGCACACCGTTCAGTACGATGACAAGCTCTTGGATTTCTTCGGAATCGACAAAAACAAGGTTAAGTTGCCAAAGATCGTGCCGTCTTCTTCACCAGACGCTTTCGGATTCCTGCGCACCGGTATACTGGAAGGCGTTCGCATCGCAGGATGCTTAGGTGACCAATCGTCAGCTTTGGTCGGTCAACAGGGGTTTACGCCCGGCTCTGCCAAGAACACGTACGGTACTGGTTGCTTCCTGCTGTACAACGTGGGCGAAAAGCCGGTCATTTCGTCGCACGGACTTCTGGCAACCGTCGCATACGACTTTGGCGGAAAGCGGAAACCCGTGTATGCGCTTGAGGGCAGTATCGCGGTCGCAGGCAGTGGTGTCAAGTTCCTTATGAACAACATGGGCTTCATCACGCACTCGCACAAGATCAGTGACCTGGCAGCGTCTGTGGAAGACAACGGTGGATGTGTCTTTGTGACAGCCTTCAGTGGTCTGTTCGCTCCTTACTGGATTGACGATGCCAAGGGCACTATATTCGGTATCACCCAGTTCACCGAGCGGGGGCACATCGCTCGTGCGACTTTGGAAGCGACTTGCTTCCAGACCAGGGCCATTCTGGACGCCATGGAGCTTGACAGTGGCCACAAGCTCAACATGCTTGCAGTCGATGGCGGCATGAGTAACTCGAACCTTTGCATGCAGGTACGTGATCCTCCCTACATATGCCCGTATACGCGGCCTCCACTAACTGTTTTCGATAGACGCAAGCAAATATCATCGGCATTCCCGTCGACCGTCCCGCTATGCGCGAAACCACAGCCCTGGGCGCAGCCATCGCAGCTGGATTTGCGGTCGACGTATGGAAGGAGTTTGACGAATTGAAGGAGATTAACCAGAAAGACCGCATGGTCTTCAAGCCGAATGTCGACAAGGAGGTGGGCGAGAAGATGTTCAAGAAGTGGGGAAGGGTAAGCAGATTCCACGAACCAGAGCCAAGAGTGACAGTTGCTGACTTGAATTTTTTACTAGGCAGTCGAGATGTGCCGCGGCTGGCTAGATGCCGGGGAGGCCAATGGAGAGTTCTCATGATCAACACGTGCAATGGAGCCTTAGATATCCACAACTGGTGTGATGCTTTTCTCTGCATCGTCGTATGGACAATAATGAACTATTTCTAACGAAGACACCTGCGCTTACGCATCCCGGTGAATTGTATACACTCGGGCCGCTGCGTCTTCCAGTGCCGTCCGCTATCCGTCCCTTACACAGGGTTTATGCCTCAGGTGGGCTGACAGTCTCCAATATCTATAAGACTCAGTGCTATAGCCACACCACTGCTTTTGGCCTTACCGCCGGTTTGGCAACGCGGGGCAGTGTCGGATCCACATATATAGTCTGCCCAGTCAGTTCACCGTTCTGATGGCATTGATGTTGATATCCATGTCTCACGTTCAGCCTGAATGTCCGTGGTTCTTGCCAATGAACGACGGATTGCGTGCCTAACAGGTGGAGATTTCGAGGAGGACCCAATAAAGCGTCGACAAGTTATAATACTCTGACAAAAGCTGTAGGTGTAAATGGCGTCTTATACGGCCTGGGTTCTGCCCGGCTTCCGCGGGAGAGGCGCTTCGAGCCACAGGTCCCCCTTTCAATAGTGGCGTCGATAGTCAGCCTGCAAAGGCCAACATACACTTGCCCACATGTATGGAAGATAGAGCTGTGCCACATGCTCATGGTACGAGAGACATCCTATCGATTCTCCACTTTCCGATAGAAATCGCATGACGCGTTGGTATGCAGTCATGGTCTATCGTTACGAAGTTCGCTTCGTGGGTGATTCGGCTCGTCATAAGCTCGCGTCTGGAGTGTCGAGCGAATGCGAATGGACGGACTTATCCGATCAGCAACGAATAGTGTTGAGCATAGGCAAGACATGCACTCCAGGGGTCGCGATCCTGGTACGTTCTGCGGGCATTCACACTTTTGTCGCCGTATGAGACGACGTTCTGCATTGGTCTTGCGCAGGCGAAGCGGCAAAATCCCAACTTTTCCACGAGGTCGCCATATCCCGTTTTCGGTAGCCGCATTCTTGGTAGCCCAGTTCTTTGACCAAACGTACCCCAACCGAACAGGGTTGTAGTTGGCCGCCTTGTTCGAGCCGATGCGCATTGTCTTTACCTATGTCATGCAGCACTCTGACCCGTTATCGCAAGAACACCGCGTAAGAATGCCGTTCTGCAAATGGACGTTACCAGGTTCCTGGTATACGTATATGTATATGCACACGTTGCTGAGGATCTCCGTGCGAATCGCAGTTGCTCCTCTTCTTCCACGCAGCTACGGCACAGCGCTCGGGCACGGTCCACCAATGCGAAAAGCCTACGGTCCATAGTGAAGCCCCATGGCTGTGCCGTACAAAGGTGTGGACCGTGCCGCTGCCATATAGCAGGCTCAGATGTAGGGTAGCATGAGTAAACAGTCGTGAACTTGAGGCGGACGTCCGGACCCAATGGCGTCATGCGGGCGAGACCCAACCCGACAACAGCACTGGGTTCATCAAACGCTCACAACACCACATCTCGCCCCAGAACTCAAACACAAACCCATTCCCATTCCATCCTGCGAGCAACGCATTTTGCGCGTTTATGCTCGCGATGTCAGAAAGTGAGGCCAGCGACCAGGGACCCGCCGACAGCCACCAACGGTGGGATCATGTCGCGCAGCCGCGCTCACCGTACGCGGGACGGCATATGGTGATTGCGCAACACTCGACCTCCGGATGCTCTCGCGATATGGACTGGGGCCGGGGAAGCGGGAAAGTAAGCATAAAGGACACAAATCGGTGGAAACTCCGGTGCAGTACTGCCGAGAAAGGCACGCCCAGGATGAAACAGGCGCCACGATGCAGCGACCGCCTTATTCCAGCAGTGTGTAAACGTTAGCAATAACTAATATTTGGTATATCGTCGACCTGTCTCGCGACCTGCAGGAAGGGTAACCCTGGCCTCCGAAGCTTAGTGTCTGCCACAGTCAAGGATTTTCCAACGGCTGCACCACCCCACGCGCCACCTTAACGTGGAACCGTAGTCGCAGATCAAACTTGATCTGTGCACGTCTGATAACTTTGAACTTAGTGCACACTAACGACGAGGCGGATTGGCGCACTTCTAAATCCTATACCCCCTCAGCCACTCACGGGCTGCCATTGCCCGTCCGCTGGCTATTCTACCCTGAGAGCAAGACCGAGGATCTTGACGCGTGCAAGCATCTTGTTCAAATACGGCCAGCGGCCCTTGTAGTCCCTCTCGGCATCCGGGTTGGGCTGCCACTTACCTCCCTCAAGGTTCATGGAAGCGAGAGGACTTCAAACATGAAGGTCCCCACCCACGTCTATGATGTGCAAAGGGCTCGACCACTCTCGGGCTCCCGGGTCCGTTGAACATTCACGGCCACTACCATGATGCATGTCAACTGACGAACCAGGTTCTATGGACATGGGCTAACTTTGCATAGCTCTCACGGGTACCTGATCGCACTGACGTCTGTCTGCTCTGTCTGGCTTACTATAACATAACGGACCGTCGCGCTGCATGCTAATCCGGAGAATTCATCGAGCGTACCACCAAAATCGCTTGCTTGCCATCCATCATTGCTTGTGCTACCCTTTTGGAGCTTTTACTCGTCAATCACCTCTAACGCCTCGCGATCCTCCTTTCCTACCATCATGTGCGACTATACGCAAGTTCAATACAAGTGCACTCACGTCCGCTACGTCGTCAAAGCCTGGTGTACCAAGTACCAACAAACGCATGTACGGTGTCCGGCCAATGTCACGGCAGTGTAGGTGTTCGTCCCAACTACCATATTCCTAAACTGATTGTCCGTCCAGAGAATACAGACTCAATGAGAACTGTGGTTCGTTGCCCCATCTCACGATGCCCGTTATGAATACAACCCTAACACGACGCCAGGCGATTGCAGACGATGACACGAATCCGGCCCTCTCCATCATTTCTTATCATCACGGTTGCAATATAGCACGGCGTACACGGCGAACACGGCGGAAAGCTGCACAATACCCCATTTTGAATGTTTTCCTACCTTGTTGGATAGTCGAATGTATCATCACTGTCAATTTCAAAAGTCGTTTTTTCAGTACTCCGTCCAATACTGCTCCACCGACCATGGCACTTAACTGAAATTATAGTCACCAATGTCCGGCGTTGGTCACCAGCCACGATGGCGGAGCTGCATCCATCTGCCGACAACCTTTCGCAAAAATACGATAGCCCAAGGCAACTTGACGTTTAAAAAAGGGTCCGGTTTCCAATCAAAGTTTATGTGATTTTGGCGGTACTGCGTTAGCCAAAGCAAATCGCAGGTGACACACAGGATCTTACCCGACGGCGACAACTCCGAAGCACGCAATCGGCCACCAAACCAGGCGCCAGTTACGTGGAACGTGAACAAAACACGGAACGCGCACCGGAGGAACATACCTTCAATACAGCATTCCGTGTGTTCCGACCTGCAAAACTATCCCCAAGCATAAGGTAAGCTGAGCGCGTCGGCACAATGTCGGTCGCCTCTCTGTCTGTCTCAGTTTCGCAGCTTCAGAAACTCTCGAGCACCATCCCGGGCAGTGCCTGACTCCAAATTGCGTCGGGTTCGCTTTTCGCAGTTTCTCGCATTCATCACAAGTTAGACTGGAAAGATGTCGAGATATGGATCGGCTGAATACCCGCTTTTGGCTTTTTTAATACAGGCTCCTCGCATCGTAGCGCCAGCTCGCTACCTGCAGCTACGCCGGACTTATGCACGTTGCCAAATTGGTGTGGCTTACCACGTCCCTGGACCGCGATAAAAGAGCTGGTAAGGCCAGTAAAATCCTTCTGTCCATTGTTCGGCCTGGCCAATCACGAAAATTGGTTCGCCAGAGGCACGGTCGGGTCGTGCCTTCGCAACCGCATGTCAAAAAGTCTTGAACTGGACGTCGCATCGCATAGCGACTTGACCTATGCACGATTCGATGCAGCTATGTATAGCTCGAAGGATGTCGCCCTGATGTTGGTGACGTGGAGTCACGATCCTCCTTACCAGGCTGAGGCTTCGCTGGTATCAAGAGTCAGTCCTGCCCACTATTCATTCTTCCTCCACGAGTAGATCAGGGTCATCAGTCAATACGTTGGTTACGGCCTCTTTGAGTCGAGCAATGCGAGCCAACCACGTTACTTGACAACTCATTGCATCGGCAACTCCGCAGCTTGGAACACGACGAATATTGCCATTGACGCACGCATACAGTTACCCGGTTCGTATGTGTGGGGAGCTTGTTGGAATGTGGGAATGGCCAGCAGCATGACGCCACCTTGGTTTCATCGACACTCAAGATGAGGTTCTGTTCTCCGCCTTGACGCGGGTTGCGAAGTTCAACTCAATTGCGGGGCCTTTGCGACCACTGCAGGACTGCCGAGAGGATTCAAAGACCTCGTCCAGAACCAAGCGCAGTGGGCCAGGAGAGAGCATTGCCTATGGTCCACTCTGGAAATCTTCTGGAAGGCGAATCATGATTGTCTCAAGGCTTCACGGGAGGATGATGATCTGCGCTACTGACTCATCGTCCAACCGAATGATGGGCCAGGAGCAGACGAGACGGCGTAGCATGTTGCTGTTGTTTTTCTACCAATTTCCCAAGCTCCACGGAATACGATGAAAAGCAAAGCATGCATTACCAATTTGGTAGATATACACTGACGCAGTTGCGTCGAATTACTGATAGACTGCACCCTGACCCGCGTGAAGCTGCATCGTGAACCCCCAAAGAGGCACAGGCTTGACTCGCAACCGACGACAGCTTCCCCACCACCCCGCCCGCCACAAACGACCTTGAAAACTCGTAAGGCCACACTAAGGGAGGCGTAGTAAGTCCCTCAATTAACACTCCACTGCGATCCTCCTGGCGTCCTGATATCCAGCGGTTGCGGCTGCCAATCCCGTTCCAATCGCCCAACGGAACTTGAAACCAACAACTCAATGACAGGACTGGACGTCGCGACAAGGCAGCTTGTTGTTACTTCCGGTCACGACATGGCAATCTCAGAAGCCAGTGATATGTCTCTATCGTACCAATATCCCAACATTACCTTTGCGCGGTTTGTCACGGACTATTTCGGTGATATAAGCATACCCTCCCGCCGCCCCGCGTTCAGCAGGAACCTAATTCTGAGTTGACATGGGGCCGGGGCCCGGATGAGCTTGATTTGGGCACATCTAGCGACGTTGGGACAATGGCTAGCTGCTGGCGGGCAATTACGCACCCGGCCATGGCAGCAATTGCGCGAAGGGCATGTGGGTCCTGCCCGGGCACGGGATGTGACTCGTAGCGATTCGCGTGGATAAACGTCCGGCTTCCAGGTGAGTTGAAATTGGCGAAGAGACGTGTTGCGACTGGATATAACAGTAATATGCTAACGTTGATGCAGGGTGCCACCAATGCTTGGAGTGGTACGATTCCCGCATGCATGCGCGGTCATGTTATCTGCAGCCGTCGTACCCTCGTCACAGTACAGTGCGCACCTCAGTGGGCACGGTCGACGACCAGCATTGCATCGCCATCAACACTAGGAGTGTCGTCAACCCACGGTAACACGTTGGTACATGCCACCTCCTGGTTGTGCTTACGACACACAAGCTAGTCTCTATAGGATCAGGAGCACACGGAGCGGATGAGATAATGTATTAGGTTCGTCGATCGCACCTGACTAAACGTCTTGGTTGGAAGCCCACCGCATCTCTCTACCGTCATATTCTTACCACGGCCTTTTTCTCCCTCGTCCTTTGCAGGAAACGCCGGAGTAATCCTCCTAGCCAACGGCGGATCGGAGGGTGGCTAGTCTTCCATGCCGGCACTTGCAACCTGCGCCGGTACTTCCGACCCAAAACTCGTATCGACCTTCTGCAACGCGTAATGGTCTGTGACTGTCACGACGAGCCTGACAGGTGACACACAGTCGAGGAGGATCATGTTTCATGCCTGGTGCCTGAGCCCTGAGGATCCGCATTGGTGGCCTATCCGGCACGGCCCGGGCTGTCACCAGAGATCAATACCAGTGCGAGAGTCGCCTGTTTTTGCTTTTTCTCGCGTTGCATATACCTTGGGTTCAGCGGCCCGATCAGTGTATTGTGTAAACATCCACCGCTCTTTGTCACCTCTTGATCAGCACGAGCTGCATATCTCGGAGAGCTCGACAGAGTTGGAGCTCCGCCGCGGCGACTGGGATCCCATGCTTACGCAAGAGCAGAATCGCGGGTTGAAGCGGTGGGGGACGCAGCACCGCATGTTTTACCGCCATCGCAAACCTTCTTCCAAGAGAACTCCTCAAACGGAACATACCGCAAACGTTTTGGAGTAGATAAACGGATAACGTATACATCCTGCTCAGCCTCGGTCGGTCGGAGCGTTCACACCGAATGGCGAGCGCGGCCGTAACGGCGCGTGAGACTGTCCGCTCCCTACTAGGTCAGCGGAGCCATCTCCGCCCCGCTACGGACACGGTACGGCACAAAGTCTGGCCTTTTTCACTAGCACGATCTGAGACGCAGCTAAAAGGCTACAGGTATGACGTGCATAACGACTGCAGAGCTAGTCGTGGATCGCCTTTCGGAGGTTTAGCATTGTTTCCACGCCCGTGGGCGCGCGCGGAGACAGCTCGCTATACAGAACAGACGCAACCTTGGAAAGTATATTCAGGGTCTAGATTTGGTCAAGATTAGCTCGGGTTCAGCAACACTTACATTGACCCCCAATCCGGCTCGTCGCTTCTGCTTCCACAATCTGATAACCGGCATAAACCGACGATATGCCTCGTTGGCGCGTCGAGACGGCGGCCCTTACTCGGCCATATACTTTCAACCTCCGCTTCACCATCCGGTTGGTAACGCACAATGTTCTGTATAACCTCGCAGTCCCTACCCCAATAGTTCGAACAAACGGGATCAGCATAGGCATGATTTGTCAGTAACACTGATACGCGTTTTGGAGCTGGTGATCACCAATCTCGTCAGCCCTGTTCTGGGTTGGGCCGCTGCAAAGAAAGCAATGTATGAGGTTCATACCTAACCTGACGATGTCAACCGCGTGGTCTTACCGCAAACAGGCCCCACATCCCCTCCCTGTAGGTGTAGCAAGGACAACCCAACTACGGACGAATCTCAAGCGTCGGTCGGACCCTCGGCGGAAGCATATGTACGAAAGACTGTCGTGCTGTGAGGCGGCGGGTGATCACGTCTGTGCCGTATCTCGGCGTTTTCACCGATAGTCGCTTCGCTCAGGGCGCGGCGTTGATGGCGGTAAGGCTGACTGACTTACAGGGTTTGGGTTCATGTGAACAATCACCTACAAGGCATTGCATATCCGCGACATTCCGCCAGGACCCTGCTGCGCAACCGCCAAGGCTACCGAGATGCACGCGCAAACATCCTTGCCGGATATGTTGATCTGGGGCAGCAGCATGGGGGGTTTACAAAGCTGACGACAACAGTCTTGTCTACGTATGCATCCCTTGCTCCAGCATACGCACGCCGTCTTGGCTTCCTCAGACTCGTGTCTGGGGTCACACTCAAGATTAGCGGACGGTTTCTCAGATATCCGGATAGGTGTATGACACAGACCGTCTGTCATACCCTACGTATGCGCGTAAGTCCATGTCGTGGATCCCTTGGGTTACACATGGTACATCCTGGTATACTGGACTTTGCGCATCAACTGCGCTACTGCTACTACACTACATGGAGTGTGGTATCGAGACGAGGAACGAAAGCGAGATAATGCAATGTTGAACCCACATTGGCAATAGAGTTTGAAGAAGTTTATCTCAAGTGCAAAAGCGTTGGGCTATTCGCGTCTGCCGTGTGTCCCGGGACTTGGTCGTTTGGTCGTTCGTGTTGTCTCGTGACGAGGTCAATGTGGGGGATGGGGCGCCGTGTAAAGTCGTAAACTTTGTTTGCTGGAGAGCCACAGGCGGTGGCTCAAGGTGATATCAGCCGGTCGACTATTGACTGCTACAACTTTGGAAGTGCATTTTTGAGAGGGCTAGAGGGGAAAGTTCTTTTCCGTAGAAAGACGCTGTTGTTACTCGGGTCTTCAAACTGCTTTAGTAGTATACTAGGTTTCAGTGGTGCGGTGTGGTTGTTATCTGTGTATTGAAAGGCAACTCAAAACTGATATGTGCACCGGAGATGATCTTAGGACTCAGAGCACGATATAATCAGTCTATGTTAGGCTCTCCATACAAGTGATCTCCATGATTGCGCTTTCATCCTGTGATACCACGTTTCATTTCACTCTTGCATACTATCCAAACTTGCAGTTGCTACATAGCGACCATAATTCCATGCTGAATAGTCGTAAAACTCTTTTCCTAGAGGCTCAAAACATGCATACGTGAATGATCCAACCAAAAGTCGTGTTCAAGATTGATGTAGGTCGTGATTGGTCAAAGCGCGCCTTCTGCCGTAGCGAATTCAGGAACAGGCATCGCTCATCCTCCATCACGTCAGCCAATATGTCGCGTCTCGAAGACATTCCCACACCCGACAATGGCTTCTATGTCCTCGTCACGGGCGCAAACAGGTTGGAACATCTACTCTTCTTTCGTATATGGTTAATTGACTTGTGTATAGCGGCCTGGGGCTTGGTATCGGAACCCGCCTGATCGACGAATTCCTACAGACGCGCCCCCAGAACGAATCCCTCGTCCTCATCATCACGACGCGCGACCAACGGAAAGGCGACGCGACGATCGAGACGCTACAACAGCACTTGCGCAAGGTCATTCGCAGCCATGAGCAAAAGCTACCGGGCATTGCACAGGTGCTGCAGAATCGCGTGTATTTCCGCCAGGAGCGACTGGACTTACTGAGTCTGGTCTCGGTACAGAAGCTGAGTAAGAAACTCCGAGAAACGACACCGAAGCTCGATGCAGTCATCTGCAATGCTGGCATAGGCGGATGGACGGGTATTGACTGGCCGCGCGCCGTCTGGTCGGTCTGCACAAGGTGGTTGCAGGCCACCACCTGGCCAACGTACAAGATCTCTGGTCGCGAATGGCTTGCAAAGGAACAAATACCAGCGGACAAGAAGACGGAAAAGGAGCCTCCTTTAGGCGAGGTCTTCTGCGCCAACGTTTTTGGGCACTATCTGCTAGGACACTACCTCGCACCCTTACTGGCGAAACATCCCAGGAACGAGGGCACAAGGGGCAGGATGATTTGGGTCAGCAGTTTGGAGGCGTATGAGCATGTATTCGACACAGAAGACATACAAGGCATCACATCGCATATGCCATACGAGGCCACGAAGAGGCTGACAGACGTCCTGGCCATCACCTCTAGATTACCTTCAACCATGGAGCCTGTCGACCAGTACCTCGAGCACGCCCAAGATACCGAAAAGACGACGAAGCCACGGCTCTACGTTACACACCCAGGCATCTGCGCCACTTCGATCGTACCCCTTCCCCTCATCCTACAATGGGCCATGGTTGTGGCCTTCTACATAGCGCGCCTTCTCGGCAGCGATTGGCATACCATCTCGGTCGACAAGGGCGCGACTGCCATGGTTTGGCTGGCGCTTGCAAGTCAAAGCACATTGGACAACATGGAGGCAAAAGAAGGCGTAGGAAAGTGGGGAAGCGCGGCGGATGTTTGGGGTCAGGAGCGTGTAGATCGCACGGAGGTGGCAGGATGGGGATGGGGAGGCAAGCTGGGAGAGTACAAGAGGAAGGGTAGGGATCCGTACGCCAAAGACCTGACCAAGGAGAGCCAAGAGCGCTTCACAGACACTGGGAAGAAGTGCTGGGAGGAGATGGAGAGGTTGCGCGTCGAGTGGGAGGACCGACTGCGACAGGCTGGCATGGCAGTGGAGATGGAATGATCACCGTCCCCCGCTCCCCACATGCAAGAGGCCACACACTATTTGTATATCTTTAATACTTCACGATAGACATAAACTTTCTCTCTTGCGCCCCACATGCAGAGCAGCGGGGCACAGGGTTCGGCCAAGCAATTAACTCAGCAATTCACCGTCTACTTGCGACGTGACAAAACCACCAAGAAGGGCAGCTAGCAAGCAAAAAAATGCCGGAATGACAGTGTTGGCGCCGACATTATGCCGGGCGATCGCTTGTCGGAGGGGAGCCCGAATGCTTGGGCAACATGAAGGTTGAGGCCTGAGCTTGACAGCTGAAGTATGCAGGTTGACGGCGACACAGCAGGGACAAGGCCGAGTCGACAGAGATCTTGGATGGAGGGCTGGAATCGTGGTAGACTACGTCAACTCGGTCGCAGATCTGTGAGAAAAACAAAGTAAATGATGGAAGCTGGGAGACCACGGAGACCTGGACATTCGTCGTGTGCCTCATCACAAATCACCTCGGCGACGACCGACGAACGACAGGACTGACCTGCGTTGGAGGCAGCGCTACTGGGCATAGTCTGGATGGTCGGGGAACGCGCCACACTGCGCCGCACTCGGGTTCGCAGGCGGGTTCACACGGTGTTGTTTCTTTTTGTAGATGCTGAAGTTATCGTAGGGCAAAGCAGAGCGCGCCTCGAGACAGTGGTCACGATAGTCACAATCCCCCGCAATCGCATTGTCTCGTTCGTGATGTTTCTTGTGACGACATGCGTCGGTCATGCAGCAATCCCAGGAACCGCACTCGTCAAGTCGGCCAGGCAAGGGGCTCAACCAGGTTCATCCCCACTCATCTCCCAAAAGCACGAATAGGAAGTGTTGACGCGACGTGCAATCCGCTGTGCTGGGTCGCGCCGGCCAAGGGCTCCCGTCGTGCCCCTTCTCACTTGCCCTATCTCGGTCAAGTCTTCCCTTCTGGCCCTCCCTCCCCCATCCACTGAGAGTTGCTGCCCGACGCGACTGTTCGCTATCCCTGAGACAAATTCGTGATTTTCGAGTCCTCTTCACGCGCACAAGTCTCTCTAATACTACCGCCTCTTCACTTCCTCCTTCCAATTCTGCCAGTGAATGCGCCTGCCGTGAAGTCGCGATCGAAGCCATCTACGCGATCCCAGCAACGTGCACTCGACTACTGTCACCGCTCATTTTCTTTTACCACGACAACCCAGGACGCCAACAGTTGCGCAATACGTCGAAGGTAGCATTGTCCCTGCCATAGCGCGAATGGACCCCAAGAACGACCCGCTTTCGAGCGACTATCCACCCATCTTCGCACGCGACGCGACTGTTCAAGCGCCGTTGCTATCAACAACCCTCGCATAGGCGCAAACCTCACCTTCGATTCGCATACCCTACGTAATATCTCGCCCTACACCTACCCAACCGACTGCACGATATCGCCCGTCTTGGTCGCGTGACGATTGCTAGAACTGGAGGCGCATACATTGTTCGCGCACAGGACTTGGACTATACAATCGCATTGTCGGCAACCACCTTTTTCTCGCGAACAAAGGGCTGTTTCTGCTGGCTTGAGAACACTGCAGCTCTACCTATAATACTGCCGGTCGCAGTTATTCACCGGAACTCCACACCAACATGTCGAACACCTCTTCCTCACATGGCTCCTCGCGTGGGATAGACTTTAGGCCGTCTACCCCCGACCAGGCCCGACCTACGCTTTCCCGATCGAATTCCCTCGCGCCGAAATCAGAATACCTACGGCATGCGCTTCAAGCACGGAGGGCACAGGGTACGCCTACTCCTTCACCTCAGGATATCAAAGTGCCCCCACCACCAGCGCAGAAGCCTCCGGAGATATGCACACCCAAGACTTCGCCGGATATCTTCGATCAATTCGCCCTCACAGAAGAACAAATGACCCCGGTTTCGCCCATCCGACGACGTCGGCCCAGCGACGCTCGTCCACCGCAGTCCAGAACGAGTCGAGAACTCACAGAGGAGATCGACAAGCTGAAGCAGACGCTCATGACTGCCAACATGCGAGTGGAGCTGCTGAGGAAGGACAACAAGGTGCTGCAGCATGATTTGACTGCCGCCAAAGAACAAATCGAACGGATGGAGCCACTAGAGGATTTGAACTACGAGCTGAGTGCGGAGAACAAGCAACTCAGACTCAAAATGGAAAAAATGGATGAAGAGATGACGAAGCTGCGAGAAATCGACGAGGAGCATCGGAAGACCAACATCGAGCTCACTGCTATAGCAAGCGAGAGCGCGGCACACTGGACAGATCACGAGCTCGCCATCGAAGAAGCTGCCGAGCACATCATCAAGATGGAAGAAGAGAAGGAGTTACTTTCGGAAGAAGTCAGGCAACTCAAACAGCGAGTCATGGCTATAGAAAGCCATTCCCCTGCTAGCACGCTCGTCAACAGCCCGGGCAAATTCCCACTTCGCGTCTTCAGTGTGGACGAGTCGCGGCCTTCTACTTCGCACTTCGACTCGGATTACTACAGCCAGCCTGAATCTCCGCAAGCAAAGCATAGCAGTGCGTCCATCAGGTCGTTTACGCCTTCAGAACGATCGAAGAAGTTCCTTGATCTCAAGGAAGAGCGACGACGGTCTGCTCGTGATCTGAGTGAGCGCATGTCTGCAGTATCCCTGAAGGCACTACGCGATGCGTCTCTGTCACCAACGCCAGAAGAAGTTCCCGCAGTTCCTACGACCCACCAACAACAGGTTCCTTCCATCGTAGCGGATGATAGGTCTGCCACTCCCTCAAGACGCCGAGAGCACGTTCGCCAAATCGACCAGCCACGTCCACTGTCTTTGATGGATGCAGCAGAGATCTCCCCACCTCGCTCGCAGACAGTTGCCCCTCAGGCTCCTGATCGCCAACCAGACGGTCTACGAGGTCTATACCGCCCGCGCAAGCCCTCAAACCGAGCATCAACCGACCAACGCCCATCCTCAAGCTACATCCCTAGTACCACCAACACCCCCGGTAGTTCCCTAGGCCGCCACCACTCCACCCGAGAGGCCTCCCCTCACGCCCCTCCCCGCAGCAGCAGCAGACACCGAACCACAGAGCGTTCAACCGAATCACCCCAACGCACCTCACCACGCCACCGCTCCTCCTCCATCGACGCGCGAACCCCCCAAACAAACCGCCATTCAATAGCACCAGGGTGGGAATCCACCACCCCACCCCCCTCCTACACCCCCTACTCCCCCGCCTCCAACACCTCCACCCTCGATCTAACCAGCTCTTTAGATCCCCATCGAGCCAAAGACCAATGGTGGCGCAGCCTCGATCGTCTAACTCACTCTCAAGTCATGGCTCAGGAGATTCAAGCACAGGGTATACAGGTGCCACGGGGTTATGACGCCGGACCAAATCCTACTCCTGCTATTGGCGTTGCTCCTCCTGGTACTACGCAGCGGACGAGGAGTAGTAGTACAACGGGTCAGCATCGCAGCCGTAGACCTACGCCTACGCCTTCGAGTGCGCTGAATAGTCATCCTGTGTCTGTGTCTGCGGAGAAGGATTGTCTGTTTAATGCGAAGGAGAGTACGGAGGATTTTATGAGTAAGATGAGGGGGGGTAAGGGGTCGAGGGATTCGGTGTTTTCTTTACGGTAGTTTTCTTGGGTTTTTAATGATTGTACGGCCTAATCTTGTGATTTTGTTTTGACAACGGCGTTTGAGAAGGAAGATAGTTTACTCCGCGAGGAGATTGTTCAATAGCGTGGGAGGGGTATATTTGAGATTGCGGCTTTGCTTCGCGTCTACATCCGTCTTTTATCTGTCTGTCTGGAGGGCAGAAGAGGGGGATACTGTATCACTAGTCGAGTGTATCGACGTAACATCATATAATAACATCACCCATCCTCAGATGTCTTTCCATAACACATAAGTGAAGTAAATCATGACCCCCATATCCAAAACACAGCTCATCTTAAATGAATTCATACCCCATGAAATGCCAAAACCCCAATCTACCCCCTCCCCCTAAACTGCTCAGCAACCACATCCCCCAGCGTCCTCCTCTGCCTCGCCTCCCCCGCCCCCTCGGCCAATATCCCCGTCGCCAACCCCGCCCCACCCCCCTCCCTCTCCCTCTCATCCTCCAACCTCGCCCTCAACCCCTCAAACCCACCTTTCCTCTCCTCACCCACAACCCACCCAGGAACCCTCCACCTCGCCGCACCGGGCAGCACATCGCGCCTATACGCCGTTCCGACCCCCCACCCCACCGCCGCCGCTAGTAAACTCCCAGGGAACTGGGATAGCGCGAGTTGTAAGGGGGGCAGGTAGGACAAGGATTTCGAAGTCAGCGTTATGGAGCGCCGATAGAAGGATTGTTGGGATGAAGGGGGGGAGGCGGCCCAGGGAGAGATTTTGTAGCGGTAGGTGGATGGGATTGCGGCGTAGTAGTTTGCGAGGAGGGCGAAGAGGAGGGGGGTTGGGCCCGCGGGGAGGTGGTTCATCCGGCCGAGGGTTAGGGGGCGGAGGATGAAGGTTAGGATGAGGGGTGGGAGGAGGGTTGTGTAGGGGAGGGTGGAGAGAAGGAAGGACTGTGGTTTTATTAGTTGACTGGTGTAGGTGTGGGAGGTGGGTAAGAGGGAGATGGGGATACATACAGCGAACTTCCTACTCCCCCAAATCCTTTCCACAACGCGGAGTTGGTAGAATGTCAAGACTGCGAAGAGGACTTCGGTCGAGTTTGTGAAACTTAGCTGTAATCTTATGTTAGCATCTTCCCTCTTCTCCCTGCCTCCACCTCATCCAATTCATCCGTCTTCTCTTCTCTTCCTCTCTGGAGCGAGAACAGACATACCATCCAAACCCCACACCTCCAAAACTGCCCATACCCCCACAAATGCGGCACGACCTGAATATGCAGATAGAATCTCGAATCCGTAATCGCGGCCAGCAGCGCGCCAATGACGGTGCCGAAGACGAGGAATTGCGTTACGGGCGCGTTGGTGAAGCCTGAGGAGATCATTGTCGCGTTGGGTTGAGAGGATTGAGGGGGGCGATGCGATTGAGATTGCTCATAGCATGGTCGAGGTAGAGGGTTGTGTGTGTGCGTTGGATGCGAGGGTTGGTGGATTGAAGGTTGGGGACAGGTGGGAGCGATGACGATCGGCGCATGTGCGCGATGCGGAGCCAAGGGCGGAGGTGCCACAGTTGCTATTGGTACGCGAATGGCCTGATCCTGGTTGAGGTGTCTTTCACACTCTTGCCATGCAATCACATTTATCCCGGGCTTTACAGAAGAGATGTTCGTAGCATGCTGTATCCATGCTTGCATGAGACTCAAATGCACATGGTTTGCGCAGGTAGGGACCGGGCTGAGGGAGCGCTGCTGGACTGGCGCAAGAACATTTCCAACAATCGCAATCATAGCTCACGCGACCAACAGACAAGTCAATTAACAGGATGATTTCGTTTCAATACATCACACGCCAAAACAGGGTAATCAACTATATACACAAGCCAAAAATAACCACGGGCTCCTCACCAGGAACGCCTCGTCGCCACAAAAAATCGCCACTTCTCAAATCCCCCTACTCACACATACGCTTATTTCTCACCCCTGTTATCACTACGCGCAGCGTTCTTCTTCTTCTCAACAGCCGCATGCTCATGCTTAGCCAGCTTCTCCTCGCTGGAACCCTCTTCCTTGAAAACCTTCTCGCGGTCAACAGGACCAGGGATATGTTCCGGAAGCTCGCTGCGGGAGATGAGGGTGAGGACGATACTGGCTCCGACGATGGCGGTGAGGACGAAGCGGTATACGGCGTACCAGTTGGGTGTCCAGCCGAGGCGGCTTACGCCTGTGTGTTGTGTTAGTATGGATTATTGGGATGGGTGGAGGGAGAAGGGAGAAGGGAGAAGGGAGAAGGGAGAAGGGAGAAGGGAGAAGGGAGAAGGGAGAAGGGAGAAGGGAGA